>NC_087374.1:0-600000 GCF_031761385.1 Necator americanus | reverse complement strand
TATAATAATGTAATAGATATAAATATATGCCTAATGTAATGAATATAAATAAATATGATATTAATAATATAAAATATAAATATAATAACATATGATGTAATAAATATAAATGTATGTCTTTTTTCCCTAATTTTCTCAATTGCACTAATGAAAAGAAATCCTTATTTTTAGTTCTCTCTTTAGTGTGCGCTTGCTGCAAACTATTTCCGATAATTTTTATCACGTCAAAGCAGCGGAATAATAAGTGTCAAAAATCCTATCTAAAGGAAGCTTTAAAAACCATTAGGTTAATTTTTGGTCCCCATTTAAACTTTAAAAAATAACCGCGAAAAATAGAGTAAAGTATGAAACATTCCAGATTTGTGATATTATCTTCGACTTCTAGTCTTTGATTTTTTGCAGCAAGGTCGAAATTCTAGCACCCAATCAGCTAAGGTGCGCCGAATCTGTGATATTTCATCGAAGAAATCCGGCCGAGTCAATTAGTCCAGCGATTTTGCACTCAGCCTAAGGCGCAATAAAAGGGAAAGAATACGTGGTCATTCCAATAATGTTAATTTTTGCGACATTTCTTCTCAAGCTGGCTCTAATCTCCATGGCTTGCCATCCAAGCCCGTCTTCACATTCGAATTCAAGTAGAAGAGCAAGAGTCCACGGTGTTCGTCATTCTGATAGTTTTTCACCAAGAGAAAAAGGTAACGATTTATTTATATACAGATATCAAGGAATATTACGCATTTTGTTACCAACAAAAAAAATAATTATGGTGGTTTAAAGTCAGCGAACTACAAAATTGACGATGTTGCATCTTCACTTTAAATAGGTACGAGTGATGAGTTAGGAGTGACGCAAGTATTTACGTGTTCACGCTACATCGGCACTCTTAATCTAGAAAAAGGTGTGTAAAACAGTTCTGGTTTCACCGGTGTATCCTACGATGCGACTCAGTACGGGTAGTGGAACAATGGGAATTCCGCATGCTTCGGCGAAGTTATAATAGCTGAATTGCGAAAGTTTGACGGACAATGCAATTGCTTGCATTTTTTTCTCGTAATAAGTTGCATTGTAGGGAGAACTGACAACCTAGGGCGTTTCTCACGCCTCTTTTCTTTAGATTAGTAGGCAGGATTGAGCGTGATCAGGTGCATAGTCGTGAACTACATTCCTATCCTTATTCATTCATGGAAAAGTCCCAACATCGTCAATTTTAAGACATCCTGTCTTTATACAGTGTTGAAAAAAAAAGATTTCACCAAAGTTGATCGTAATTATTGAAGTAATGCTGTATTTGCAGAACAGCACTCGAAAGACTTTGAAATCGCATCCATATCGGCATCGGAAAAACTTTTCAGTAAGAAACAGAAAACCACAACAGCAACAATTCCAAAGATCGAAGGGACGACCACGGAAACTTCACCTGCACCACCTAGTGAGTTCCATTTATTATTGGGTTGAAGATGTAGGGATGAAACAGCTATGAATGCTGGGTAAATGGTGCAAAGAAGGCTTGATAGAGTTAATTCAAATCAGAAAACTTCTTAGGGTGACTTTTAAGTAATTAGAATTGTTAATTGTGATTCATTACGTGTTTTAACTTTAGCGTAGAAAGTACTGTTCGATTTAAATGTTTTCCAGGAAGTTAGGATTGTCAACTATGTTTTATTAGGGTTTTTTTTCATTTAATGCTAGGATGTCGTCGTCTTCTATCTGTTTTCCCATAAATCTCATCATAAAACAAGTCACACGTTCAACAAGAAAGAAAACTTAAAAGATTTTGAGTTTTGAAGCTAACAAATTTATGGCACCATTTGTCCATGATGTCTCGATTTTGACCTGCTAGCTTTACGGTCTGGAGACTAAAGAGCTAACATTAACGGTGATTGATTCCTCCTTTCAGTCTACAAGTTTTCTTTCTTATTAAATAGGAAAATATCCTGTGTCAAGGTCTTGCTTTTGAGGATTTCCTGGTTTTGAAGAAATAAAGAAATAAATAAGGGAAATAGAACAGAAAAAACCCTAATAAAACATAATTGACAATCCTAGCTTCCTGGAAAACATTAAAATCGACCAGTGCTCGCTACGCTAAAGTTAAAACAAGTTGAATTTTCTTAATTTCAAAATTTTAATTTTTTTTTCTGTCCTTTTTTCCCGTAGTGTGACTTTCGAATATGTTGGAGAAAAGATGAGCGATCATGATTGTATTCCCGTCATGTCAGGAACTTGTGGATACCGCCTGTTTAGGTTATTGATGCGGGTGCTTCCCTAATAAAAAAAATCAGGAATTCAGGAACCTTTGAGGGTTGATTCGAAGTTTGATCCGATACTCAAAGCTTGATCTGATGCTGTTCCATTGTGGTTTTTCCCTGAAAATGATCCTTTCTCAGATAAGCTCTTGAGAAGTGAATCCAGTAACGAATTTTTGGAAAATGTGATAAAAGTCAAGAGTATTTTGGTTTGAAATATAAACTGTAAGCTAAAGTGTAATGGGATTTTTGTATAAATCTATAAATCTATAAATTCGGATAATACTAGATCAGTTCTTTTTTTTGGGTGAGACGTGGTAATCTTATGGGTTGATCTCAGGAATGCGATATGTCCCAATAAATCTATAAATTCAGATAATATTAGATCAGTTCTCCTATAAATCTATAAATTCAGATAATATTAGATCAGTTCTCTTGTATTTATTGAGCCTGGTCAGTCTTATGGGTTGATCCCAGGAATGCGATGTGTCTATGTTTTGATGTTCTTCAGAATGTCAACAATGTGCAAATCCTCCACGTTCCGACGTGAGTCTGTGCAAGCAGAAGAAATGTGTTCCGGTTGGAGCTGTGCGAAGGATTGTGGACGAGTGCTCAGTGGAAGAGTTGAATTGTCCGGATGACACTCAATTTTTTGGCTTTGAAGATGTAGCTGGCGAATTGAAGGAGTACGATGTGAGCGAGATTGGAATTGCACGGTGTCGAGACGGAGTCTGGCATGCGCAAATAATGTCAGAACTTCTTCCCATCAAAAATATTGTCTGTTTTGTTTAAATTTCTTTTTTTTTTGAGTATGTCATATTATATATCATAAATACATTCTTGTTAGGCTGTACTGAATATTCCTACTATAGAGAAATGAAATGAAATCCTCAACGCAGCTTTCATTTTTCTTTCACAATAAGGAATTCACAATACTCAAATATTCACTGTTATGCGTGAATACTGTTGCACTAAATGTGTCGTAAAATATATTATTTATTAATGTTTGGAATATAGTTCCGTGTTTTTACATAAGACACAAGATTTACTTAGAAAAATCCTCACAACGTACATTTAAGAGAAAAAGTACAACCCTGAGGTGAGGCGACCCTTTCTCGTTTTATAAAACGACTTTACGGAGCTAGATTCCGTTCGACAAAGACAAAGTCTTAGAAATGATTCTTTCCCGAATGTCTTTATTCCACAAACAAACAAAAAACAATAGTTTGGTCTTTGAAACTATTTACAGTCCATTTTCTCTCCTCTCTAGCCCTCAAGATAAGGGAGATAAATCCCAAACTGCGGTGATCAGACAGTCATCAGTTCATTTTTATCTAGTATATACTCTCACAGACTTTTTCTGGATCTGCACATTTGAACCAAAAATTGATCTCATAAAAGTGATTTTTCTTATTTCGGACTTTGTGAAGTTGTTTGTTAAGTTTTTGTGATAATAGCCCTTGTATTAGAACTGTTTTTTCAAAATAATAAATTGACAGAAGTGGATAAACCACACCGCGGACATTAATTCCTAATTGGGATGTGCCTAAAGGGATGCGTTCAACATTAATTCAGAGCCGTTTCAAGTTTATAGACACCCTTACAATCACTTGCGAAGGCCAAGCCGATGTACGAGGTCAGGGCTTTCCTTCTTCCAGACAGCAATTTATCGATTCTGGCAGCAATTTATCGATTATTTATCTCAATTCTCAATTAGTTATTGATTTCGATTGTAATAAACGTCGGAAAAGATAGCGTTTGCAGGGCGGGTGAAGCGCAGTGGAGCTTCCTGAGGCTAAGGAAGAAACCTAGGATTGAAGACGAGCTAGCAACGCAAATCTTCGTATGTCCACCGAATTTTCTGCCCTAGTTTTTTTCGTTTCTAACCAGAAGTTACGTAGCTGTCGTTGAGTAGCTGATTCATTGATGTTTTTACCTCTTACCATCACCGCAATGGCAGCTGTGCCTTTTACATCGTTGTCAATAATATTTTTTCTTGAGGACAAGAGTATAACGTTCTGGGAAAAGGGATGGGGATGGAAAAACCAGAAATTGAGATTTAGCCTTTGGATGCAAAGAAAACCATCGTGATCCAGACATTTATTTCAAGATTATCATTTTATCAACAGTCGCAACAAAAAATGCCAGCAGTAGGCGACATGTTGCTCTTACAGTACGAAGCCCGTTTGAATGTTTTCTGGAAGATTTCAGAGAGAGAGAGAGAGAGAGAGAGAGAAAGAGAGAGAAGGAAAGAAAAGGAGAGAGGAAGAAGGAAAGAAAACGGAAAGAAAGAAAGTAAGAAGGAAAAAAAGAAGGAAGGAAAGAAAAATGGATGTCACCGGAGGATCACTTATGATTTCGATTTTCCAGCTTAGTAAAGTTTTATTTTACTCGAATTGTATTAACTCACTTTTGTAGGTAAAAAAAGTTATCTTTTTTTAAATTAACCTAACAAAAATCTGTTAGTGGTTTTGTTAGTTACTCGAAAGTATAAAATCTCACCTCTGCATTAGTTATTCAAGAACCTTATTACTGATATAATGACCCAGAATCATATCACCTGCCAAACTAATCGGAAGTCCCTTCGGCATTTCCAATAATGGCTTTAAGCTCACTATGTCTGTTCGCACCTCCAATCCTGAACATGCTCCCCTCCTGATTGCTTTCGTATGTACTTTGCATGTACATGAGCTCGTTTCCATCTGCCCCGGTCCAGATGTACTTTTGCATTGAATACTGCCGAATATTTGGACATTATTTTCTTCCGACGTCATGTTGTTCGCTTGGATTTTTCGCCGTTACGTAAATGAAGAATTTACGTAACGTCAGTATTTTTCTTTTCTTTCAAAGGAGTTCATTGGGAAGCAATAAATTTAGGAGCACTACTTCATCAGAACTAACGGTCTCTTGCGACTAGTTACCATTGAGTTCCCTGATTCGGCTTCGTTTGGTTAATCGTGGTCCAGTCTGATAAGATGAATGATTCTTGCTCGTAAATCATTATGTTAAATGTTTGAAATGCTCCCTTTGCAAAGCCAATTTTCTTTTTTTTGCTCCTGCTTGTACCTTCGGGAATTTTTTTTAAACGAGAAAAAACCCTAAATCTCGAAAAAATCAGACGTATATTTCTGCACAGAATAATAACATACGGGATAGCAGGCGAAAATATCTCAACATCCCTCCTCTTCTACAAAAAATCGCGCCTAAATTCTTTCAGGTACATGATAATGCCGTAAAAAAATGTGTTACTCCAGGAACGAGAACAAACCCACGAAATTCTGAATTAGAGGTTCGCTTTTATTGAAAGAATGAGTGATGCGTTCGAAATTTTTCGAATTCGCTGACGGAGCTAAGCTTCTTCCCTGGAAACATTGATTCCCAACTGCTTCTGTGTTCAATTTTAATGGATAAAAGAGTTCGTTCCGAATTTAAAGCTTCCAAATAGCACAGCACGGCTCTCATGATCTATTAATGCTAGAGATGCATGCATAGAAAATGTGTCTGACCTTTTTTTCGAACAGGAAAGAAGACGTTTCTTTTCCAACAAAATATACCCGTTAAAAATATTGTTTAAATCACTTGCTATTATTATATTTTAATTTTTCGTATATTATCATTATTTCAATACTTCAAGTTTGATAAATATTTTATGGACTATCTTCAATATTTCACTACTAAAATTAAAAAGATCCCTTTTCTGTAATTTTTGGCAAAATTTATGAGCATAATTGGAATTTTCCGCTTCTTTGCTCTCGTAGGTTTCCAGGAAACCGTGTGTTCGTCTGGCGATTTCATAACGAGCCGTGAACAATCGAAAAGTTCCAGAAATCGCAGCCAACCTAAAAATTTCGCTTAGGATTCGTATTTTGTGCTACTTACCTGCGAATTCAAAGATATCTACAAGAATATTTTGCAAGCACTACGTCTTGCGTAGGTTAGGCAGCTTAAACTTTTGAAGAACACTTTTTTTGAAATCATCTAAGCACTGTGAGGAGTTGACACTAAAAAATAAAACCGAACTCCTCTGCATATTATTTCCTTACGATTTACGGCCATGCACTATTTGAACCTCCTCACTTCAATGCCCTCAATCGTTTCTAAGTGCTTTATTTCCTTTGTCCACTAGAAATATGAGAATTAAAATGTTTACATCTGATTTGTCTTCTTTTTTTCTGCTGAAAACGTATAGCCATCTATATAATAAATGCCTATGGTTATTAAATCCACTATGTTCTCCGTTGTTTCTTCAAATCTCTTTTGAACGGCTGAAACCCCGGCAATGAACTTTTGTCGAATATCAGAGAGGTAAGATCAGTCTGTGAAATAACTCTAATAAATCCATTGCCAATTGCACAAGTTTTTTTCGAAAGTGAAAATGAGCTTAGCTTAGTGAAAGTGACAAAAAGTACCATACAGAAACGTTCAGGACACCCAATATTTTTAATCACATGACGGGATATGATTCCATCAGAATGTCTTATTATCCATCCATTCGTTCTATTACCCATTCATCTGCAATTCCACAAGTAATCAGATGTTATTGAGGCAGAATTGAGGAAAGAGACGAATAAGGAAGGTATGAATGAAAGAAGGAAAGAAAGAGATAACAAACATGTAGTACGTGGGTCATTGAAAGGCAATTCTACCCTTTATTTTTATTTGTGGAATTGCAGATGAATGGGTAATGGAGTTTTTTAGTTAATTTTGTACTGCAGAAATGATACCTTAACTATTTTTTTAATATATTTCACCGAACTCAATAAAATCAGCTCAATAAAATCAGTTGTGACTTGATTACTTTCATAAATATGAACATCTCCATGAAAAAGTCTAACATTTTCAAACCATGTCATGGTTGTTTTCGTAGGGCGAATTTCTCTTATTAACCTCGTCTTAATCGCAAAGTAAGAACAATTTCAATGCGAAAGTTTCGAAAAACACTTTAAACGGTTCCCAAATTACGAATATCAAAGAAAATATCGCCATATTTTGGAATAGGAAGACAGATTTAACAGAAATCGGAGACATTTTAGTATCTGACGGTTATCCATTTCACAAGCATCTTAATGATCCAAATACTTTTTTTACTAGAGATCTTGACCTTGTGCCTCTACTACTTTCATTTATTTCCTATTTTTTCTATTCTATTCTAATTTGAGGCGTTCTACAAACTGTGAAGGGAGAATCGTCTCGATTGGAAGTAATTGGATCTTAATCCCCATTTTAATTGGGATTAGATGACATTTCAGGAACAAAGTTTATTTGTTACCAGACACTTTTCAGGGAGAAAACTATAGAAATTAGCCTTGCACCAAACTGTGGCGTTATTTTGATATCTATAGGAGACAAACGTCTATCTTTTCTGGAAAATTTCGGGTTTTTCAGAGAAGGACATGCATCATTATGAGATGCAAAGACCTCCTCATCTCTTAGTTTCCAAAGTACCCTCTAGAGAATAATTAGCATCGAAATTTCTCTGGAAAGAAAACATTTCCTGCTTCGCGTTTTCTCAATGAATCCTCGATTTCTTTTCCTCTAGATAACTATGTAGAACAACTTCTAATGACTCTATGGGAAATGGGTCTTCATAGTTGCGAACAATGTTGTTGTGTGTCCTGATTTCTCCTCTAATTTTTTAGAATCTCATAATTTGTTCTTCACATCCTCGAGCAGACACTTCATAAACTTCGGAAAAAGTGTTTTTTGCTGCGAAGAAGTGGAGCATTCATTTCATTTGCTTGGATTAATATTGCTTTTAAATTTCACAACAATATTGTATTATGAGCCTCTAACACCGAAGGCAGGGATAGAAAACGAGGATGAAACTGAACTATTTCTGGAAAAATAAATGCTCCGAAAATAAAGAACCAAGAAGACCGATTGATGAAATCGTTTTTTTCTCCAACTTTACTCTTCCCGGAATGACGTCATCATTTCGATTCCGATAAATCGAAAAAGTGACGATCCAAAAGCTGCCGCCGTATACCAAACTCTGAAAATTACTCTGGCAAGAGTAGGTACTAATGATTATTTCTTGCAAAATCGCTAAATCGTTCTGTTTTTGAAATTAGCCGAGACATACAACAAATACAGTGAGAGAAAAGGTGCAAAACTAACGAATCGTGGCTTATGGGACCCTCATAAATGACATCGATACTCTGTCAAGATCGTGATCTCGAACTTCTGCAAAAATACGTGGAATGTTCCAGAATTTTATGTTGTATATGCCGCATTCAAAGCTAAAGATAACTAAATTGATACTGTAGAGCTGGAAACATTGTTGCACATTTTTAGCGACTTAATTAAGCTTAGGCACTAAAGATTACGTTTCATAGGTTGCTTTTTCTTCCACACATCAATGCTCCGATGATTTTGAATGGTTGATGAAATTAGAATACGATTTAGTGCTCTGCTGAATTTTGTCCTGATCAGTAAGTTTTACGAGGGCACCACTATACTTCTAAGAGGGTCCCACCTTGATTATTCTGCTTTTTCCGCAGATACCTTCGTTATTATTTGTCACTCATCTCTAGGAAGTGTTGTTAGTTAGTCCGACGGTGCCTTGGCTGCGGCATGATTTTCGTATAGGAACATCTGGAAATTGTAAAAAGCGTAAACGTTCTGCTCGAGGAGCTCGTTCCCAATATTTGTGTTGTTCTGGCTATATTCAATTTACTGTGTTATTTTAAGGGACACAAATTATGTCCTGTTTGGCAGCGTTTTTCTTGGGGCTTTAGTTTTACATCAAAGGATTTGTCAAAACTGTACGTCCAATTCTATTTTAATGAACCTTTGATCATAAATTCAACTTGAATTTTCTATGAAATTCAATTAGAGATAATAGTATTCGTCTGTACCGGTTCGGTACGGTATAGGGTTTGGTTGCTTAGCCTATTTCTTGGAAAATAGGCTATAAACGATAGTGCTTATGCATTGCTTGTACAGTTAATGAAAATGTCAAACTCTTAACCCCTATTGTTCATCTTGATCACCTTGACTCCCGTTGATCTTCGAACTGGTCGAGCGGGCACCAGTAATTCTTCCATTTGTCCCGATCGCGTGCCAGAGTAGCCCAGTGGTTCCTCCTTTCGCGTGGGACACGAAGAGCATCATATTTTTCTTTGAAAGATTTCGTGAAGAAATCTGACCATCGGGTCGGCCGTCTTCCTGTAGTGCGCTTAATATCGTGGGGAACCCAGTCGCTCACGGCTCTGGTCCAACGGTTGTCATTAAAGCGCATCACGTGTCCGGCCCACCTTATTTTACTTTCCTTGGCAAACGCGGCGGCGTCTCTAATCTTCGATCGTTGACGTAGGGGAGAACTTCGAATCCCGTCCCTCACTTGCGTGGAACGGGATACTCCTAGCATCACTCTCTCAACTGCGCGTTCAATAACGCTCACCGCGTTTTCTTCCTGCTTGCGAAATGCCCAGGTTTCCGAAGCACAGGTCAAACCAGGAAGTGCGGTGGTGTTGAAGAGGTGAGCACGGAGCCGGGTGTTCCTGGTCTTCTTCACTACATCCTCGATGCTCTTGTACGCTCCCCAAGCCGCTCGTCTCCTCCTGCCCAGCTCGGGGGTCAGGTCGTTCATCATGTTCAGTTCCCGACCCAGATAAACGTAGCTGGTGCATTCGGATATGTTCGTTCCGTTGAGCGTGAATGAGGCATCCGAGACCCATTCGTTCCGTATGAACATCGTCTTTTGTAGATTCAGCTGAAGACCGATGCATCCACATGTTTCGTCGAATTCGGTCAGCATTCGTTCCGCTTGGCTGATGCTAGGTGTTACCAGTACGATGTCATCAGCAAAGCGCAAATGGTGTAGCTGCCGACCATCAACCTTCACTCCCATGTAGTCCCATTCCAACTTTCGCATTGCGTTCTCGAGGGTGGCTGTGAATATTTTGGGTGAAATTGTATCATCCTGTCGGACCCCCTCTTCACTCTTGATGTTCTTGTAGAATGGCGAAATTCCGGTCGTGAAGTTACTGTACAACTCTCGAAGTACCTTTATATACTAAGTAGGGACGGCTTGGTTGTCCAAGGCTTCCGCGACCGCTTCCGTCTCAACCGAGTCGAAGGCCTTCTTTAAGTCGATGAAGGTGAGACAGAGCGGAATCTTGTACTCTCGTGATGCCTCGATGAGTTTCGAAACCCCTATTGTTAGCCCATCCTAATGGTTTCACAATCATGGATCTGCATACAATTTGAACAGTTATTCTATGATATAATTAATAATAATTAATGATAATTAGCGCAAAAGAAAGCAGCTTCATTAACGGCTGGTCAGGAATATTTATGTATTCCTGACAACAAATGTCGCGTCGCCGAAGGCAAAACTAACAAATCGTGGCCTAATGGGACCCTCGAACTTTTCTACGGCGTCATACACAAAGTTCTGTTTTTTTTTCCTTTTCGGAAGTCGCAGGAGTTAAGTATTATTTGGTTTTCAATCACTAACATTATAAAATCACGATTCCCGAAATTTTGAGGGTTTTATCAGTTCGATTATCAGACTTCCTCCACCCTCGAAACTTTCGAGTCTATCAATTTCTCCATAGTTGGAAGGCATCCGCAAAGTAGCACGCAGTTATGAACAGCATAAACATTGGAAACTGGCAGGAACTAAAATAAATTCCTTTTTTTCTTTCTTTTTCTTTTTCTTGTTCAGAATCGACGCATATTTTTTATCATAAGATAGTATAATTAAACAACAAAGCAATGTAAATAAAAGAGCAAGAAATTGTTCATATTCAAAGAGAGCAGTTAGAATCGAGGTGAGACCATGGCGAACTGCAGAGATAGGTGGCGGTCCTCACACGATCCCATCCGCTACGCTTCACCGCGCCGCTTCGAGCGCTGCCGTTTACGCAGCAGTCTGTGCTTCATGTGCTTTTGACCCAGTTATAGATGCCAATTATAATTATTACAGAGTTGAAACACAGATTACAGAAAAGCGCATGAACAGGGAAATGAATGAACCAACTCTTTCGAACTCGAGGAGTTTTTATACGCACCGTTGGTTTTTTTTATTACACGCGTTCCTTCGCAGTTTTCTGTTAGTCTCCGAAAGAAAGCAATTCTAATCATTCGAACATTGATTATGTGAACAATATAATAACATTATATTAAGTTTTAAATTTTTGTTGGTCGTTTGACGACACGGATGTTACAAGGTAGGACTAGGTCTCAGTAACAGAACAATTTGCCCCTGTCCTGTCAACTCTTTATCATTAATTTGGAATAGAGTAATAGAACAAGAATTATGCGCATGTTTATGGTTTGGATAAAAACTGTGCGGTGAGATTGTTTGCCGAATGCACGTTGCCTCACATAAAACTGGTACAAAGTAGAAGAAGATAGAAAATAAATGCTCTTAATATGTAAGGTAAGTATTTTTGAAGGAATCCTGAAAAAAAATCTGACCAGTTGTTTCTCTACTTCAGCGAATAAGGTGGACAATTGAAGGTGTACTTTTATTTTTTCGGTAATTAAAAAGTTGTTTTATAAAAGGTCAAATTATGAAGGTGTCACTATATTTTAGGCAAAAGACGGAGGTGTAAGGAGAACGCTTTTTTTTTAAAAGAAAATCTCAACGGTCCAATCTAATCTATCTCCAGTAGTTTCTTTTATGTTCGCATTTTATAAGACGTAATCGCTTCGCGAATTATGGTCAATTTAAGTTATTTAGAAGTTATTTAGACTAGATATTTTCTCCTTCAAGTCTTCATCTTATTCATATTTATACGTGGTACGCGTTCACAGCATATATCAGTGCAAAATTTTCAAACTTCATCTACAAATTCATCGTTGAAGCCTACATTGGTCTCGTCAACATTTTGTAAAATAAAGCGCTTTTATGATCGTTTTTTTTTTTGCCCAAAACGGCTTGATTTTCCTGAATAACGTGATTGAAGAAAAAAGTTTGTGGATTTATGAGAAAAATGAAGTCGTGAATTAGTTCGGGAGATTTCCGTGCAATGCTGTAGGAGATCAAAAGGGCAAGTGAAATTTTTTTCTAAACAGCAGCAAATCATGCATATTAAGTCTTTTGTTTCCGGGATGCTGACTTCCGCACCCATTGACGATGTTTAGGAAGGGCTCATTTTAAGTGTTTTTTTATCAGTTAGTTCTTATTTTTTCAAAATGTTAAGTTAAATTTTCATTTCTGTCGAAGGAATTTTCTGTCAAAAGTGATTTTGCGAACCTGATTAGCCCACATTTTTCTGATGGCAATGTTAACAATTGTGTCAGAAGTACTTATAGGAGGAAGTTCGCTGCGTAGCAATGTATTATACGGAAAACAAAAAGAAAAGAAGTAATGAAATTCTAAGTATCGGGAAATATTAATGCAGCAGTGTGCAACTGTTGCAACCATTAACGAATTTTCACCTTTCTTATTTTTTGTCAGTTACGAATCCTGACCTGATATTATTCTACTGCATCTCTAATCCTACTGCATCTCTAATTCTGATCCATCGATATCTGCACCAATCTTGAATTAAACGAAAAAAAATGCTGCATCAATAGTTTTTTTGAAAAAATCATCTTACCACATCTTTAGTGCAGCTGCTTTTTCTGAAGAATCGTAACTATAAAAGAGAACAAATGCTCATTTTCCAGCTTCAGGCTCACATCGATCTGACTCTTTTGGATCCGTCTCATTGCTTACATCTTCGTTTTCTAGTGCCGATATACCATTTCAAGGGTTGTGGGACGGTCCTCTCAGTTTCTGGAGTTACGTCTACACTTGGGGCTGTCAGACCCGTATCCTCATTATCATCATTTTATCCCACATTTTTTTTGAGGTTCATACCGATGGCTTGCGCCGGATACAAGTGCGCTTTGGCTTAGTTTGCTTTTGTTGTTCACATTTCTGAATTTCCGGTCACTGGTACTTGATTAGCCTCCAAATATCCCTGTTCTTAATCTTTTCACCAATTCCTATTCTTTGCACAATCGATTTTAGGGCACCCAGGATAGAACCAAGCACCTGCAAGGAATCTTGTAGACGTTTCAGAAGAAAAAAAGACCTACTAGAATAACAAAAAAAATCTGCGAACCTCTGGATATTCTTCTCCAAGGTACTCATACAGTACAACACCTATCCAGATAAAAACTTGCACTTTATATGTCCCTATAAATGGTCCAGTTCGTCTGTTTCCACCACAGGCGAGGATCGCTGTAATGTATGCATAATTGCGCATAGATGACGGTCTAATTTCATTGCATATAGACAAATGAACATGAAATTCATTACCTACATCAGGAAATCATTCAGCAGTTGATGAGTTGATGTTTAGTAGGGTCAACACATTAAACACAACAGTTGTGTAAGCGGGTGCGCTCAAAAATGGCACACTGGAGATAGCGGTTGGGATCGAGGTGGGGCCATCGCGAACTACAGCAAGTAATGGTGTCAGCAAAGCTTTTTCCTGGATTCTAACCGACCAAACGCTACGCTCTGCCGCTCCGCTTCAAGCGCAGCCGCTTACGCAACTAAACCGTGCTGCATGTCTTGCTAACCCTACTATATGTCACAGCTCAACAATACGACGCTCTTCACATTCAGTGAAGGCAGTTCGATCAACTCGTCAATGATTTGTTTTTCGAATCGTGTCCTTAGTGGAGTTTATGTCTCAGCACTAATGAAAAATCTGCAAACATATCCGTCACGGTTAAAATCTCTTTGAACCTGCACTTATGAAAGTTGACGAAATTTAGTGTAAAACTTCTGTTTTGCATCCTTCACAATCGGTTCGTCAACATCGTACACCGACAAAAAAATGTTTTCAGAGAAGTTATTGATATTTATGTAGTATCTCGTAATAAACACAATCCACGCCATCATACGGATTCACCGTTCGGGGGAGGTGCTCACGAGAATATTGTTAATTTCCTCTTTTACAGATACATTAGCACGTTTCTAGTTCTTTGTATTTTTCCCAAAACATTATGTTGTAAACATTAAAAAAACAACAAACATCAAACAACATTATGTAAATCCATCATCACTGAGGTGTAGGTGCACAGTTAGTAAGATTTTTGGATGTCTTTAAACTGGTAATACTCTTACAATGATGATGCCTGTTAATCCTATGTTCGACCATCTTTGAATCTTGGCACCGTAGAGGTAAATTTTGTTCTAACTTCTTGAGGATGCGACCAAGATTGTTATCGATCTTTAATCCGGCTCGCGTTCCAGCGCCGTCGCATCCTTCAGAGCCTGGAAAATCGAAAACAGGTGTGCTCGAATCCCTTCGAACGCCTCGTCATCCTAAAGGATACGATCCACAAACAGATATCTCAAAGACAACGTCAGAGAAACGGACCACATTATCGCTCACCTTGAAACCACACGTAAAGCCGTGATGGTAGCTGACCACCGCTTGTTAGAGTTGTGCCGATAATTGTAACCAACTCCTTCGATCTGACCCCACAAAAAAAAAACCCATGGCGAAAACCCGCAGAGGTCTTCATACGGCGCCAACTCGTTGGTCACAGCGATGCATGCTTCTTTATGACTCATTTTTAAACTCCTACCTATCGTATAAAACTATTCCAGTATTTTTTGCGCTAGAGCGGTCCTGTTTTCTTAGGGACGTGACTGCTATTTTGAAAGCGGTATTGTTAAGAACCTCCCCGCGAAGAACACCTGGAGATGTTGGTTGGTTTTGAATTTACGAGTCCATCTAGGTGGTCTTTGACAGATACATAATGCTATTCCCGTTTCGCCTGCATGCATTCGTCCTCACAAGCCTGCTTCTTCGACGTCACCGATGATATCCACACCAGTCTGGCGACTACGGCGGAACACCCCCACGGCTGAACAAAAATATCATCCCTCGTCTACTTTATCGCTAACTGATCCGGAACACTAGACATCTAAACGAGCTGACTGAAATAGCATGAACATCAAAATTTGTCTCATGTCCAATTATATGAGCATCAGTAAAATCCATGCGGCAATTAAAATCCCAGCATAAGGAAAAAAATGATATTGAAGAATAAAGAATGCAATTTGCTCCAAAAAGGCTATGAAAAGGATGGATCGACGAACTGATATTAAGCATCTCATACCGAATACCTTCGTAGATACCAAGGTCATTGTACTACTTACTCTGAACACATTTTGAGCTCATTTAGAACACTTCTCTTGGAATTTAGTGTTCCAGATAAGCTCAAAATGTCTCAGGCAGCAGTTGACAGGGATAAGAGGCACCGACCTCCATCTTTCATCTCTATTTGTTCTAAGATTGCACCTTTGGAACGATATTGTTACACGTTTTTTTGTTGGATTTATGCTCGCATGTGTTTGAATGCAGTGAGCACATGGCACGAAAAAAAGGTGAACGAGTCACGATCTGACTGATCCTATTTCTGGTTCAGAGCCAATTGTTCGGTTTTTGGTCCATACATATTATTTTTTTCAGTTCATTTTTTACTTTGAAGCATAATTGACGTGATCTCTTGTGTCAGAAAAAAAGGATTCGGGTAGTCACCACGCTATGTCTGCCATAGGAGAAATAAGTTTGAGATATAGTGGAGAGAGCTCATTTCCGAACATTTCAGCTTTATCGGAGCGTTTAATCCTAGGTGTGCAGAGTCAGCTTACTGTTTCACCGCACTCATTTGATCGTCTTCAAACAACTGTCAGTCAAATCGGTTATGATGTCTTTCACAGTCTCCAGACAATTAAAGGAACGAGTCGATTGGAGCGCGCCAGCCTTGTGGACGCGCTGCATCTTCCGGGCCTTTTTTACGGCAATTAGGAAGAAATGAACGGAATCGCCCCCTTCTCCATAATTTACTATGCCGTATACGAATACTCCACCTGAAATCCTCAGATTCGTGGGTTAATGCATTTAATTATTAACAGACTGAAATTTCGGTACGTTTTGCTGTTGAAAATTTGAGATATGATGGAACGTTGCCTAGAACGGTTCGCATTTCATACGTTAGATTCACCACCAATTCCGATCCGTTCCTGACAACATGAGCCGTAAATGCTGTCACAATATGAACTGTGTAGACTTAAATGATGGTAAATGGTTCTTCGTGCTTTTTTTGTGCCCTATTTGCAAATACATACGAATTTCTATTCATTTATTCGAATTCGAAGGGAATTTCAGTTCGCTGGGGGCTGGTGCCTCTGGTCACAAACAGTGTTGTTGTTCTCATTCGAAAGCGTTTTCTTTTTCATACTAATTATTCCATTTGTCTGAAGTTTTTTTTTGTTATGTCTGGGTTTTCTTTGGTTGGAAACAGTTGCGAAGCAAAATGTGGTCAGCAGGAAAGTCCTCGCAACTAACTTGCAGTCTTTAGCCTACGGTGTCAGTAACAGTTCAGTGGAGAGAAAAATTTATACTATGCACACACATCCACGTGTGAAAGAGATGAGTGAGGTGCATAGGTCGAATTCCCGAAGACGAAATCATTCTCATTGCTTTGCCTGAACTGTAGGAAAGATTGATATTGATCTTCATTAAGAGCCAACTTTTCGACGTTATCTTCTTCGTCAGAGTCTGGAAAAGCCACCAGTGATTTATCCTCTCAAGCACCTCATCATCCTAGAGAAAGCCTTCAACGATGGGCATACCAACGAGCAACATATGGGCTAGCGCTTATCTTGTTGAATCTAATAACGTAACGGACCACCATGTACCACAACTGAGAGTCAAACTAGTATGTTTGTGACATGCACTCCCGGCTTCTGCTCATTTGTGAATTTTTCGCACTTGTACCCTCACCTTCATTTCTGAAACACTACCGACAAAATCTCTCCAGGTGCTCTTATCACGAAGTTATTTGTGGTCTTGCACTCTTCCAGACTAGACAATGTGCGCCATCGTATCCCGGGTCCGCTCCGAGGAAGAGAGGCAGGCATCGGTGGGTAGGACCCGAAGCGGACTGCCTGGAGCCGGAGGAGCGTGCGCTGGGCTAGCCACCACATGACGGCCTAGCCCCTGTGAGCCCTGCGGGCTCGTACCCAGGGATCGGGGTCATATTCCTCTGCTCCGATTAGGAGGGCTTGGGGTTGCCCCCTGATCCCACCCACAACCTTAAGCCCCTGCGGACATATTGCCGTAGACGTGGCTATACATGCGGTTTTATCCTTATATCGACAATTCATGGCAAAACATAAATACGCAACATAAATACACGTTGACAACCTGGAAATGCAGTCGCACTGCGAAAAAGAATTAGTTTTCCAACGTGGGAACCTGAATTTGCTGCTCATCGATAAGAACAAGATCGGAAATAACTCGGAATAATTCTCGAAAAAACCTTTCCGACATGAAAAACAAAGAAATTCAAAACTTATTCTTTTAACTAATTTGGTTATTTTGTGAAGCATGGTTCCAACGTCGAAAAGCTCTTGTTGGGTTAAAAAGTTGTTTGTTGATTGCAGGACACGGGGTCAGTAGTGCCGTTCTCTTTCTACGTTCTTTTTCAACGTAACAAAGATGTGGAAAATCCTGACACCAGACTGAATATTAGCTGTCAAGTTTTTCAGTTTCTTTCAATGAGGCGCCAGCAATTTTGTCATCTGTGATGCTAATCGTTCGTTATTCAAATCATGTTGTTGAGTGCGCAACTTCTTTGAACTCCCATATTAATGGGTTGTGGAATGAGGAAAGCTGACATATTTCTTCACTTCAAACATTCCCATCCAACACATGCGAGAGCTCCGCCTTCATGGTATGGCGGGTCGTTAGAAAAGTGGTCTGCAATCCATCGCTGTAGGATTCATTTTTCTCCCAGGGTACATTCCCTCGTCAAGCCGGCAACAGCACCATCTTCGCATTCAGATCTCGCCGAGGCGGGTAATTTTCTGTACGTGTCGTCATTTCTTGAATCTTTTCTTCTGAACTAATTATACCGTTCTTTTCTTATATCAACATGGTTCGGCCTATCCGTTTTGTAAGGAATAAAGGGTTCATCATTAAATCTATTAGGTCCTGCTGCGATTATAGGTGGTATGACCTTAGCACCAAATATCAGAAAGTGAATAGTTCTCCTTTAATTCCATAATTTCTACCACTATTTGAGAAATCACTCAAAACACAAGTTTCTTTAGCTACTATATTGGATCTCTTACCATTTCATCTTAATCCTTGAAAGAAAAGTGATTACATCTCTATCTCTAGTTTTCATACTATTCTTAAATTCTTCTAGAAAGAGTTTCGTTGTCCTAATCGTTATTTCCACAAAACATTTGCTGTTGTTTGTGGCTATAATGAGTGTATTCATTGAATAAATTAGTTGCTCTTCAAGTGCACACAAAAGCTGATGAAATCATTGGCAATCAAGAGAATTTTCATTACAAACGTTATACTCGACCCGAACTTTCTAGTACATGTGCCTTCTGAATCCACAAAACCTCAATAATTCACGTTAAATTCTCCAAACTGGCACTTCATGGTTGTTTTTTTTTCTCAAAAAAGGATATGCAGAGTCAGTGAGCTGGACTTTGATATCTTTAAAAAAGATTACACGGATTCTTGCGTAGCACTGTCAATGTAGTCACAAATTCGCCACCGATTTCCCCACCACTATTTTTTTTTTTCGATATCGACGGAAAACACAATATCGTTCACGTTATGTGAATGCTAAGGTTGCACATTTTCCTAACTATTGATTAGCATAGCGTCAGGAAGAACGGATAACATTAAACAGGTATCTTTTGTTTGGACATAATAGTTGAAGAATTATGGTGTTAAAGTGCTCCAAATACAAAATCTAGACTTCAATGAAGACCTAACTGTAATCTCACAGTTTATCCCCCTGATTCAAGCTCTTGTTGCACTTTCCAGTCCCAATTGTTAGTCAGAAACGTTTGAGTTGATCCCGTATACGAATACTCCAACTGAAATCCGCATAACCTCAGATTCGTTGAGTGATCCCTTTAAGTCTGATCAAACGTGGGAATTAATTTGTTTGTATTCTGGTGCTTTTATTCTACCAAAGACCAGGTTTTTTTTGACCGCCTTGGGAGCGGTATCCACGATCATTAGCCGATTGTTTTAAGTTTGTATTTCTTCTGTGCTCATCGTATTCCTTTTTCTGATTATCTAATTATCAAAACAATTGATATTACTCGTTTATCAGTGCGAGAACAGACTCAGAACTCTACGAGGAGATCCCACCTATGGGTGTTCTTTAGCTATCTCCACTATTTCCGGAAATGTCAGTGCTATTGATGATGCTAGTGAGTATTGGTCTCAGTCCTTAAAATTTATGGAGCAAATCTCACCAAAAGTGCTATGTCCCATGTATAAATTTGCTTTATTCGGTGTTACCGAGCTCCAAAAAAACCTTCTCCAGGGGTTCTTTCGATCCTAGCTGTCTATAATTTAACTGGTATGATAGCTCTCTCAGCGAAAGTATTGGAAGTTGGAGAGTGGAGAGAATCTTTAAACTGAAACAATCAGCTCGGACATTAAACTCATACGACTCCGAAAAATCCCAAGTTTTATAGCTGAAAGTGTACCGAATAGATTATCTTGATGGGACCCCCCGTCATAATATATGTTAACTGTGTCATCGGCGGGTTCATAAAACTTCATTATATCTAATGATGTGCCTTTACCAAGCCGCATTAGAGCGTATATATATTTCCGCCTTTTCTTCCCAATTCTGTGCAAAATATCGAGCATTTCGTAATTTTAAAAAAATTTGAGACATTTTCTTTGCTTCTTCGAATTGATGAGAGAAATCGTTTGCGGCTAGATCTCGCACGAAGCCGAGTAGTTATCCCGTTAGGAATTCCAGAAAAACTTGACGATTCCCCATTGTGGGCTTCATTCATTGTTAATTCACTAAAAGAACTGCGCTTTAGCGAAGAAATCAATGAATCCCACAGCGAAATTCAATGTTTCCCTGTTTCTTTGGGATTTTTCTCTATCTTCTGCACATTTGTCAGTGGTAAAGTGTGGGTGCTAATAGCTTCTTCAATTTTTTTTCCCCATTCGCATAAATGTGTTACGTAACGTGTGTTTTTCAATCGTAATAACATCTTCGGAACTTTTCTTTAAAAAAAAAAGATGGAGAGAACAGAGAAATGGTAGGGAGATGATGGCCCACTGGAACGTTAAAGTGCACACTAAAAGCGCTGCAATACATTCTCACCTTCCTCCGCTATTAAAATGTAATTACAGGTCATTTTCTGAAGAAGCTCTACTTACTGAGAAGGGTGCAATTGTTTTACGAGGTCTGCCTGGGAAAAAAATAAGGAAGAGAAGAAAATCCGAAGCTCGGAGACTAGCAGTTAATGATATCAAGTAAAGACACCAGCAATATCTGTAGATATCTTTGCCCCGTGCATATCTCAAGTTTGAAAACTGTATTTTAAGTGGATTTATTGTCAAACTGAGAAAATATAATACATTATACACGTACGGGTTTGTCGTCGAAAGGTACCTAACGTCAGAGGAACAAAAACAGCATTTCTTAATGCGTTTCCATAAATTGACATAAATTAAATGACTTAAAATAATAATGCGCTTACAATTAGAGGTTCCCTTTCGCTAATAGGAAATAAAGAACTTGTACGAGCTCGCATGAGCACGTTAATGTGATAAAACCCTAGTGTGATCAAGGATCGTTCTAGGAATCAGTAAAAACACGGAACCCCCATTGTGTGTACGGGTTAAGGAACATTTAGGCGGATTTAGATAGGTTTAAGCTCGTATAATCAGAACCATCTACATAACCTGGTACACTCTTTAGGATATATCATCAAAACTCCAAAATATAGGAAGAACTTACAATACTTGCCTTCAAATCCGAGATCATAACACGCAAAACATTAGGAGTGGCTTACTTGACTTAATAGGGTGGTCAGTATTATTGTCTCGTGCGTCCCTCCCCTCCCCCCTCCGGATGTAGCGCAATACTTCAGGGATCTCACACCACGACGTCTAGATTCGTTCCCAAGGTAGTACAAAATTACGAACGCTTGATTACTTGAATAGTTATAATACTTTATATCCATCTTCTTAGTAAGCTGTTCAAATGTACCCTAGAAACTCTGTATCCAAGGAGATTTCTAAGAATTGTCTGAAATATTATTACCTTTCCACTAGAGTTTCTCCGTACACTCAAAATTTTTCCATCTTTTCCATCTTGCTGTTTAAAACATTTCCGTTCTACAAAAGACTACAAATTTTTTCCAACCAAAAACACTGCATCTTCCTCCTCTGGATTCGCTTTATGGGCTTTCTTGTCGCAAGAGAAATCATGTCTTTTCATATTTTTCCACTTTATCATGGATGACAAAGAAACGGCTACTATTCATCTTTAGAATGATTCTGCTTAAAAGCAGCGTGTCACGAAATTACGGAATTACGATACGGAAATCCCCGGGAAAATGTTTGGGTTCTAGAATATGGAAACAAAAGTGGCTTTGCTAATTCCCCGTAATCGTCCCCTAATCGTCGCAAAAAAGGTATAGGAGCAAAAAAAGTAACAACAAAAACAAAAAAAAAACCTTGGTTTTTACAAGGTAAGTCAGAATCCGCACCCTTGTTCTCACTCCGGTCTCTTCAGCAGCCTATTCATTGGTTTTACTTGAATAGGCTGGTTAGGAGACCTTATTGATCTTCAACCGCGTGGTCGCGGCGCGTGCAACGTTGCCGTGCAACTCATTTCCATTGAACGTCGTTTTCTACGCCTTTTTTTACGACGATTAAGTGAAGATGAGCGAAGCACTGTTCGCTTCCGTAATCTTTTACTTAAACAGTTTGTTTTCCTTGGAGCGTCGTAGCACGCTGCCTTTGAAAAAAGCTATAAAAATTGTGATTTTCAAATTGTGTCGTTACTATAGGAGAGATAATCTCTTATTCACGGAATAGAGGAACTGTTGGAGGGATTAATTTTTTAAGGAGAAAACGAGTTTAACCCCACACAATTGATTGACATTTTTTCACTAAAATTGTAATCGCAGCCGTGTTTTCTCCACGATCCTTCTACACCATTCCATTAACGCTACAATTTTCATATTTTTAAGCTTTGCTGTGAGTTAAGATTCTACTATTTCATGGACCCAGTCCAGGATTGATGTTTTCACGGTAGTCCTTCTCTCTATCTATCTCCACATAGTCAATAACAATCTAGGTTTAGAGCTGCATCAATTACTACTCGGCTCTTTTCACCCCCAAAAGGAAGTAACGCCCGTTGAAATGGGTATTTCGTGCTTTCCAGCAACACTTGAACAACCGTTCTTTTTTTTCCAAAACAACATTCCAACGATAGGAAGAATTCTGGTTTCTTTTTCGTCTATACCATCGTTACTACCGCAATTTTTGCAAAAATTCGTCCCGCTAGCCTGAGTCCCATTGCTCATAATAAAATCACTTTATTGGATTTTAAAAGGTTTACAGAAGTCACAATCCTGTGGCACCTCTGAAAAACTTTTGTGGAAATTTTGTGCAATAAATTGTTACCGCTTGAAGGTATTGTTCGAGAAGGAATTTCAGGAATGGTAGCGAAAATATGGGACGTTCCCTATAACGCTCCTCTTCGGGAACGAAGAAAGTTACTGTATTCATAGGAGTGTTCAAATACTAGAGGAGTGTTCAACCTTAGAGGCGAAATTACCGGATTCCGCTACTGTTTACATTTCGTCAATTGAGGAAAACTTTCACTTTCATTCCGTTAATCTCAGGAATGTGGAGAAATCCCTGTGGTTGGTGAACTGTGTCTCCTGGTCGGCTTAATTAATTTGACCACAAGTTTTATGAGATGAATGTTTCGCATTTTAACTGCCTTTTTTATTTTAAATTTTATTTTTTTTAATTTTAAACTTCTTATTTTATTTTTTAAACTCGAAAACTGCACACCAAATCCTATCTACTGACAGCTACACAGCCGTGGAGAGAACCCAACATCGAAGATCTCTTTGATCTCTGCCTTTATGCCAGACTTCTTCAAAGCGACTGAATTACTTTGAACAGCAAAACACTTCAAACTAATTTAATACAAGAATTTACAGCAGCACCGTCTCTGAACACATTTATTTTATAATATGAAATATCTTATCGTCGACAGCTCGGTGTGAGCTATCTCCTGGTACTGTTCTTTCCAGATATATCCCCATTCCTTGAAAGGTTCAAAAACGCGACGGTGAATGGGGAGAATGCGACTGTGGGCATTTTTTTTTCTGGTGGAGATATATCCTTTTTTCCTAAGTCACCAGGTTGTGGAGGTTGCTACGGAACCGCTCATCGATGCAAGTAGACTGTGCTCCCTTGAATCGGTTGAAATTGAGCCCACGTTTGCTAACGAGGCACTCACTGTCCATTCAATTTAAATGCACAAGATTTATGCAATTGGTTTCAGGACGAGTGAAAAGGACCTGAAAAATGGGACCCTTGCATAAGGAGGCGCGCTCAGATGATGCTGGTGCGATGAAGCTGGCGTTGCGATCGAGCTGGGGCCCTTATCCATCTTTGAAGATCGAAGGCAGCAGACGAAGACATCTGAAGCCGCTAGCTCCACGGCCCCACATCGAGCGCAGCCGCCTACGCGACTCCAGCAGACTCCAGCTCGTCTCGGTCTTAGTGTTTGTACCAACCTGCACGGATAGTAAGGACCACTGCTGTGAACTCGTCCACGTATCGCAAGAATCATTCGGATCGTATCCAACAATCGTTTTTTGACACTGACAGTAGTTTTGAGGGATTTGCTAAAATCTTAATCCTAGTCGTTCTGACGAAGCTCTCGATAAAATTCGTACACACTTTCCTCAGAAACAAAACCACTTTGAATTCTCGAGAATAGTTGGGTTTCCAAAGTAAGAAGAGCACAATTCTTGTACCACTATTCACTTCTGTGGCAGAGAGGCTCGGCAACCAACCGAAATCTAATAAATCTTTCTCCTAGAATGAGAGGTAATTGAAGAAAAAGTTACTTCTGGAGAAAATCCTTATTTCCAAGGAAACATCAACTACGTTTTGTAAATGGTTAATGCGCCAGGCACGCTTTCATCGCTAGGAAATAGTTTTGATAACAAATTTACTGCATACAAAGAACGAGTCTGGCTGTTGTCTTCCTCAGACTTTTCCAGACAACGTCGTTGTTTACAGGTGATCTCCTTTGAACTTCTTGATTTCACTTATTTATGAAATTGACGATATTCGTTCGAATAGCGAACTAATGAACATTTATAATTTTCTTTAGATAATTTTCTTTAGAGTAACTAAGGCGTTACTTTTGAACTACCACGTAGATTGTATTGTCAATGTGTTAACATAGTAAGGTCCCAGCAGTTTCATTCTGCACTGTAGACCGGTCCAACACAACATATGATACATTTCCGGAAGCGAGTTCGTTGATAGAGCTGGGGAAGCGCTCAGCGTTTACTCCTATACCCTCGAATTTTGTGTTGAACTACGTGAGCACAGTTTGATTCCCTGGAATCCCTAACACGGACTAAAAAACGTTAGACACGGTTCCTCAAAATTCCTGGCTGTAGTGATAAAATTGCGCATCTTAGTCTTAAATGAGAGTTTAAAACCCTCGAAATCCACTTGCGGATATCGCTTTCAAGCTGTACACGACGCCTGCCCACTTTCATTTCTTCAAAACAACAGCGGCCTGAGCCCTCTACACAAAGCTAGGACGGGATGGCCGTTTTACCGCCGCCGTCGACCACGCCCACACTCCAACGCAATCATGAAAAGAAACGACTCGGACGGCGACGACAATCTGATAAACTTGGCTGCTTTTAGGGGCTTTTTCTGCTCCCCCCCCCCCCTGTGTTGATGATCCATTTTATTGAACTCCATATCATCTGTGTAACATTCTGGTGGGATGCTTTTGGATTAGTCTCCATCTACTAGAAATTCCTCTGGAAGTCTTCAAGGATTTTCGCCTACTCCTCTTCACGCATTTCTGATTGTATAAAAACGTAGTCGTTAAGGAGTATTTTAGGAAAGCGTTCAAGTTCACTTGAGGGAAGGACTTCCACATTATGTACAAGAATTTTTAGAGCTCTAACGCAGAACACCTGTCTGAAAAAGCTTCTCTTCATTCGGTAATTGCATCTGAAGTTCTGAAGTTAGTATTACTTACGTAACTTTGAGATTTTACAGTATCCTCAGCTTCATTGAATATATCGACGTTTTGATTCGATATCTCTACAGAGCTGTACGGTAGAAGTTAATCGCAGCGGCAATGTTTCTTTTATTCTATCGCTGGTGTGTGTGAGCATGACTGTAACTTCCTAGCTATGGACTAAGCGACGTGAAGCACCGTAGCAAAGCGGTTGGGATCGTTTAAGGATCCTCGCTATAGCCATCCATCTCTGCAGTTCCCCTTGGTCCCACCTCGATTCCAACTGCTGTCGCCACCGCACCGATTCGAGCACAGACGCTTACGCAGCTGTCCGTGGTTCATATCTTGTTGACCCTAGTAAAGTTCCCTTATCCACCCACTCGCTACCTTCTGGGGAGGTTTTCGCTGTTTCTGGAATAATGCGCCAAGATTCATGGAAGTTGTAGTCAACATTGCTTAACATATAACTCAATAAAAGAGCTACACACACTCAACATGAGCGCTCTAGTGAAGTCTTGAAAATTATTTAGAAGAACACTTTTTGATTTTGTGTAACAAAATAGTTAGCTTCTTAGTTAACCCTTATGTGTTTAATATAAATGTAAGTCTAGAGAACTTTTTCTGACGATAACTCTAGGCTATTTGTCTGACTGTAACTGTGTTTTTAGCGATGGTAAAATCCGAAAGTTTTGTATTTTAGAAAGTATCCTTTTTTAGAAATCGGTGAAATGCCTTTTTGTCCTCTCAGTCTCAGTCTTCGGACTACAACTCTTTGTTTTAAAGTGTCGTTGGATACGAACTCGAAAAACAATAGTACAGACTAGACAATAAAAGAGTTACACGCACTTAACATGAGCGCTATAGTGAAGTCTTGAAAATTGATAGTAGCTCACTTATCGAAATAGCATTCATATCTTTTCAAACTGTTTCGTTCTCTAATTTGTAGATTTCTACCTAAAATAGTTGCTTGTCCAGTCATTGAACCTCTTCCAATTTCTTTTTTGAGTGAATTTATAATCATAGCATCACCCTTATGTTCTAATTATTTTTGTCTTTTAGCCAGTTTACTATTTAGAGCGGATTTCTCTTACCCTGGTTGACTTGGTCACCTTTGTCGCTTCGTCGTAGGACACACCTTACGTTTTTGAACTCGCCAGAATGTTCTTCAAAGCATTTTCAACAGCATTAAACCGCTTCTCAAGTGTTTTTGTACCCCTCTCCATGGATTGCCGTTAGATTTTCTTACTTCCTCTACCCACGTTCGGTTTTTCGCCCCATGTTTTGAGCCTGGTTCCAGAATCCTTTGTACATGTACACTTCTGATTGCAACTTCCACTTTTTTTTTCGGCATCTGTACCCCCTCTCTCGTCTTCGTTTCAGGCCGTCCTAAAACGAGCTGGGAAGGTTTTTTTTTTGTTGAAAGTACCCAGCAGTTTGTTAATTGCATGAATGGGGACGGGAGCTGTGAGCACATCGGAAATGCAATAACGCGCTAGGCCAGTGATATGTGCACAGCCTACGTAACTCACCGAAAACAGCTTTCACGAGTGTTTACAAACAAAGGCAAAGATCTGATTTGATGACGGATAGCGGATTTCATTCTTCTGACGATTTTGACCTCAGAGATCCTCCCATTTCTACGAAAAATACAATGCAAGCCCAGAAGTAAACCAGATGACACTACATTGTGGTTCACCTTTTCCTGAACCTCGTTTATCCATCTACTACTGAGATAAGCGTCGCATAACATTTTCTTACCATTTTTAATTCGTAAAATTTGCACACAATGGTTCCTTTTCATTTTTACCTTTCTGTGAAGAAAAGCGCAACTTTTCTTAGCCGAATATGGATCAGTTACTTCTTATTTTCGGCAAACCCGCACAAAAATTTAAAGTTATTCGTTTTTTGATCTGAGCGTAGTCATTAATGCTAGAAATCTATCAAAAAAATATTATCGGAACAAAATTCTACTTTCAGCCAGCTTCTTTTTGTAAATGGCACTTTTATAGATTTATTTGCAGTCACTTTAATGTCCAGAATAAAAAAAAATTCATAGAGTAAGAACATCTTGTTTTTTCACATACTATCAGTCCAATATTTATTTTTTTTTCCGAATAGACAATTTCTTGATATGTCTTGCGTATACCTTCTCAACAACAATTGACTAAAATTAAATCGTTGAGACTCGAAACTGAAGTCTTCCTGTAAAAGATGTGAGAAAGAGTTGATTTTTGGGATAAAATCAGAATAGATTTAAAGAGACTGCAAAAAACATGACGATCTGGACAGCAATTCCCGTTTCAACGGTCTCCGACACCTGCTCCGCCTCTTTTTATAAACTTTAAATCTTCAATAATCAAAGAAACCGAAATTTCGAGCTATCAACAGATTCCTACTTCCTCAATAGTGTATGGCACTAAACCAGTAAGTAATATTTGCCAGAAAAAAAACTAAAATTAGAACAAGGAAATACTATCTTTTGATGCTTCCTCCTGTTTTCCAGAAATGCTGTCAGAAACACTGGCGATCTGCCAAGTAACATGAACGAGTAACAACGAATTCCAAGCGATTTTTGAACCTATTTAACTTTCCTTTTTTACGGAATTCACACCTAGAGCTTCTTTTTCTTCAAACAATGGGTTTTCTAGTGGTTTTCTTGTAACCAAAAAAAACCCCCTACGGAGTTTTTTGAAGCTTAATTTAGTGCATTCGCGACTATTTTTACAGAATTTTGAAGATCTTTTAAAGGATTCATGGTTTCCAGGATTGTAAGCCGCTCAACAGTTTATTAGTTGAAACTGAATTGTTAACTGGGATGTGAAAAGCTCGTTTCTGGCTGCATTAGCAGATGCATTTTATTAAATTAGCGGAAGCATTCATCTCGAACAGAAAATGCGGGGGGAAATTTTAGAATTTTATGAATCCCAAAGGTTTTTTTTTCTTTTGTTCATCAAAAATTTAGCTTCTTCTCTTGTTCAGCACTACATGGATAAGGGGGAAAGGGCCAAGAATCGTATAACAGGATCTGAAGAGCGGAGAAATGTTAGGAGGGCCACCTTCTCCATCGTCGTTCATTCATCATCGCTGTTTTCGTGCGTTCGAATGCAATTCGGAGGCGGCTGAAGCCGAAGATCTCCACTAGAAGCGACTTGAAATTGTAACATGAGCACGTGACATTCTGTTCTTCTCCCGGATTATTAAAAGTAAACGAGCTTTTTGAAAAAAAAAAGTCTGAAAACGAGAGAAATCAAACCATTGTGATATTTCTACTTAGTTGATGAATGAATTAATTAGAAATAGTCATAGAAATCCCACCAGTCTTCCTCATCCAAGCAAAGCAACTAAGATAAAAGCACTAAAGAAAAAAACTAAATATGAGGACATTCGAGGATCATGGATGTTGTAAATTCCACGTTTTGAACAAAGATGACATTGAAGTTGAATATTCCACAAAAGATATCGTAAGCAAGCTTGAAAATAGTGCTTAGCAAACTTTTTGCTTTTTTAAAATTTTTTCTTAGCCAATGTTCAGGTTGTATTTTTGAACAATGGCAGAGAAAATGCGAAATATTTCTCATGATCCCAGGAATTAAAAGCTTTAGAAGAACCGAGACTCCTTAATTTACCTGACCAAGCAACTCTTTACACCTAGAGAAATGAGGAAAACTGGTTTAGTAAGGAAATAATCGATCAACTTTTTATTCGTTGGAACTAAAGAAACCCACCTACCACCCATTTCTCGTGCTTCACCTGGTTTCTTGGAAATGTAGTGTGGATTTTTGTTGTGATATTTGTAAACCATGCACGTAACGGACTTCATCTACTTACGGAGAGAATCCAGCATCGAAAATTCCCCGAAACGCTGCTTTTACAACACAAAATATAGACTTTTATCTGCTCTAATTCAATCTACTCACAAATTTTCCATACATCGCCTTCGTATGCGTTTTGTTCTCGAAAAATAATTTATAACAGTGGCATATAAAAACTATTTCGTTACGAAAATGATATATTTAGGTTATTTATTCACCAGTTGGACTAATATATGGATTTATACATTGTACTAATCTAATATAATATAATTTTAGATAGAATTTTTGATCAAAAAAAATTATTAATCAATTAAATGCTTAAAATGGATTTCTTCCCCTTTTCTGAGCGATCGAGGTAATTCAGCCTCAAACAAAAAGGTTTTTATCTGATTTTTATCTGTTGTATGTGAGTAGTGAGTTATGTGTGTTTTATGTGTTTTTAGTATGCTGAAATTTTCGTGGTGGGGACACCGTGACTTCTGTGTGACCGGACCAAATTTGATCTTCGATAGGATCGATCGATTACCCGCTCCTGCTACACACATGCACACAATACTCGCCTATTCTTCCGGCACTACAGTTTCTCATTTCGTCTCATTTCCTGCCAACTCTCTTCTTAAGTTGTATCATCATACTAATACTAGTTCCTCAATATTCTTTCGAAGTTACACTTCTCAAAAAAATTGATTGAAGAAAAATTTTTCATTCTTCCTTTTCTTTCCTTTTCCTTCTTTTTTTTCTTGTATTTTTCCTGAAAAATACCCCGATACTCCTGTTTTTTTTCTGCTTGTTTTATTATTGTGTCTAGTTCTGTATTATTTTATTGTGCTATAATTTTTTTATTTCTTATTCAAATTAATTTGGATTTTCTGTGAGATCACTCGTTTGTGCGTAGTATGATGAGGGATAAAGTGAATTTGATAGCGCCAATCCATCACGCCGAAATCCATCCTAGAAAAAAAGTACATTCGGAAGATGTGCAAAAGATGCGCGGCGATGTTTGGACGAATGAAAAGTTGCCAACGACTTTTGCGAAAACTTTAAATTATCATTTGCCTGCAATGTCTTTAAATATCTAAGTATTTCTGTAAATATTCAGGAGGAGGTTTCTAACTCCTACACAATTTCCTCTGAAAACTATTCTTTCTCTCATTAAATTTAACAGTTGTATTCACGAAATGTAATATTTTTTTTTTGAAGACGGTGAATGACAGAAGATATGTGTATGGTTTTACAAAGAGCTAGTGGATAAATTTAAATTTCAAATCAGTTGTAACATTTATTTTCGCAAATTTAGTTACTCAGATTTAGGCAACAGAAGCGAAATTCGTTCACCGTTGCCTTGTCCTCATTTTCTAGAACATTATCGAATTTAAGGACATTAATTTATTCACATCTGGTAGCACCTGGTAGTCTTGGTGTACACTTTTGTCTTAGGAGCACGTTTATCACATTTATTTATCTCTGCCCCTGTCATCCTGAAGAATGTCGCTCCAAGGCAACCACCATGAGGTGACGGCTCATTCTAAGTGAGACCCGTATGTCCTGGATTACATTATAAAAATACATCGTGGGTGAGTTAATCGCTTTTTTCTGTATTATCTACTATTATATTATTATATATCTATTATTATCATATTATTATATCATTATTATATTATTATATATCTACTACTATTATGTTATTATATTATTATACCTATTATTATATTTAACAGAAATCCAGTGCAGCATTTCTTTGAAAAATAACACTAAGCTAACTCTTTTTTTCTATGAGAAATTTCTTCACTCTCTTGTAATTTTGTAGTTGTTTTTGCAGACGATCGTTCTATAATTATTATCAGCACTGACTTCGTCAAAGAAACCCAAAGATCTTGTTGACCGCACTCTCATTTATTGAGGTTAATGAGTTTACCAAACTTAGACTTGGCCTGAGGACATAGACGATCTTGAGTTCATTTCCATCGTATGGTCGGCCACATTTCCGCCTTAAGCGTTCCAATCAGTTGTTCTGTGGCGCTGTAGTGCTTCTGCCCAGCGAGCGATTTAATTTAATTAATTGCAATTTATTATTTGTAATTAATCGCTTTTTGAAGTAGATTATGCTTCCTTTCCAATCGCTTTTAACTCTACTTTTGGCAAAAAAAAAAACTTACGTTGTTTTTGGTTGAGCAAAAAAAAAGTGCAAGAAACCCAATGTTCAGAACTCTGAGCAATTTTTCCATGCTTTCCGAGTTTTAGACGCTTCCACTATAAGAATAGCGATGAAAGGGCTTCCATAAACGATTTTTTGAGGACGTCACAAAGCGTCATGTGAAATTTCCCTCTTTATGACTGAATTGTTTAGCGATATCTGCGAAGGACTCATCTACTCGTAAAAAGCCTTAAAAAAGTAAAAAGTAATCCTAGTCCTAGTCCTTTCATTCTTTAAAATTTTATTTTGTCTGAATTCAAAAAAAAAACACTACCAAAAAATTAAATACGAGTCCCATATTCATTTATCGTTTATTCATATTTATCCATCTATTATTTACGAATTTATTTCTTACTTTGTTCATTCATTTATTTTTTTAATCACATACAAAAATGGTGCACCAAAAAGGAAATCATATGATGCACGAGTCAAAACGAAATTTATTCTCTTAATTTTTTTGTAAGTGAAAACTGGCGCAGTTTTCCTGCTGGTGACGAAAAGTAGTTGTTCCTTCCTTGCTCAAAAGGAAAAAAGTCCTCCTGCAAGACATGTGCTCGAAATCCAAATCCCTTGAATTATTTAACCGTTGGACGGTCTATTCAACAAGGGCAATTGGATTTCTTGAAAAATTCTGAGAGGATCTGACGAAGAAGGGAATCATAGGGAATAGAGTTTATTATCCTTAACTCTTTTAACGACTAACTACAAGAAATCTGGATAGAAGAGATTTGAGAACAATCTGATTGAGATGTATTATTCGTACTCATGAACGGAAGTGGTAGAATAAAAAAAAAGTGAAAAGAAGAATTAGATAATAAAAATAACTGTAAGATATTAGTATTTTGTATTGATGAATGAATTTCAGTGAGCAAACTAGGCTGATAAGTGGAGAGGATAAAAAGAGTAAGAGTGCAATAAGCTGAGGAACGATCAAAAAATCGAAAATTGATTGAAAAAAATGTACAAAAAACGCAGCAGAAGAAGGCAACTAGGAAATTTTTCAAGAATCCACGTTTATTTTCGTTATCACATACTACTTAAGTGGGAATGAAAAAAATGAAAAATGAAAGGAAAATGAAATAAATATTAGGAACATACGACTATACATTGTTACAAATATTAGGAACATACGACTACGAATTAAACTTTTATTTTTAGGCCCTCAGTCTTGCCGATTTTCTTCCAAGTCTTCTCAAAAATATCATTTTGTTTGGATTTAACAACACTAAGAAGTAAGATTTGCTTCAATCGGAGTTTTGGTAGAAATTGTTGAACATGTGGTCGGAGTACCTACTCTGTATTTTTTTAAAATGTAATTTAGGTGGAAAAGACCAAATTTTTCACTGTTGTGCATAAAAGGCAACCGTTTGCTGGATTCTGATGCATTTTCTTTTCCAATAGGTAGACGACTAGGTCAGGATGAAGCCTTTCCCCCTGTTCTTCCATTCTCTGCTGTCTGTATTTAATTATCCAGAACGATCGTCAAACCTGCTCATCGAATGCGGAGATATTCTTCTGAACAGAACAGAGGTAGAAATCTCCTGGATTTTTCCAAGCTTTGTTATTTTTTTCGATTTTTGGAGAAGCTCCGAATATGAAAGCAGGTATTAAAGACGGATTAGAAGAACGATTTATATAAACGAATGGAACAGCTGGATTAGCGGTATAAACAATCTAAAACGGTTGAAAAATGGGAAAAAATATGCTTTCCTCACAATCTGTTCGATATGCTATGAAAAGCTGGGACAATTATCAGCAAGAATTTCTGGATCTTCTACAGATTTACATGTTTTGAAAGTTATTTTGCTTATTTTTAGACTATTTTTAGACTCGGTTACATTTCTTTCGCCTAAAAACCTATGGACTTGAAATGGGTGTGTGGATTCTATTTGTGACCTCGATCAGACATTTTAGCTAAAGATGCCTGAAGTGTCCTTTTCTCAGGATAATTTCAACCATTTGTACGTTCTAATCTTAACGTCGTTAGTGTACATTTGGACTCTAACGTTGGAGGAAGCTTTGAGCACATTCGGTAGGTTGATTGTGTAGATAAGAAAGAAGACAGAGGACAGAGATTGACTGTCATACCTCTGCTGTTAAGATAAGAGTTCCATTAAACCAGAAGGTGACCACGTATTCCAGGGCTCTGGAACTTTGCAACCAACCTAATGTGGCACATTTTATCTACTGGTTTAAATTAGTCAACGTCCATGAATTCCACTGCTTCACTTTGATTGCAATCTAGAACCCTAAATGAAGAAATAGTTAAGTTAGTTGAGTTTCCATCGGTAAGGCCATGTTTTTTTTTCGAAGGGGAAACTAAGTGAAACTAAAAACAATGTGACGATAATTTTCATCCATGATTAATCCATAACCCCATAACTTTCTTTTGTTTTGGAAAGTAGGCTAATGGAGGGATTGTTAATGTTAGGGCGTGTTAGAGGAGATTTTGGGATTAATGTGACTGAGGTCCTTTTCTACTCTTTAGCACCTCATCTGGGACCATTGAGATTGGTAAGATGCGAACTAAAATCCTAGAAAACATTCGATTGAAATCCATGAAACTCTCTATCACTTACGATTCACTGCCTGATTACCTTGATTTGTACTTTACTTACTTGTAACTGTTATAGTGCAGTAAGCTGAGAAACGAAAAAAAAAACGAGAAAAACGACATACGAGAAGAAAAAGTGTAAGAGACACAGCAAAAGAAGGCAGCTAGGAAATTTCTGTATTTTTTCGAATATAATTAGGTGGAAACCACCAAATTTTTCACTGTCTTACGTAAAAGACTTTGGTGGGTTCTATTGGACTTGTACGTACCGTTACCTTTCATTATTACTATTATTACCATTATTATTATTATTATTATTATTATTATTATTATTATTATTATTATTATTATTATTGCTTGTTATTATTATTCTTATTGCTTGTTTATTTCTGTAAAGTGGAAGAGCACTGCCGGTGAAACCACTTGAAAGTTAAGTTAGCCATTTCTGAAATGAAAACACTGGAAATCCGAAAAAATCCACCACCAAAATGATGCCTTTTGAAGACCTTCCGAAACGCTAATGGATTTTCCAGACATGATGTAATCTGCTATTGTCTGCAGAGCCGATATGGATTTCCCCAACGGATTCGACCGATGACGAAAAGAAAAGGCTACTTCACACGTTAAAATTCAAAGTAAAGGACAAGAAAAACAACTTTAAAGTTACGGAATGTGAAGTTAGTCGTGGAAAAAAATGCCAGGAGAAGTTAAAAGTAGTTGGACTTTAGGAGAAAAAGAATTTGGAAAAAAAATTGTGGAATTGCAAATTAATTTGATAATCCAGACTCCACCTGCAATTCCATCGTTGTTAATGAAGTAAAAGGACTTCTTTCTACAGTACTTACTTCCTTCAAAACGAGTTTAACGGACAAATCAATTAGGTCCATGTCTCCGTTTCTATGCGAATGAGATTTTCGCAAGTTGCACCAGAATCCTGGAAGGGTTTGTATATGATGGGTACATGATTCACTGAGAAGTGAACATCCATTCAACTGCCAGGATGCGCAATGTTTACGAACTCAGGGATTCCTAAATCCTCAGTGGAAATAAGTTCACGGTAATTGTTTGTGGATTGGCGTAAAGAAGCGAATAATAACACATAGTGCCCTAATTAAGGTCATTTGCGTTGGTTCCCACATGGAACTCAATTTCTTTTTTTAACGAACTCTTTTCAGCAGCTTCAAATCTAATCAAATCAAATTCAAATAATTTTAATCCATACTCATGTGGACGCTTGAAGAGGGATAAAATTGTAAGTTATGATTTCATCTCCGTTGTGCACCGTATGAAGTGAGCGAAAGAGAAAACAAGGACAAAACAACTATACAACTTTAACCTATCCAGAAAATCTCAATTTCTGACATGGCTCTCTAACGCGCTATACCCAATCAAAACTGTTCTTCTGTTCCTTAAGTGATTTTCGAGGTTTAATTCACTTTCTAGGTAATGCCTGGAGGGTTTTTCTGAATAATTTCTTTTTTCTTGCCTTCAGTATGAATACGTAGGTAATAGGCTAAGTAAACTTCACCATTGTCAAGCTTTTAATGTTCTTTTTTCATTTAACATAACATAGAAGAACAAGTTATTTCTTACAGGAAACCACGCAGAGGCACTTCTACGTATTTGTTTCCCCAGCCTTCTCAAAATAACCGCATTCGGTTTCCATGGAGGCTTGAGACAAGAAAAAAATAATAAACGAGAGAAGTGAAAGGAAAAGAGAGTAGTGAATAGGAGTTTTTTTGCTAGAAATAATTCCGGAATAACATAAATTTCTAAGCCCACGTCATGTCTTTGAAAGCAGCGGCCGAACAACTAGAAAGAGAGTCAACTTTTCTTGGATACCAAACATCAACCATTTACGTCCTAAAAACACTCTCGTCCACCCTTGTACGTGCAGCAACACGGAGAGAATCCATTCGGGCGCCGAGGCTTATGCGAGGAATGATTGAGTTAGGATGTTAGTGGCGAACATGGATCACACTAACTGACTCATAAACTCTGTCACAACGAAACTCAATCGAAGACCGGCAACTTGCGGCAGCGTGATGAACTTCTACGTACGTTTGTAAATCGTGTGCTATCGTAAAGTTCTGTTAGAGAAAAAAAAATTCAGTTCAATGATCTTTTAGTTCCTGCTTAAAAATGATGGCTTTTGCGTTTGGTAGTGGGACTAATTTTCCTTTTTTCTCTTGGTAACCAGATGAGCGCCTTCTATCATCATAAACCACCGCTTACTTAGTGATACTAATTAGCGTTGGGTCCCATGATGAACACTACCGAAGGCTATATGTCAATTTGTGGATTTCGTCACGTTTTTTTTTTGTTGGATGAAGAAAAAAAAACGTTTTCAACAGACGCCATTAATGGGATACTTAGCTCGCGTATTATGTGGTTTAACATTCTCATGGATTTATTCCCAAGTTTTTTGATGCTTCTGATGTTGGCCGTGTTTTTTGTTCAGACCTTTATAACCTCTTGTTGAATAAAGCCACTCGAACACAATGAATAGAATTTGACCTACTCAAATCCATTCATTCTACTCTTTCTTGTTGTGCCTCAACAGCCATCAACAGCCAGAGTTATTCTCCTCAATTACTGGATTTAGCACTATTTTTGTGATATTTTCACTAGGCAAAATATTTTAGTGCACATGGTTGAGATGACATCAGCGGTAATATTTATGTGCTATGAAAATAGTATACATAAATCGTTTAAAGGAAAATTATCGCAGTCGTTTAATTTTCATTCGTTTCATATGTAATAATCGCTTGAAAAAACTTGACTAAACCCTGACACCGTTTTTTCGATCATGGAGCTAATTTAAATATTAGCTCTGGTATTCAAGCGAATTTTTTTCAGTGGAGAAAAACATAACATTTCCCTTCAAATCAATTATAAATTTCAATTTGTATTACGAAACATAAAATCACTACTCTATTTAAAGCATTTTTCACTAATATCAATTTAAAAACAAGGCTTCTGAAGTCAGTAGAAATTTTCAAACTTTTTTCTTTCATTATTATTTCACTTAACTTCAATCGTGTTTAACCTCATCCGGATATACACATTAAAAAGAAGAAGGATAAGAAACTTAGGCACGCAAAGTATTTTCTTCAGGACCGACATTCAAAAATGAATATTCCTTAGATATTAATGATATTTTTATTCATAACTTCAAATATTCATGGTGACTTTGCAAAACTTCTTTATTTTTTTAGCAAATTTCAAGCGATTCTAAGATATTAAGTAGTACATCCCGGATAGGGATCGATGACAGTATTAGTAGGGTTCTGTAAACACTACTGATGCAACTGTACTTTCATTTTTACCACAATCTGGTTTTTATTATTGTCCACTTACACCTAAAGTTGCTCTAATAATGGTATAATCCGATCGGTTTCTAGTGTCGACTTCATTTCGTGTTCTTTACGTCAGAATATAGAATATGACTTTATTCCTAGAAGATGTACGTAGCAAAGAGATTTTAAAAAGGATTTTTAAGAGACTATTTTGATAGTTTGAGGTTGGTATCCTGCATGTTAGTCAGCCACCAGGGGTTCACAGTGTTAAGAAAGAGTTCAAATAAGTAAATGAACAAACTATACATAGGGTCCTTCTACAGCTGCAGATCTTGGATCAAACTTATCTAGAACTATTCTTATCCGAATTATCTGATGGTTGATGCGTGAGTATCCAGAGAAAAGCTAACACTTTGGTTCTTAACACTTTGGTGGAATTCTCAGATGGACTGCTTTTATCTTGCGACTTAATCTATGGAAATAAACCGACGCAGTGCTAGAACATTGAAATATTCGTCATTTCCGACCGTATCCGGAGGGGCTTACACGAAAAGACAGTGAGTGATGGCGCCCTGAAATTGCTGACGATTTCACCTTATGAGCCTGCCATGAATGTTTTCGAGGTAAAAACATTGATCCAGGAAGACAGCATAGTGTACTCGAGCGATAGAAAATCTCCCGGGGCGAACCCTCGAAAGGAATTGGCCATCATCTTGTCGTGAATGAAAAGAGATGATTGCTTGACATATTACGCCAACTAGGCGGTTGTACGCTAAGCACAGAGATGGCGTCCGATGTCCCGTCCGGCTGGTGATTGCGGTTGCTCTTGCTGGGTTTCGCGAAGATCGGAGGGGGTTACGCCTCTCCACACGTCTCTTCACGAGCCTCAGACACGCACTCCATGGACGATGAACAACGGCGTAATTCTTTCGGCCCTTTTAATTGCCATAGTTTGTCCACGAGCGCTTCCGTTGCCTGACACACCACGTTTCTTACGTCCATTTCATTCAAAAACACTGCTCTCACTGTTTTCAAGTCAACCTCGTTTGTTGAAGGTTCAAGGATACATACATGGAGCCTAACTGTTTGAGAATTCAAGCCGCATGAATTTACTTTTGGATTATGGATTTTCAAAATTATTATTAGGAGTAATGAGACTGTAAGGAATGAATAACATCGTTCCCTATCCTCTTCCAAAAACATTTTTTTATTTTGTTTTTCAATCAAAAAATCCAGAAGTGATTCGTTTCTGCTCTTCCTTCACTATTCGCCGAAATATCCCGTCAACCACAATCGAGTCCATAAATAATTGTGGAACACGTATGTATTTATGTACAAACTAAAGCTTCACCATAATTGTCCATCATCTAGAATGAGCACTAAAGAATTGACGTGCACATATCGTGCGACACCGCACGAAGCTCTGCTTCTGGATTGCCATAATTATCTTGCACAACATCCACGTTTTTGAATGTCTACTCTGTCAAAAAAAACACAGAAATGAGTAGTTTTTCATCTATATGCGTGTTTTCTCTGTTTTATGTGTTTCCTGCCAACTCGTCTACGAGGTTTGTGAATGAAAACTTTGTCTAACTCCTGATGATTCGATATTTTCGTCATTTTCGAAGAAAATAGAAGATAAAGGAAATAAGAAATAGAGGTTAAGGTTGAAGGATTTTAGATTAACTCATTTTAGATTTTAGATTAACAATTAAGCTCTCTGGTTGCTGTCGCTTGAGATTCTAGAAGCAGAAACTTTTTAGAATTAAAAGTAGGCTTCCATACGGTTGTATCTAAGACCCTATTAGTATTGGCAAAAGGTAATTATTAGCTAAGTATACGGTAGAATAGTTATTGCTTTGAAAAAGTAAAAAAAAGTAAGTATAACATATAACATATAACAGTATATATATGTGTGTATATAGTTAGTATAGATATAAAAAATAGTATAAAAAGTTTGTTAGTATAACGGTGCTAGTTCGCAAAGCTTAAGGCCTATTAAGACAGGCAATTCTTCGCTAAATTACCATTTTTGACCTAATCAAATTTTTGCTTTCAAAAAAAAAATAATTTACTAAAATGCCTGCAATTTGTGACATTTCATAGGTCATAGGTTCAAATTGCAGAACTTAATACTTCTTAGCTGCTAACATTTATTTCTATTGTTCTACATACGCTGAATTTCTTACAGGAATACAAATTACCTTAGACATTTTCTTTCTGGATGATTATTTCAATTCGGTAAGCCAGTATAGCACATTTCACATTGTAGTTGGTTCCATTGTGGGATTCATATCTTTGCCGATCTTAGCTTAGTGTTGTAAAGCTCGAAAGTTGTCGTTTTTTCTACATAAATTTTTATTTTCTTTATTAAATTTTAAATTTTGTGCATAAATTTGGTAATCTTAACAACGAAACAATTCTTACTAGGTTTCCACATAAATTCTGAGTTATACTTTATGTTGAGACCTCAATCTCGTGTATTAAATCTAAAAAAAAATTTAAAAAACTGATTTTAAAATTAAGCTTAAAGCTTAAAATTTAAGCGTATTTGCCTGTTTTTTATTCGTCGTAACAAAAAAGAACAAAAACAAGTAAAATGCTCTGCATAAATGCCTCTCTGTACGATATAAACTCTCGAACAAATTAACTTTTAATATTGAATAATTTGCTAATATGTTGTGTATACACTTGGATTACAACGTCTTGTAAGTGGCAGCGAAAAATCCTCAATTGAAAGAAAGCTGAAACTCTGACACTGTCAAAGATGAGCTGTGGTCAAAGAAAAGGCTTATTGTAATGCAAATTATTGTTATTTACAGTTTGTGGGGATTTCCGTTGTTCTGGAGATACTGTATAGTGTCGAACTAGTCGTCGATATCGTTCTTGGTCCCCATTGCGCACTCCATAAGAGATTTTGTGGATATACACGGAGATATCACTATGATATATCGCCAGGATATGCCCATGACAGAACTGCGGTGGTGTGAGAACAACTAACGATGGTTTTTGCTTATACCTTGCCCGTTTCCCTCGGTCCACACATCCGTGAAAACTAAATTCTGGAGGTATATTTGAAATCAGCAGCTCATTTGCTTTCGAATGGAGTTTTCAAGATTTAATTTTGCCCACCCTTCAGGATTCCGTCGGTTTGCAACGGAATAGCCCTTCGAAGACGGATTTTGGGACACATGTTAGTAGTTCTGTTATAATAGAAATTAACTTAGCTCAACATAGGCGTTGCAAAAGTGTCGTCAAGCAATCATCTTAAATTCTTGGAACTATCTTCTTCTGGATCTTCCGAAGAATAATATTGATGGATGTTTGTGGACAGCAAATACCTCTGCGCCTCTTTCTACTGCTCTCCCGGAAATCAACGCTAATCTCTACCTGCTGCAACTCCAGAACCTCGCGGAACAACGGTGACCCGGCAATTTCTGGACACCCTGGGCTTCGGCGACCCTCACTCCATCACTCTCCGTAAGACGCACACCTTGCTCGATCCAACTATCACCTGTTCACCTGGGTCCAGATGCAGCATCTGGACGACGAAGAAACTTTCAACGACCGCTATGATCTCAACAACGTACTCAACCACTTTTTATCGTCGCAGTTCTTTTCGTTCTGGAAGAATGGCATTGCCCATTAAAACATTAAGGCCACACGTTGCTGTCAATGATGGGATTTCCACTGTTGATCCTTGATTTGCACTTAAAGAATTTCATGAAAAAAGGAAGTTTGAGCGGTATCTTCTCTATTTCACGCTTATTAATGGGCTAATTAATGGACAAGAAGAAAAAAAGTTGTTTTATCCATGGGTATACATATATGTTTTCCTCATATTTATGGACATACGCCATAAAATGGAACAAAATTGGATTGGTTATAAAAAAAAAAGAACAGGAGAACTATGTTTATAGGACAATAAATGTTGTTCTGCCTATGTCATAGCCATAGTGATGTATTATTTATTTAAAGCATAGAAGGAATACTCAGCGTATTTCGGTGACGTGATTGAACATCTCACGTTTATTCCTTAATGTTTACGTATTATACAAAATAACACTAAGAAAAAACTTGTTTAAGAAAGCGAACGCACTTGCTAAGCGGAGCTGAGGCGTGTCTGTTTCATTGTCAAAGACTCGAACAACATCTATTATTATATTCCTGGTAAGCTTAAGAAACTGGGCGGGATTAAGTACTGCTCAGTAACAAACCACACCCACAGATCACCCACATATCACAGTTGTCGACGCGTGGCCAGGCAAGTAGCGAAAAATCTTCGCGGATACTTGTTTTCAGGAACACACATATCTGGGAACACCTGACCCAAGGTTGACGGCACAAGTTGTTCGAAAAAAAGTGAGAAAAATTTACACTGTCGATAAATTTATGGTGATGGATTTTCTAGGATTTCTCATGACAACTTGGCTGGTACAGCTTGGGCCTGCGAAGTAAACGGATCTCCCTGGTTTCTCGATGAGGTAGAGGTAGAACTCTTTTTGACGAGAGCGCCTAAGTAAGGGTGACCACAAAAGGAAAGGAGCTGGAGCAGAGGTGGGGTACAGCAGATTTTATTGCATCAGTATTCAAGTATGTGGGGTTCCAATAAATAAATAGACGAATAAATAAATAAATAAATAAATAGATAAGGATTTCCCCACTTCTGAGAAAGTTGTTTAGTGAAAACAATGAAAAGAAAGTATTTTGTTTTCTCGTAGTTTGTTGCTTATGGGAAGTCATTGGGGATAGGGCTCTCCATGAAGAATTCGATGAAATACTGGATATTTCAACAACAAAGTACGAGAAAACAAAATACTTTCTTTTTCATTGTTTTCACTAAACAACTTTCTCAGAAGTGGAGAACCATTATTTATTTTATTATTAATTTATTTTTTTTTTGTCTACTGGAGAAGCAAATAGTAAGAACAAATCCATCTCCATGTAGCAAGCTGTCATTATGTGCTACTATCTTCCCAATCCGAATGTAGCGATTCGAGAGGTGTGGAGAGTAAAATGAGAGCAAAAATAGGCAAGAAATAAATAAAAAAATAATAAAAAATAAATATTTTAAGTCTCTCACACCTCGGATAATTATGAAGACAATCCAATAATATAATTAGTAATATATTAATAATATGGTATAATATAATAGAATTACAATTATATTTAAATAATAAGTCAAGTGAATGTCTGATGTTTGTGTTCCCAGCTATATTTTTCATCCTTCCACAAATCATAACAACGAACAACATGTTCTCAAGATGATCCTAAGGAATTTGCTGCGTATAATGGATACATATCGATTGGGAATTCGCTGATCATCTTGAAATAAATCCGTATTGTTTCATTTTTCATCGTGTATTAAGAGCGTAGAAGCAATTTTCTAATTGAGATTGTTTTTGATGGTCGATTTTCAGTCGGTTTACGGCTTAACGTGGATGAGATTTAGAAATAGGAAGTGACGATGATTTTCGAGGATGGTTGCAAAAAACGTAATGTACTTCCGACAAATCCAGGTGCTAGAGGCTATAGCGGAATCAAGGAGCCTAATTTTAGCAAGACGGAGCAAATTTTTATTCGCAAATGAAAGATGAACGTATTAAGAGTGGATTTCATTTCTTTTTCTTGTTTCAAGGAACTGTTTTCGAACAAATTAACCGAACCCACTGATTTTTGGGTTTGAAAGACTTCGCCAAAATAAAAAATGAGGCTTAGCCGTAGAGCATTTTAGCATTTATATTTTATATATTTTTCCTATGGTGAAGCATTATCGTTATCTTCAGTATTTTTTTTGGTTTATAGACTTGAAAGTTTTTGGATAATTTTTCCGAGTTTTGCGGAAGTCCTCACAATTTTTCCTTGTATTCTCCCGAACACTATGTTTTTTACGCTACTAATCGTTTAGTGAGGTAAGGCAGTGTTGTAAAATGTCCACCTTCATTTCTTTATGCGACTACAGGGGGTGCTGTCAAACGGAGCGCTTCTGAAGAGCTTCTTGAACTGCTTCTTCACGTCGTACTCGCGTTCTACAACGCGCTCGACCCTCCAGATTGATTCGATTTATTTTATTTATATTATTTATATTTTATTTATTTTTCACTTTATTGTTCCTCATGGTAGTGCAGCGTAAACATTTTGGCCTTTTTCCTTCTGCAGACACTTCACAAAAAGGTGTTCACAGAAGTTTATGTTTGCTTTTCGATTCGATATTTTTTCTTCCGCTTGCGCAGTTCTCCAAACATTATATTCTATATTTTTATGAAAAGGGGAATGATTAAAAAGAGAGAAAAAGAAAGAAGAAAAAACTTTGGAGCAGAAGAAACAAATTGAAGTAAATAAAATAAAGAGATAAATTTTTCCATTGTCGTTTAACGTCTAACGGATTTTTTCCGGTCATCTATTTTGTGTTTTTTGGGATTTGTATCAAAGAAATGGAAATAAGAAGTCTTTTCTATAATTATTTATGTTTATTTTTTATTTAAGAAGAGAGGTTTCAAATATAAACTTTGTGAGTATTGAGTATTTCTTCTTCAAAAAGTGTCATTTGCATCCACTCATTGCCTCTTACTCTAGACACACCTTTGAGGGTAATAAATAAGTAAATAAATAAATGAATAAATGAGTAAATATTTAGAGAATGTCCGAGGTTAGAGTTTGTTTAAAAGTTGTCTCGTCGTTTCTAAATGTGTTCAACCCCGTAGGCGCGAATTCGAGGCTGCGACACATACACCGACCGCTAAGAGTTTTAAATCATCACTACAAATAGGTACTTTATGTTGTAATACAGGGTCATTTATGTGGAAGAATATTGTTGAGTTTTTTTTCACTTAAACTTTGTCTCTTAAGACTTGCAGCATTTAATCACCATGACAGTTATTGGCCAGGTTCCGCTGGTGTCACCAAGGAGCGCACAGAATATTTTTCGAGTGGAAAAAAAAATCACTCAGAATCCTCTATGTGTGCGTATTTTGCTACTCGAGCAATGGCCCCTTTAATTCCACTCCTTAATTTACTCCTTCGAATTCCTTCGCATCTAAGTGTATTTGATGGTTATTGAATGGCGTTTGCATTGGATTTGAGTGCACTTCAATAATATAAATGTGCTACGGCTGAACTCAGACAGCTGTCCAAGCAAACACTCATCTATTACTTGAATAAAATGCTGGAGCAGTTCACCTGTGAACTTCGTTAGCACCGCCGTGCTACGCAAACGCATGCAGCGTCCATTCCCGTTCCCTCGCAATTTTTCTTCGGACCTCGAACACTCCTATCGCAGAAAATCTCTGTGCGGCTGAATCCATTTACCCATTCGCAGCATTGCATCGTCGTCGTCGTCGTCGTCGTCGACGACGACGGGAAATGAAATGTTGTTTGGAGTTTTTCACCCGCGACCTACCTCCTCACCCACTCTCCTCACTCATTCACTCACTCATTCACTCACCAAAGGATCCTCCCACTCAATATCATCCAATGTTTCAACTCGCCGTCAATTCACGCTTAGCTGTTCTTCGAAATTTCAGGATAAATCCATAGAATTTGTACTTGCTTACGTATTTTCCGTTGTTACGTTTATTTCTATCAAATCTTACCCGAACGCATTCGCAATTCTCATTCACATGCAAATCCTTCAATTTTTCTTCTGGCATCATGTCTTTTCATCTCTTTACTGTCAGTCTTAGGATCTAGACCAAGCAATTATAAAAACGTTGATGCAACGGCAAAGTTCTAAGGATCTTAGGAAGTTGTGCAATGATATCTTCCCCTAAAATACATATATATATATATATATATATATATTCATAAGAAACGAGAAAAAAAACCTGAGGATCCATCTAGAAGGTTATATAACGTTTTGTTTAGAGTATTAATATAATTAATGTGTAAAATTGGCTCGTCGATGGGTTTGTATGTGTTATTTTTTTTTATTCTACAGCTATTCCGGTTATTCTACAATGCTGTCTACCTAACACTTTTACCGTACTCCCAATAATCTTCCTAGCCTTCCATGGTTTTGATTCTTTGAAAAATTTGAAATTGAATGACCACGCTAAGGATTTATTATTGCGTCCACTATAATTAGGAGTGGGATTCTAATGGCAAAGGCAGTAGATGAGAAATTTTATAGCATTGTGATCAGTGAATCCAACGCAACCGATTGTTGCCGCTGCCTGAAGAACGGTAGAGTCCATGATCCCTGACGGATTCCCCCGTTAGAGGTTAAGTTGCTCACCCTGGTATCCGTTTATCTTACCGTAGCGTTCTGGGTCTGGGAAAAAGATCTCGGGTAAGGATTTCTCACCTTCTGTGGCAGGAGAATGACCTGCCAACCCGCCACCCCTTATGCTTTGAAGGGCCAGTCTTGTTGTGTAAAATTCAGGCGAAATTCTAATGAGCTCTGTTCCATCTTGTTTTTTGTTTTATGGTACACCTGCAGGTCAATCAATCAATAAATAAGTTATAGTAGTTATAATAATAAGTAAGTTTCGCCCTGAAGTCATGAAGATCCTATTACTTCGAAAAAAAAAAACTGCTTTTAAGCGGCGCAAACAGTGGGTAGTATTTAAAACATTATATATTTAAAACATTATATTTTTGTATTTAAAACACAAGAAAATGATTGGGCTAATGGGTTCTCATTCACCACAAATACCGACCAATTCGGTATTTTTACTATCAGGATGTGTTACTGTATTAGAGATCCAACATCAGCATGAGTTAAAATAGAACGGGTGTGAGCGGAAGGAAGGCGGAGTTTGTGATGGGTGCTCTACTGCACTAAACTCAATTCTCTAATAATCTTCATCTAACTACTTGTACTTCCTTTCCTTCTTCATCGCTCTCTAACAGCGTACTTGCACTGAATTTTAAGGTCCTTTAAGGTGCTCTGGACTTTTTCAGCGCTACGATTGAACAAATTAAATTATTTCGAATTTTTCCGTATTCTCTGCTTACGGTTGTGAAGCCCATGTCAGAACTTTTGTTCATTACTGAAATTTTTCTTCTGGATTACATATATTCATCGCAGCCAGTATGTGGCGATGTAGTGGAAAAATTTTCCGTCTACTTTTGAAAAATAATTCCACTTCAGCCGCACTATTCAGCAAAAAAAGTGAAGAAAATCTAATGAAGCGCATGTGAATCAAATTCGGGATTTGACTGCAAATTCTTCCCAAAAATCCTGTCTTTCTGTTCTCAGCGGTGTAAAAGCGTCAACGTGAGGGATGTCAGCTAATTCGAAATCTTTGATCTGACTCGAAAGGCTTGCCCATTGGACGTCAAAAGATTTATGGGACTATGTGAGAGCTCTCACGTCCAGACAATAAACATTATATCTCATCTTATGGGGCGCGGGTGTAGCGCAGTCGGTAAGAGGTTCCACTATGTCTGCACGATCGATCGGGTGTTCGAATCCGCACTGATGTTAATCAAGCCAGTGACAACTTAGTGACACGTTCGTAAACCTTAAATAATTCAAAACAAAAAAAAAATAAACTTGATGGCGCATCCCAAGCGGGTTGATTAAAGTAAGACGATTTATCCTCCTATCCTCTATCCACTTTTACCTTCAACGCATAAGATTTTTAAAACCTGTAGCAGCAGCATATAAGGAAAATCTTATAATAATTTTTATCTTACAATATCAATCTCTGAAATGGGAAATTTTCCCTCACAACGCAGAACGTTCTCAGCGCAAGGTGAAAGGGAAGTTTTCAAAAACTTTCGCTAACGTGCTAGTCAGGATTCGCTCCAATGATGAGGGCGATGATGAGGTGATTTTTCAGTGCTCGTAAATTTAAGTCGTTCAGATCGGCTCGTAAACTAAGGTTATAGCGCAGAAAAACAATTCTACTTCCACTAATTGGAGAATCAATACTTCTGGATTCGGCTGTTTTTGGAAAAAAAGGGAAATTTAAGTCATCAGCTAGGATATTTGGCATACGGTAGTAAAGAATTTTCACTATACAGTCATTATCGGAAAATATGGAATGATTTCTATGCTACCTTTGCCTTATGGTATGGAAAGGAATGGATCACCCGTTGGGAACAATTCTTCGGTGTGCTCTGCTGGTGCATGGTCTGTTTTTGTTGACCTTCCTCTTCCTCCTCGAGTTTCCTTTGAGGTTAACCATTTCTATGCCAAAAAATTTCTATTCAAAAGATATACATGTAGGTTCACTTTTTATTTTTTCTTATCTCTCATTTTTTCTTTTCTCTTTTTGTTCCTCATTATTTAGGTTCTCTTGAATTGCTATCTATACATTATTCTATTAATCTTCTTGAAAGATTTAGCACTCAACAGTCAATGAAACACTTTAAGAAAATGATGTTGTCCTCGGAAAAGCGCGTATAGAACCAATTTAAAAAAAATTTCAGTATATTGTATGGATGGTGAACAGTTGAGGAGTTCTTTCCGTTGCACATCCGTGAATTCGTAGATTATTCAGAAATGACCATTCAGAATCCTTCAAAGAATTTCTTTTTGTATTTCTGAATAACGCCGTGTCGATTGATCATTCGATGAATCCCATGAATCTTCGAATCAACTTTCTTTTTTGGTGAATTGTGGTCTTGTCCGTAGGAGGCTATGAATTTCCTTTAAGATTCCCTGATGATTCCGTCCCCTCACTTATTTTTCACTATATCTTAGGTTTTTAACACACATTAGCCTGGGAAGTATCGGATTTGTAAGCGAAATCCACGAAATCTAAACCCAAGTTATGTGGATGATGACGTGAAAAACGTCGCTGCAGCTGCGTGCGTCATTCGTGCGCACAAAATCCCACATTTTCGGCGATCGTCTCCTATCATAAGATGTTTTATTGCAATGGTTAACATTGAAAAGAGCCGAAAAATGTTATTGTATTTTCTGTGTCCGTTATTGCATAACATTTGTATCGTGCTACCTGAAAAAGTCCCATCATTCCTACTTCCCCCATCCGTCGTTAGCCTATCGTTAGAGATACTTCATCTCCTCCAGCTCGACGATAAGTCTTTCATTCACAATTCAGCATAAAAAAACACTCGTTTACTAGAAAAAAATCATTAGGGGAATAAATTGCAGAGGATAAAATGTCTGCGTTCAATAAATCTGATGGAAATGGGCCAACACTTCAATTCAGAATCAGAATTTTCATGAAAAACATAAGTTTCTCAAATAAAAAAAATCTTTTTTTTCTTTTACTTAAATGAACTTGTGAGCAGCTGCGGTTGAGCACAAATCAGTAAAGAGACAAAATCTATGTTCTAAGAGTTTTCACGCAGAAAAGTCTTTTTTATTTGTTTTTTTATTGTTAGTGCCTTCTTAAAATACGCACTTCTCCTTAAAACAAAATTGATAAGGAGGTAGAAGTTAAATTAAACCTTTCGCGGATCTTCTACATTTTCAGACTTTAATAAATGGATATAACACCGAGAGCATTCGAATCTTCATCTATGAATCTGACTACTCTCATCTTTTAAAAGCCCTAAGGAACTAACTATCTTACTATCACTTTCTCTACACCCATTACTACTTTATTTGCTACTATCACTAATTTCCTTCGGAAATTTTTTTCATTCTCAGCTGATTTCTTGTTTTTATCTCATTCATGGGCCGTAACAGTGATTGCTGTAATTATCTAATCACTCCCTGATTACTTGCAAAAGAAACCCTATGGATCTGTTCCAGAAGAGGCAGAAGCCGGTTGGTTTTACTGAGAAATTAGGTAGTCATAAGCGAAAGACACGCTCTTTCAGCAAAGGATGTGGCAAGCTACTTCCAACTAACAAAAACTTATGACGTATTGAAACATTGCTTCCAAACTGAATATCCAACTACTGGACACCTGTGGATTTATTCGGTTATTACCTACTATCTGAATTCGCATCAATTTTTTCTTCTCAAATTTGATATTGTTAAGGAAATAGCGAATTTTCGAAAAAAAATCGGAAATATTCGTAGTAGCGACCCGTGTCCGATTTTTCAACGATGAATAAAAATTTAATTTTTTTCCGCGATAATTTTCCAACGATTTCGATGAATAAAATAGTGAAAGTTAGTTTGTATGGTCTCCTGAAAAAAATTCTCAGTTATGTTACCTGCTTTTTGTGTCCTTAGCTTTTGTATTTCGCTATGTATTCGTATTTGTATCCTATATTGTATTCTTACATATAAGATCGTCATTAACAAATTGCACTTCTTAGGATTTCCAGGGAAAAATCCTAACTTCTTACATAACCTTTTTCCTCATCCTCTTATCCTACATTAACTCTCTGTAAAGCTTCAAATCCGCTCGCTTTACCGATTTACGCTTCTCTAAGTACTCTAAAACTCCAAGTTCTTCAAAAATCTTTTAATTTCATGAAAATCAAAAACTCTAGAACTACTCTGTTAGATTGGCTCGTCCTCTTGTACATAGACATGAATATAATACTTATAATATTACATGTGATATAAAATATGCGTTATTTGATTGAAATTTTCATACCAAGACACTTCAAATAATTTAAATTAAATTTAAAACTTTAAAAATGCCTCAAAGTAGAAATACGATCAATTTTTCAATCTTTTTTTTTTGAAGAATTATTTCTTAAGGTTGTAAACAAGCCTGTCACGCTATGGAAACAGAAAGTGATTTAGAATTAACATGGAAGAGGAAGTGGCGCATGTCTAAATACGATTCTTCGTAATTTTTTCTTGCGTAAGAGCGATTTTTTGTGAACGAGAATGATAACCTCGATATTCTTACTATAAGTTATTTATGTCCTTCATCACCAATCTAAGACCATCTTAGATTCATTTGGGCATGGAGAGTTCACAAAGTTCTGTGGGAATTTTTATCTCTTCGATTTATTTTCGTTAAAGTTTCAGCATTAGACGTTTTGAGTTTACTGTGAAAGAGAGAGGTTTCTGAATTTTTCGAAATTTTTTCGAAGTTTTTTAGGGTTTTAAAGTGATGAGTTTTTAGTTTAACTCTATGCAAAAGGAGGAAAGATGAATTTATGACTGAGATAGTGGGTGTTAAGCGCTGATCCTATCCACTTTTCTCATTTAAAAATGACTAAGTTAAAAATATGACGTTAAAAAATATGTATGGTAATGTGTACCATTCAAAGGCTTTTTTAATGTTGAAGTCATTTTCTTGTATGATAAAAGAAATTTTCTTATGAAGTCAGTGGATATTAGTAAGCCTTCGTCATTTCATCAAATACTGATGTCGTCATGTCTCACTGTTTTTTTTTTACCAGTAACCACACGCGTAGAAGCAGATTGTGTTATACCCGATATTCTCAGAAATTCTCTTTCTGATAAAAATTATTCTTTAGTAAACGTGCTCGTGCAACCACCGTAGTTATGTCACTATTCATTACTGCTGCGATTTTGCAGCGTCGCTCACTTCGAGGCTGCGCTTGCACTCGCGCATCAACGCAATTGAGTAGGTGTTAAAAAAGCACTAACTTGATCATGTCAACGCTCTTTCCATCCTGAAATGTGCACATTTGTGTTACGTACATCTTCGAAGCTCATCATCATGCAGCTGCTATATAAGTCCTTAAATAGGATCAATAATTTAGTTCTCTTCCTAACTGTTTAGGTTCCATATGTTCTAGACTCAGACTTAACTCAAATTTGTGGAATTTCCCCAAAAATACGTAGCTGAGACTGAAATCGCTTTCCACGAATTCCCTCTACCAAGTTACTGTTCGTGATGTTTGATTTTTTTTAACCACTTGAATAATTCAATCTAACAAATCCTACAGTATCCTCCTAGCAAACTATTCGTTTGGTTGAATTCGATTGCGTGCAGGACTTTCTTGCAATATTTATTTCACATGTAATTACAGATTAGTTAGTGAACATATGCAGAAGGGATTTTCTGTGAAATTCGATTAATAAATGGATATTTGACCGGTCTGAGCATGCTGATTCGACTGATTCGTGTGCAAAAAAAGAATCTGTATCAGGTTTTCTAGAAAATTTCTGTTACTTATTGTAACATGATTAATTCAACTAAGCACTTATAAGACCTATAAGGTTGGCAAATGCATTACAAGCTCAATTTTAATTTTTTTTTGAATTGTAATTTGCAATTTTTGCATTTTTAATTTTTTTAATTTTTGCATTAATTATGTAAGATTTTAGAAAAAAATCTCGAAGGTAATAATAATAAGTAATATTTAATAAGACTGAGTTAATGGAACTCAGAATTAACTTAATTTTATCGTTAATTTGAAGTTTTCCATATTTTTTAGCAAGACCGGCTATTATTTTTATTTTTTTGTTATTTTTACGTAACATATGTCTTTTATATTTAAATCTTAATCTTCTTATTCTTCTTCTTATTCATTTCTCCCTTGTCTCGATGAATATAAAAACTAAATAGTACTGCATAATGGCAGAGTAAATACGATTAAATCACTTCGGTTCGCTCTATTTTTATTTAATTTTTAAAATTTATTCTTGAACTTTTTATTTTAATGTATTTTTAATATATATATACATATTTTGATTTTTCAAAATTTGTTTTTGAACTCTTTATTGTAACTGCAGTGACTCGACTGACCTCTGTTTTATGAAGGATAAAATTTTTTGGGATTGGACAATCCCTTCGGATCGGCCAACATGTCCGACTTAAACTTAAAATCGTAGCAGAGCTTAACGAATGCGAATGTGCCCTGTACAATCCCGTGTGGAAAAGTCATTGTTTTTCTCCTCCCTCGCAAGTAGGATTTCCACATTTATTGATCCTCGCGTTATCGATCGAAAGAATGAAAGGCTGCCATCTTTTTCTCACATTCTTCAATTTATTATGACCACAAAATCAGTGGCCTTTCATTTCCGAAGTGTGTGATACATGAAAAAAACCTATTTAACGTTCCGTTCGAATTTTATGTCCACTGTTACGAGCACGCATACCTAATCGATGTGAAAATCCAGTGAACTACTCAAAAATGTTTTTCTAACTTCTTTACTTTCGTAATGTTACATAAAATTACATACATAAAATTTCGTTTTGTTCTTTTTTTTCTTCTGCTCCTTTATTTTTCTCATAAAAACATTATCTGCTATTTATGTGTGTACATGTTCCAGAGTGATTCAAGAAACAAGATTCTGCTTTGATTCATCTCCATAGTTTTTTTTTACTTATCTTATCCTAATTATTTGCCTCCATTTTTTGTTTTATCTGTTTGAATTCTCATTCACTAAATTGCACATCCTTTTAGCTTAAAATAAATAACTCTCGATACGTTAAGTTTAGGAATCTCACTGGATATGGGGATTTGTCTAGGATCCAGGAAAAAACTCGCAGGAATTCTCTCAAAACACTCGAATAATCTGAGAACTTCGTCATTCAAAATCTTCAGCACTCGAGAAATTCTAGATGCAAACATAGTTCCTGGGATCAGCGCTTCTTTTACACAGAACGCATCCGGTTGGATCTCAGCGGTTGTTGTCAGGAGTGAATTTCAAGTAAACCTCGACTGAATTTCTTTTATTTACATCTCATGATTTTTTATTTCATTTTCTTCACCTGATTGTCTGCTTCTACTGTTTTTTTAAGGAATTTTGAAGGGAAGAATATTCTCACCATATATAATGTACATTTACTCACGCTGTGCATAAAATTGTTGACAATCCTTGAAATTCAACTCGACTTCTCCACAATCTCAGCGTTTTTCAATCCAATTTCTCCGAAAGCTTTGATTCGGCTTCTTTCATAATAATGAAATCCTCGGCCTAACTGCACTTTATTAAAGAACAACAACTTGACTTGATCGGCGGATTAATGTCGTCGTATGATGCCATTGCCCACATCTTTGCCGAAGCGTCTAATCCTTGAACATGTAGTTCTCTCTAACCATCTCGATCTGAAGCATTCACAACCGTTCAATCTATTGCTCAGACTGCCAGCTTAAGAAAAATAAAAATTCAAAACGCACTAGAAAAGAGTACAAAACCAAAAAAAATCGAGAAATTTTGTCAACGACTAAGACATGGCCTTTGAAGTCGGGTTATCAATTTGTTAACTTCACCATACTCAGGTCAGGATCATTTAAAATAATGTACAGGCTACAGAATCTGAACAGTGTCAGGGAAATGCTATAGTTCTGAGTTTCTAGGAATGGATGTTAGGGTGATCTGTCGCTGTTCAACCCAGCAAAAACTCGCACTTTGAACGTTTTGGTATCATTTTGATCTATAATGTACAGATTACGTCCTGCACATTTCAGAATGCTCATTTTTCTGGATATCCATTCCTGAAATCTTCTATTCTGGACTATGAATTTTGGTAGAATTAGCCTTTTTTCGTCTAGTAGTGACCTTTTTTTTCCTCGCAGAGAAGTGTGAGGTATCGACGTGAAAGGCATTCGCTCACGTTTTCTCGTCAACAGTATCGTTATGTGTGTACCGTTTCCAGCTGGTTTTCCCTTTTTCCAGAAAGAACGCAGGAATTACATAACGTATTCCAGATCACAATACGCATGATCAGTTATGGAGTTTCCAGAAGATGGTCCGCTACCATTTTTTCGTCAGGAAATGTATATGGTCATATTGCAGTCGGTGTTCTACGGCGGGGTGTTCCTCACCGGCTTCCTCGGTCGGTTTGTCCTTTTCATAATCTGAAATTATTAAAGAACAATAATCCTCGTCATTACTTCACCTGCTTCTGCATCCTTAATGAATATCAAAGAACAAAAATCACTTCTTTAGTACCTAATCGACTTAGATTTTCGTTTATCATGCTCTGTTATCCAGAATATTTGCAAAATTCCATGATTTCCTTTGAAAACAATGCTATCACAGCATGGAACAGCTCTGGAAGATGTGGGCAGGTGCTTAATACAGAAATTATCCCTCAATCATACACACATTACTTTTGTGAAGTAAAAGATAAAGAATAAAGTGCCTGGAATTAATCAATCCACTTCAATTCAGGATCAATTGAGGTCTACGATCCCAGGTGCAACCTTGCAATTACTTGCGGGGGCTAGCCGATATATCAGTTCACAGTTTTTATCCTCCCAGACAAGTTTGGCACGAATTTATTGACCCCGGAGAGTTGAAAGGCTTGGTTGATTGCAGGGTGATTTCGAACCATCGATAAATCGTGCAGGCGCAGCGGAACCTGTTACCAATTGCGCTACACCAATCTTTTTTGGGATGTAGTTCGAGTTGGAGTTGTTTCGAGATATTTCCGTATTCAGGCCCAAATTTGAGTACCAATGCACAATTTAAAAGTTTAACGTTGTTGGAGATCCTAGTTTATGCGCGATTATACTGCTGGTTCAAGATATCGTGGTTTTGCTCGCGTTCACAAAGCCAGCAAGTGTCCGAGGTGTGGAGTAAATCGAATTGTCGATCATCAAAATTTTGTCCATAGAAATGTTTTTATCTCCTGGTCATGCTTTGATTGACGAATGATTTTGCACCAGCAACCATTCTTTTCAATTAACCTTAAAAGTGACCTGATTAGAGTGACTTCCAGAGGAAGTAAATACGATTTTCCTGACAATTTTTCTGACTGGAAATAAAAAAAAAACGATTCAACCAACTTTTTTCTCAACTCCTGTCGCTTAAAAGATTGTCTATTCCGTCATAGCACTTCTTATAAAATTATTTCTTTCTAAAATTATATTAAAATTATAAATTCTAGGCTCTATGGTTTCAAATATTTAATGACAGGTAAACCATATATCTTATCCACGATTTGAAATGTATATTGCGGACCGCAAAAATTCCTTAAACTCATTGACATACAAAAATGAGTTTTCCATCGTAGCTAGCGATTATTTGCCTAACAAAAATCTTGCAGACCGTCGGAATTTTCCGAAAACACTAAACCAAGTGTTCTTTCTTTTCTTGGTTTTTTGGTAATGTGGATTTTGTGTCTTCATTAGTTTCATATAGTTCATATTGGAAATATGATAAGGATATTAGCGCACTGTGTGGCCAATTCAATAAATTAGACCCTTGTCAAAATGAAATTTTCCAAATATCAAGGGGTTCTGGGATTATCACATCTTAGTTTAGTGATGTTTACTTGGCCCAATTTAATTATGTAACATTAAAATAGTGTTAATAGTTTTTTTTACAATAGAAGCAAATTATTATCGTCACTAGTTGTTCATCATATTTCGTTCCAGGAAACGTCTTCGTAGTGTTGGCCGTAGTTTCACAGTCTCAACTACGAAGTACTACTGATTACCTCATCTCTTCTCTGGCTATGGCCGATTTGCTCATTATTATTTTTTGCCTTCCGACCACATTGCTCAATAATATTTTAACAGGTACGTAGAAGTTCCTGGATAGAACGAGATTTTATTCCTTCTATTTTTTTTTGCGATAACAATCACTATTTTAAATTATTAAAGTGCAAAGATTTCGATTGAAGAGATTTGAAATGAGAGTCTTTAGACGAATTTTGAGGTACAGTTTTAATTTCCTCGCTGTATTATAGCATTTATTATTTGCTCATCTAATATTAACCGAAATAAATCCCTATGACTTTCGTTGAAATTCCTCCTGTAAAAAAAGCTGTTTGAAATTTGAACGAATTAAATTTGAACTGATAATTCCGCCTTGAAAATGATATTTCGGCACTCGAACGTTTGACTCGGTTACGTGCGCTGAAAATTCCCATGGTTCATGCGATTTGTCATCGTCTATCATCTCAGGCAACGCAGAAAACTTGGGGACGAGCGTTGTCCGATGAAACGAATTTGGGGTGGCTGGATGCTAAAGAATAGCTGTAGAGAGTAGTTTTTGAAAAAAAAAGGTGTAAAAATAAAAAAATAATAAAAATGATTTAAAAAATGAAATAAAAATAATAAAATTAGAAAAAAATAAAAAAATAATAAAAATGATTTAAAAAATGAAATAAAAATAATAAAATTAGAAAAAAATAAAAATGAAAAAATAAAAAATATTAAAAAATTAATTACTGCCTTTCTTCGCCCACGTAGTACTACAATTACTTGTACCGTTAATCGCTCAAAGCAACGTAACGTCCCACAATATTATTTATATCTTTATTGCTTACTTAATGGAATTCTAGCTCATGTGGACTTGGAAGTCAATGCGCATTTTTGGTTATTCGGGCTCGTTTGTCTTTCGATAGCTATTGGAGTTTTTTTAAAATCATATTAAGGGAGATTAAAAATTTTAACCGATAAAATTCTTTTTGCTGATTGATTTTGTTTGCTTATTTTGCTAAATTAAGTATCTTTAGCAAATTTTAAGATCTGTAGTTTTCCTCCAATGTCACATATATGGACACGGTACGAGCTAGGCTGTACTGTTCCCATTTCAACAAAAGAAAGGAGTACTTTTTTTTTACAGTTGCTATGCGTGAAATCATAATTCCTGAACAATTTCGGGAACCTTGCTCCTTTTTTTCTTGTTTTGAAGTCTATGATCTTTCTTCCTTTGTCAAAAAAATCTAGAGTTAAAAAATGGAAAATATCCGGCGCAGGATGATCGTTGTGTTAACAGAGAAGTAAAAAATTGGGCAATAGATATTCTTCTTCTTTTAGTGGTTTCATTCAGCAAAAATGAAAAGCTTCACTTGGTGGGATTTTATTATTTTTTTCTTTGAGCATCACCGCGCTGGTTCAGGGTGTAGGCAGTGACGGTTGTGCCCTTTTTGATTTTTATCCCTTCCTCACTGTTTCAGAATGGCAACTGGGTGCATTATTTTGCAAAATGTCGACATGGATAAATTCGACCACATCGTGCGCTTCCATCTACACACTTGTGGCGGTGACTGCGGATCGTTATTTAGCGATTTGTCATACTTTAAAGTATGTCGATCATAATCGTATATTCCAGAAAACTGGCCTTTTATAACAATTTATAGTCGATTTTATTATCGTTGAACGTTATTAAATTCAGATACACACTGTGGGAAGCTGGATATACTTTGTATGTTATAGCAGGAATATGGATCGTTAGCGGTTCTCTCGCTATTCCGAATTTATATGGTTATGATGCGGTGAGTTGTGCTGATACGGTAGCCCCACGAAGGTCCCACATTTTATTGTATATTTTATCGAATGATGGGAAATTGATCTATGTGTAGTGAAAACTGTGACAGAGAATAGATTTCCATGAAATTCTCTTCCAAGGTAAAGAAGGTAGCATATCCGAAGACGGATGTACGCAAAAATTGACCGTGATTGTAGTTCGTTGGCTAAATTCCATGATATCTGTGGGACTCAGATGAGGTTCCAATTCCTTGACTCAAATGTAAGGAGTCAAAGAATAGAATGCATGGAGAAGTGAGAGGATGAGATTTCGAAAAATTGCGATGGGTCTGGGTGTACTGTAAGCAACAAGGCCATTAAGAACTCAACTAGGATCCATAATTTCAATATATCAGGGAAAAACCACATTGAATCGAGCCCAATAGCCCTTAGCCATGAATCTCTTGCTAGATTTCTTCATCCACCTCAATTCATAGTTTACAGCTCTGATAGCATTTACTTTTGTCATTTTCTATTATCTTTTCCTTCGTTAATGTCGGTTTGTTAACGCAAGAGGATTCAACGTTCCTGGAAGGACCGAGATTACATAAATTCTTTTTTTTTGCTGCCAATTTTTAAAAAAGGTATATGTCTTTTCGAAGACGTTAGCGTCGCCATTGTCCTTAGGGTATTTTTTAAAATTCTAGCCCATAATCCTCTGTAAGGAATAGGAAGGGAGTCTCTGGTGTCCAATGTTTACTTCGATGGGTAAACGAGTATTTGTGCTAAGATATTTTTCCATGAAACTGCCTCATGGAAAAAATCGGTGTTCTAAACATTTCTCCATTCGACGTGCACAAAACTAAACTTTCAGAGGAAGCTTTTGGTCGTTGTTGTTTTACACTGCGCTCTGGAAAAAAAATTAGAAAATTTGAAGTGAAAAGGAATGCGGCGTTGTGTAGGTTTGTGTGGAGAGGACTATAAGGAATAAAAATCTTATCCTAGATAGTTAAGTATAAACGAATATTTTGTAATTAGGTATCACCATGACGGCAGACGCCGTAATGCAGGCTTTAAATTTTTACACTGGACTTGTTAGATAAGCCTGAGCTTAAGTTTAAGCTTCTAGTTGTTTATTTTTATTTATTCTCTTCCAGTTTTTTGAAGAAATTCATCCGTATTTTTTTACAGATTTATTTCGAATACGGGAATTTGACACTTTGCGTTTGTGCATCACGAACCGATGAGAAACCGCAATTTGTCGTGGTGAACCTCATCCTGGCGTTCATCGTACCGTTCATGCTCATTTCAGTTTCATATACAAGAATATTTTATACAGTATCAAATCATCGCAGTCTTGCTGTAGACGCTCATGTAAGTGTTGTAGGTGCCGTGTATATTTGAACCAGGCACAAGTTCGATCCCCGCCGTTTTTAGATCCGCGATGAACGTACGAAACTTCGTGTTGCGACTATGATGCTCACCGTGATCGTTGTTTTTGCGCTTTGTTGGTTACCGTTGTACGGTAGGTTTTAAGGAAGCATTTACGCCTCTAACTCCTCTCGCTCCTGGCGCTATTCTTCCACGGTGCTTTCTCTGATACGGTACCCAATTTCTGAACAAATTATAAGCTTAGCTGCACCAAGTGGACATTGACGGCGGTTGAGCGCAAATCTGTGAAGAGACAATATCTATGTTCTAAGAGTTTTCACATAGAAAGTTTTTTTTTATTTGTTTTTTTAGCGCCTTCTTAAAATACGCACTTCTCGTTTAAACAAAATTGATAAGGAGGTAGAAATTAAATTAAGCCTTTCGCGGATCGTTTATATTTCTCAGAGTTCAATAAATGGATCTAAGACTGAGTGCAATGGGATCTTTATGTAAGAATTTGATTACTCACATCTTTTAGAAGCTTAGACTACCTAACTTACAATGACCTCGCGTGAGGAAATATTAAATTTAGAAAAATTTAAAACTGTTCTAGACAAAAGAGTTGTACTGGGTTCTGCTTTTCCTTATATTCTGGCTGTATGGTTCATATTTTGGTGAAAACTTGAAAACACATAGCTTGGGAGCCTTTTATTTTCCTTTTATTTTCAAATAAAATTTCAATAGTTATAAAGTTCAGTTTCATTTCTATTTCTAGCTTAATTCTCCGGTGGATTTTCAATTCCTCATCACTGTGCATCATGAACTTCTAATAAATAACGTAATATTGACGTCGATTGTTATTGTTATTGTCGTATTGATTGAATTAAACTAATGCAGCTCTATTTAATTCTTTTTTTTAATCATTGAAAAAGCATGAGGCACTTCCGAAAATGTTCTCTAGTGAGACATCAACAAAAAAACCGAAGAAAAATTTCAATATTTCAGCCTTATATAAAATACAAACCAATAAGTCACATTTACTGCAAAAATTTGCATACTTTTTCCTGCTACTTCCTACTTTCTACGGTGCGATGCGAACTATAGCAGGAGGATTTTATTAATTTATTTTTTAAAATTCTTATTTACAATAATGGTTATTTTATTTTATTAATTAAATTTTTTAAATTTTTATTTAGTATAATACCCATTATTTTACCATATACAACCCGATATTTTGGCCTCCTAGCAAAAATGCATTTTAATAAGTGGTGATAATATGAAAATAATTATTGCAGACGGTGAGCATAACAAAGTTCTGAGATTACGGTAAGACCATGGAAATGCATATCCGTAGTTCATTTGAAATCTTGCACAAGTCTTCTGAACCTGATTTATTTTATGTTTGCTAAAGAGCATAATTATTTGGCAGAGATTTTCAATCGATTTTTCACAAAAATGCGCCACACATCGCATACTAAAAATTCCCAGATTTTTTTATCGTGCGCTTAGCTTAGTTCGAGGCAAGAAAAGCCTAAACTAAGGGAAATTTCCATGTGTACTTTTTCTAGAACATGCTTCAATGTTAGCGAAGAAAAGAAAGATGTATAGGGGTGGCGCTAATAGGTCCCGGCTCAGAACTAAGCTAATTTCGCCCACTGCCTGAGTGCTTCGAATAGAATAAATCAAGCCAATGCCGCTCAGCACTACTTCTCACAGGCAATTGCCGAACTCTGCACAAACACGGGGTTATCTGGATTCTCATTGTTGCTTTCGAGTAGCAAAGAAGAACGAAATCCAGTGTATAAGGATGAAATATCGCAAAAGCGAAACAATTCTAAAAAAAAACCATCAACAAACGGTTCACTTTCGACATTTTTCATCCACATCTAATCTTCATGTTTCAGGTATCTACACCTATTTTTTCTTCTTTGCTGACACCACCTCATATGTATTCGAATTAGCATCTCAGGTAATGTCTTTTCCCAACACACATACTGCTGAAATGCGCAGGATTTAAAAACTGAAGTGATTTCCTTTGAATGAAGTGGAGCTGCTTTTAATACATTTAATCAAACTGAAAAAAACGTGTACTTCGCTACTTCACGCATAGAAAAACGGTTACGTTAAGAGCGTAGAAATGAAGGAAGATGGAGATTTTTTCTGGTACAGATATGTGTTTTACAAAAACGAATTGACTTAATTCAAGAGTAAGGTATGTAGCCAAGTAATCGACTCGGGGGTTTGGTGAATATTTATGGCTAGAAATGAAAATAATAATAGATAAAATCTAATAATAAACAATTAAATGCTTCTTCCTCTTCAAAGAAAGAACAAATACTGTTAGTCTTTTGTGAAACAAGGAATTATGGTGGAATTATTCTCTTTGAGCAGCTTGCTGTTAAAAAAGAATTCATTTCTTCAAAAATGTGAGAATAACATGACAACAATGAGAAAAAACTAATATATAACTTCTTTTCCTCTTGTAATGCTTTCTGTTATGATTACAGAAATATTTGGATATTTTTTGATGTTTGAGTCTTTGATATAGAAAAAAAGCACTTTCTCCAGTTTTTACAATTTATTTATTAACATTTTCCGTCATTATTTTCATTTGTTTTATTTACTTACATATATTTGTTTATTTGTTTGTTTATTTATTTTCCAAACAGTAACAATAATCTTATCATTATTGTTGCATTCTCCCCTTTCTGCACTGTATCTTTCATTGTTCGCCCAGCTACGAAAGAAATCCCCAAGTCTGGAAAAAATAAAATAAATAATAATAAAAATCGATCAAGCGAGAAACGCCACGTGCACTTTATCGTCTTACTTTATTTTCATCGATTGGTCCCTCTTGGTTCGTCTCTAACGTTAACATTTTAGAGCGAACATCCGAGGTTAACACTTAACTGACCCTTATTCAAGATAGACCGTTATCTATTAGGTCTTGCGTACTACGCTACAGAGCTACAGAGTGGTTTCACGCAGCTTTTCTTGTGTGGACTTCCTTATTTTTCTTTGAAGACGAAAATCCGCAAAAAAAAAATCCTTGGATTCCTAATAAACAGCGCTTTTTAGAGCTATCATTGTAGAAACTCTCAGGATAAGGCTACTGTGATCTTCTTCGAAAGTCACAGTATTTTTGAAAGTATTTTTGTTAACTGCAGAGGACGATTATTTGCAGAACCTTTTCCAAGGATCGAATAAGAAGTAAAAGATAGTGAAGAATGCAGTTGAAGATCCCAGTATAAATTATTTAGTCTGGTTGGTAATACATATTCATCATAGAGGTGATCTCCTTCACATACGAAACCATTAAAAACTATGTTTAGAATTCTTTCTCTTAAGACAATGATGTTCTTTGCTGATTTTGGTTTGTTAGACACTTCAAAATAAGGAAAAATCTCTTCAAAATGAGAAAAGAACTAGTTGACTTCCTTAAAACTTTGACGACAGCGCAGTTCACCGGTGAGCCGCACACCTTTCATAGGTTATTTTCATGATTTCCTAATTTTAATAGATTTTTTTTGTAATTAGTGAGTTTATAATTACTTATTATTATTATTTCCTCGTTCAATTATATCTCATAGATGCGTCGGCGTCAGATGCGCAAAAAAGTGCAAAGTCGTCGATGGCTTAAGAGCTTCGTGTCCCATGTTAGTCGAAGAAATTCGTTAATAATTCTAGAATCAGCACTTTCACCCTTTTCAGTTAGCGTATCTGCGATGAATATAGCTTAATTATAAACTTCACTAGGTGTACATAAACTTTAAATTATGCTTCAAAATCTAAGTATAAATAATTAGTTGATTGATCATGGCATTCAGTTCCATATGTTTCCAATCGAGGCGGGTGTAGCTCAGTCGGTTAGAGTTTCCGCTGTCTGCATAATCGATCGGAGGTTCGAATCCGCCCTAGTGCTCACCAAGCCATTCATCCCTCCGAGGTGGATAAATTGGTACCAGATTTGTCTGGGAGGATAAAAACACTGATCTGACACATCGGTTAGCCACCGCAAGTCATTGTAGAGGCTAGTTACACGTTCGTAAACCTCAAGCGATCCTGAATTAAAGTGAGCGTGGTGGCGAGGGTCCCAAGCGGACTGATTAACGCCAGATACTTTATCGTTTATCCTTATGTTTCCAATCATTTTTTCGATCCCGACAAGATGCCAGGACTTGAAGAAGATCGACGCTTTTCTTACATGTACTTCGACCATAACCATACCATGCGGTGTAGGATCATGTAGCCTTACAGGATGATTTGATTCGTCCACGATTAATGGTAGGAAAAAATGGAATGATTCCTAACAATTGGGTATAGCACCTTCCTCTATGTTCCAATCCATATCCGGATATCAGTATGGAGATATAATCCATGAAGCATTCCATTATTGCATCATCGTCATTACAAAAAGAATAATTGTTTTTGATCCAAACAAAGGAGAATATTTCCATGGAATTTCTTGCAATTCCGGGTTTTCCCATAAGATCGATGGGGAATAAATTTAAATAATAATTCTAAGGCTGTGTTGCAAATACACTGCTTGTCAAAATCTCGGACATATGTAGGATTAGATTTGATACTTGCAGACATTTGCACCAATCTCCTTTTTTTTTGCTTTGCAGAATATCAAGCACATATTCAGCATATAGACGTTTTTTTTTTGTTAGCGAACTGCATGTGCTCATTTGTATGCACATGCTGAATACTCATTTTTCCATGAGCAGATTCAATGAGACCAATAATTTCGGATGACTGCCGTACCATCTTGGAGGGGATTATATCTGAATCATAGAATCAGAAGCATGCAGAATACGGTGCAAAAACAACACATAAAATGTGAAATACTTTGAAAAATACTAAATTATTGGGCATCTAGAATGCTAAAATATCCGGAATGATACGAAACTACACGTATTCTTTCGGAATTAGCGGATAATAGTTAAGCGAAATAAACGTTTTTTTTAATATTTGTGCGGTTTAATTTATTTTGTCCACATTACCTCAAATCCATCTGCACCCCTGTAAGTGTGACTCTGTGGATCTTACAAATTTTGCAATATCTGGTGTAGGATTTAGTGTTCGAAAGGCTTGCAAAATCGCTTCCTGTCATGGGGGAACCGTAGAAGTAGTCGAGTGTTAACTAGTTTTGATCTTCTAGATTTGATTTCGGTGAAATTTCTTCCAGAACATTATTTTTTTTAGTCATCCTTGTATGTACATACTTCATGATATTACTTCTTAATACTTCCTGGAGTATTACACATGTATAGTATTTCACATAATTATTATAATTATTAAATATTACACATTTATAGTTGGTTAAAATATTACACATTTGTAGTATTTTAAATTATTATTATTATGTTATTTATTTATAGTATTTTACATGGGACCTAATAGACTCAGATTACTGGAAGCGCAAGTTCCCAGCGAGCAGTGTTTGAAGACAACTTCGAGAAATATGGATTTAATCCAGTTTTTTTTATCCGAAACGATATTATTGACTAGGTCTTTATCCTTGTTCTTGGCCATTGATGTTTATTTATTTAATTAATCAGAAGATTAATATGCAGTGGAATTAGCCAAGGTTGGATAGCTACTGATCTTCAGTAAATGATATTTTAAAGATATTTGTAAATAATAATGAAGTGTTAGTGCATTTCTTAAACGTACAGGAATCCCAAAGCTGTTCAGAATGCTTCTCTGCATAGTTCGAATGCTTCCATCTCTCCATATCCATTTACTTTCTAGGTAGGCTTGGGAAAAACTTTTATTGTAGGACACATATCCTTCCAATTGCATTCGTCCTGGATCCTGGGATGATGTTTGAAAAGATACCAATGTTTATCCCATTTATATCTGTGATCTTCATGAGAGAAAAGAAGATGCTTTAGTTTAGAAATGTCAATAATTCTGGAATGAACGGTGTCAAGCACTTAGGCTGCACTTGACATCATTAGACAGAAAATGTTGCCTGTGGGAGGCTCTTTAGACGTGTACATACGGCGTTCCCCGGGGGATGAACGCTGCTGCAAAGAAAGATGTTTCAATTAAGTGCCACCCGGGCACAAACTCGTCAATTATATTTGTGGTTTTGCCTCAAAAAGGGGATTGTGTTGCAAGAACTTTTAGAGAACTTTCTTCTTCTTACTATTTCCTAATTCTTCTAATTTTTAGCATCAGAGTACACCAGAACAGAAAAGAAATTTCGGCTAATCATTGCCAAGTTTCAGGTCCTTCGTCCGTTTTTCCAGTGGTTATCCTTATTAAGTAGCTCACTGAATCCGTTGATATACATTGCATATAGTCAGAAATATCGTCGAGCATTCCATAAAATTCTGCTGCTACCTTGTAGATCAAAGTAAGTTATTTTATTTGAAGATGTTGCAAGATGTACGTCATTGATAGTTTTATTTTCAGATACGAAAGGGTGCGTGGGACCCTTTTGCGAAGCAACGACACACAGGCTTCGGAAGGTAGTCAGATCAAAAAGGTATGACTCCTGGTTATTTGTAATCTGTAACTTCACAACTTTGTAAAATTGAAATAGCAGGAATTGGAATAATTTTGTACCCGCCAAAACAGAAAACGAAGCAATTCCGGGAATTAAGTACTGGGATACCCATGCTACTTACCATATATTATTCTCCATTTTTGTACAGATCGTACGCGATCCGTTGGTACATCTGATGCAAACTAACTGTTAGATTTTTTCGTTCTACATCGAAGTAGCATTTGTGCGCATCTGTACTTGTAATTAATTATTACCAGAAAACAAGAAAACAAAAACAACTACTCAAATAATTCAACTTGGAAGAATTATTTAACTATTTCTTTTACTTTTATTTATTTATTTATTTATTTATTGCGTTTAGAACTCGACAGCATTCCGAGGGAGTCGAGTGTTACGTTCGACGACAACGGTACCAACAAATATTGACGGTGCAATTTCCCCAATGATCACAATGCTGGACAGTCCTCGATCGGAGAGGAGGAGTAACAGCACCACATGCTAACGTCAGTGAAAGCCCTAACCGAACTCTCGAACCTGTAACATGGGTCCGCGTTCGCCTTGTCGATTGCCAAATATGCGAGAAGAATTGGCTGCTGGGACAGAACGGAAATGTAGGGAAGCCGGGTACTGAGCAGTAGCAGAAGAATAGCTCACTCTTGTTGATCCCATTAATCTCTGACAGTACGATCTCCCTCGATTCACCTGAAACTCGCTCGAACACACACTCCTTTCCATGAGATCCTCTGTTTTTCCTGGACTTCCTCGCTAATATGCCTGTCCTGTTCATATCAGAACTATTGCGTTCCAAACAAAGCTCAGTTCCCATTTTTACGTGATGTTTGCCTAGCATTTCCTATAACCACATTACTTTATGTATAAGTTCTTGCTTTTGGGTTTCCTATACGCGGTAACAGTAAACATTCCTATGTACATATGTTTCACATTTTATACACATGTCTGTCAGGAACAGTATTGAAGAGAATTGTTAGCAGAAGTTTGGAAGAGAGTGGGAAGAATAATTGGAACTCAACCGACACACTGAGTGGTCCGTAAGCAAATCTCGTTCAACGCATTCCCGTAGGAACAAAGCCAACAGCGGGTGAAATGAAAACTTTCTTCCTGTAACTTCCTCTTTATAAGGAATTCTTCGTCGTTTCCCTATAAAGAGCACTAGGATACTAAGGTCACGAAGACAATGTTTGATAAGTTGTCTAAGTTTGATGTACGATTTATGTGGTTCCCAAATTTTTTTCAATTTTCAAAACTTTTTCCTCTATTTTCATCTAAATACATGCAGAACTTCCTGGTGTTTTATTATAGATTAAATATACCGACAACTGAAAATGAGTTCGTACAGGTCCCTACAACTTCACAGTTCAAAATCCTAAATTCTTCCAACAGATTTGAAGGATAATTTCTATAGTGGGCATAGTTTTGAACTGCGAACTTGGGGCAACTTCGTAAGTCTCCGATCCCTTCGTATCGATAGAGCAAATTTACTGTTTTCTGGATTCTACATCTTTTCTCATTTGGCTGAGAAAATTCTTGAAGAATATACCGCTATTTTTGATTGTGCGAGTTTTCGACGGTGAGTCGAAGTCCACCCTAAACGTTTTTTTTTAGACGAAAAATATTTATCAGCTCAATGGTCCTGACTCTAAGGTCTCACCTGTACAATCCAAATCTCACGCCGAATCCAGCATCCCACTCAAAGTTATCCATAAGGGACCATACGGTATAGCCAATCACGTTACATCCACGTTGCAACGCTTAATCAAAAACATTTCTTGTATGAAATATCGTGTAGAATTTCCGGATGGTACGGTATTACCTTTCCGTACGGTCTCTATATGGCCCTTTATGTAGCGTATCCTGTTCTGGTCACAAAGAACATCAACCTAAACTGTGTTGCGTTTAAAATGGACCGGAGAAAATGTTTAAAACTCGAACCTTTTCCTCATTATTATCGTCACAACCATTTTCAGTTATAAGAACAGGAATATTTCCATAATTATCTCTTATATACTCTAAAAGTTCAAGTAGTCCTTCAGGAACGTAGCGCAACCAAGAATTTTTCCCACTGATTCTGAAATATCTTTTACATTTTTTTTTTCAAATCCATAGTTTCTGTTTGTTTCTTTTTTGCACTTAATTCCAAAACCTACTGACATTTGGTTTAAAGTTAACAGTAATCAGTCTGGATCAACCACATCTAGCTTCTTTATTTCATCCGAACAAGTTTTTGATGATAATTTTATGTACTAAGACTGGTCATTGAAATATGGGTAGGACAAAGAAATCGGATTGAAGTCAACGCTCAGAAATTTTAATGCCCTTGATTAGTGAGAAAAACGTTTTGACGAGATAAAAACAAACATAAGACAGATAAACAATAGATGAAAATAAACATAAGTGTTTCCAAGGATATTACTTCTAGTGAATCAGATATCTCAAAGTTTTGAAATTCAACCCTATTAGACTAATTAAAACTTGAAATTACAAAGTTTTTAGTTGGAGTTACGCTTTCGGAGATTATAATGTTGTTGTTATTGATTAGAAACACATAAATCAGTAATTACATAAAAGAAACCAGTTCATTTCTTGTGAGTGACTAAAACTAAAGGTCTAGAAATTCATAAACACTCATTTTTTGCCTAGGAAATTATCACAAAGTCAGCGTCGGGTAGGAGTGAACGACTAAAAGACATGATGTTGCACGAGTACACACAGACGCAAACAAAAAAGATCGCATGGGCAGAGATCGAGCTGAAGAACCCGAGGCCAACGGATGAATGAGATATGCGACGAGGAGAAGCTCCTTCATCAAGAGTTGCGCGATCGCAGTGTCATCGACGGTGTGACTACGGAACGTGTCGAAGTCGTGGCCGGCGAATTCTTCGTGTGAGTGCTTGATCTACCTACCGGTATTGGCGGCGCGACCATTTCCTCCTCCCGTGCCACACCGGCGTTCACGAGATTTTTCTTTTTTCGATTTAGCGATCGTCTTGCGACTTCGTTCCTCCTCAAGCTCTTTGAGTCTATCGCGCTCCTCTTTTTCGCGTCTTAGCCGCTCCATTCGAGCCTTTTCCAGATTCCTTCGTGAGATGTACTCATGGTGGATATTTGAGTGGTTTTCATCATATCGTGATCACTCCATCCATCGATCCGAGCTGGAATAATCGACGCCATCGTCCTCCTCGTCGCTATCGACGTGATAATGATAGGCAGCTTCAATGAAGATGAAGAGGAAAACGACTCAGATATCCAACATTTATTTATTTATTTATTTATTTATTTATTTATTTATTTATTTATTTATTCAAAAACCTGCAGGTGTGCCATAAAACAGAGAAAAAAAAAGAACAAGATGGAACAGAGTTCACTAGAATTTCGCCTGAATTTTACACAACAAGGCTGGCCCTTTAAAGCATGAGGAGTGGTGGGTTGGCAGGTCATTCTCTTGCTACAGAGGGTGAGAAATCCTCACGCGAGATCCTTTTCCCAGACCCAGAACGCCACGGTAGATAACCGGATACTAGGCTTTGGGTGACCAACTTAACCTCGAACGGAGGAATCCGTACGGGACGCTGGGCGAACGGGTGGGGGGACCTCAAGCGCAAGGGCTCACCAACTTTGCTATCCTTGAACGGCTTTCCACCACCAGGAGAGAATAAGGACCAACTGCAGGGACGAATTGAAAAGGAGCATATCAAGGCAGAATTCCACCTAGCTAGTGTCATAATGAACAACAAGAAAGGAGGAACCAAAACTATGAGCCAAAAACAGAACATCTCACGAAGGGATCTGGAAAAGGCCTAGCCTTTCTAGAGCTAGAAGCCAGTTCTACCCGACGCTGACCTTGTGATAATTTCCTAGAAAAAAAATGAGTGTTTGTGAATTTCTGGACCTTTGGTTTTAGTCACTAACAAGAAATGAACTCGTTTCTTTTACGTAATTACTGGTTTATGTGTTTCTAATCAATGATGCTATGGTAATTATGCACTAATGTATTCTCTATTGATGTCATCCTTTTGGTCTCCAATGTGTATCGCTGCACAATTCGAGACTATCTTTTTTTTAAAGGAATATGCTGGGTCTAATTAGCACCTGATGGTTTGATGTGTCAAAAGAATTTGTTGTGTAGTACTTTCAGTGTTTTAATGTTGTTGTTATTGTTTTATCGCACAATATTGCTTTAGTAATTACTTTTGCGGTTAAATTAGTCTACTTTTGCGGAATAATTGCTCTTTTTTCATGAAAAATCACTGTTGCAGACTGAAAATCATTAACCACTTACTTCTCCCATCGACCGTCCAAGTAGTCGAAGTGCGCGTCCTTCTCCATTTGAGAAGGACCATCTCCAGCAAGGACTTCATTTGTTAAGTAGTAGTTAATGCCACAAAAGTCAGCCGATCCTTAAAAACAGAAACTTTTAATTTTTTCTGAGCAGGGTCCGTGGTAGTAGATTTTTTGCCGCGTCAGAATGATTACCTTTGAGCATTGTGATTTCCTGTTCTGTGAATCTCGGTAAGATTTCCTGATTCTCTGCTTTTTCTAGTATTTGTATCTCTTTTTTCATATGTTCCGGATAATCTCCTTTTTCTCCGAATATCGGAGCAACCGTCCAGTTGAAGCTCCAATCAAGGGCTCTTTGTGCTGCCGCGATGTCTTCAGGTGACGATGAAAACGTTTTACACCATCGACCACCAACAACGAAACCAAACTTTCCTATAAGACGCAGTTTACTTTCTTCCTTGAATCTCAAAGTTGGATTGGGAGTTCATTCCTACCATTTTGGGTTTTCCTAAACTCTTTTTCATACATTCTGTAGGCTTTTCCATGTGCTAGAAGCATGTTATGCGCGGCAACATACGGCACTTTCCTCTTCGGTATTGAGTATTCCTGAGTTTCAGGCGAATGACGCGGTTGTCCTTCAAACATCGTGACACCACACCACGCGTGCATTGGAATCTCGTTGAACGATATCCAGTACTTTACCTCAAGTTTCATCTTTTAACTCCTGTTTGGAAAGCATGAACTTTTACTTCCTTTTATTTCTTTTCGTGTTTTAAAATTTCGTTGTTCACATTGACGTATGTATAAAATCACAAACTATAGTGTGGGTTTGCTCGCACTGTTGACTCAGGCAAAAATTTCTAGTAGAGCCAGCAACTTCCACGAAGTGCAGTATAGGACAGTGGTTGCGAGAAACCGGGATATATTGACCACAAGTGATCTAACGGTGATCTGATCGGAAGCATCAACTGTGCGTTCCGTCTGCATACTCGGTTCATCCTTCTATTTCCAACTTCTGTATCTCAACACCTCCTTCCATTAACCATTCCACTGAACCGTTCAGAAAACTACTTTCCATTTTCAAACAAAAATTGCCTTTTTTCTCTCCCATTAAAATGCACATTAAGTCTATGATATGCTCAAAATTAATATCAAAACCATTTGCACACTTACTACTTAAAGTCCCTCTTCTAAAAATAGTTACGGCAAGCTATGAAAAACTAAAACGTTCGACTTTCAGCGAACCTCGGCATGATAAACAGGTGTCGTATTGATTTTTATTGAGCTGTACACGAGGTTGGTGAACGTTTCGGCTAATTCGTTTGAGTTGTGAATTGAGTCGATAATTTTAGGCTCTGAAGAAGCCGATTTTTCCAAAACGTTAGTCAATAAAACAATTTCACAAACTTGTATACAGTTCATTAAAAACCAATACGACAATGAAAAACTCCTTACTGAGTTGACTATAATTTCCGAGTGTCTCGGAAGTTTTCAGGAAATCACGAGTAAACGTGCAAGTGTCTCCGGTTTTTTTTGTGGGTCTCATCCTTTTTTTTTACAACAGAAGGCTGATAAGTTTTAACGATGGTTATTACTTCACCAGTTATATGTTTGAATGAAAGGTTTTTTTTATTTATGAATTTTGTCGGAAGATGCTTTCTAGCCAACTCACTATTATTGCAAATACAAGGCTTTGTATGTTTAAAATACGCTAACACCCTTCAAGTGCTATTCATAGACTATTCTTTGTGTTGTTGTTACTGCTCAAAACTTTGTCAAAAAAAAAAAAAACTGGAGAGGAAAATTGTGCTAACCAGATCTCCAAAGCGGCTGAAGCACAAATGACAATAATCGAGATACCATTTAATATATTCTTCATTAAGCCAGCCACCTTTTTCATAAAGTTCAAAAGGATAGTCGGCGTGGAATAATGTTACCTAAAGTGCAAAAATGAAAAAGTAATAATAATCTAAGAAGTTCGACTGTACTTGCAATAGGCTCAATTCCGTTGATCTTCAACTCTTCGAGTAAACTTCGATAAAACGCAATTCCTTTCTCATTAATATTGCCAATATAGCCATTCGGAAGTATTCGAGTCCAGCAGATAGAAAATCTGTAGTGTGTTACCTTAAATAGCACTCTTCAGTAGTTGATTTACGTTTGAGAATATGATATAGGGCAGTAAAGAAGTAACCGTGAATAGACAATAATCAAATTTAAAAAACAGAAATGAAACGAAAAGTAAAAATCTTAGTCCTTTTAAGAGGGCTAGGGACATCCGACTCTATGCTTCCCACTTGCTGTTCTTCCTTCCATGACCGACACTCGGGAAAAATGGGCGATTCACAAGCAGAAGGAAGTTACGACCAGCGTCATAGAATGTTCAGTTGAACAGGTGGTGCTAGAAGTATCCCGTTTTGCGAAAAAAAGGAGTTCGTAGTTCAGTCCTGCGTCATCGATCGAAGATCAGAGACACTAGCCAGGAATAGCAAAATTAGCTGCTACCGGACTCGTGATGCGTCTCAACGACAATCATTGACCCAGGGGTCCGAGCGACTGGATACCATATCGCGCACACCGCAGAAAGACCGCCGACCCGATGGTCAGAACTATCAACGATGTCCTTCGGAGAAAGGTACTAGTCTCGACGGCTTTTCGAGTCCCTTGTGAGAAGAGAAGCAAATGGGCAATCCTCGATTGGGAAAAGTAGAAGAAGTGTTGGTGCCAGCTCGAACAAATCGAAGAACAGTGGGAGCCCGGATAATACAGTTGAAAGTGAAAATAATTGACGGGATAGATAAACAAAGTGGAGTAAATGAAGTAAAAAGGGAATAATTAATATAGCGGTAAACTGCTGAACAAAAACCAACAAAGACGTCTTGAGGAAACACGTGAAAGTAACATAGGAAGTGAGGGCAGGAAAACCGTAGAAAACGTCATCTATGGTTACTACAGGTACCACTGAATACAATACCATCACCAGAAAAGAGCAAATATATCTACTTCTGCTTTTTTGTCCTAATGAAGAAGCGATTTATATGTAAAAGTTCACTTTTATCATCACTTTCTTAACGGGGCAATGTAATCCGTTGTTTTTGTAAGGATGTTTTTTTTTAAATATTTACAGGAGAGTAGGCTGACATCTTATGGGCCACATCATCGACAACGACTCGGATAAACAGAAAAAGAACTAGAAACTATGAACACAACATCAAATCTTACATTTAACTCCTTTAACAGCAGTACATCTTCTTTGTAGAGGTAATACCCATCACAGCTCTGAGATGGAGATGAGTTGTCGGCAATTCTGCCCGGCTGCTTCCGTATCACATCCCATGTGGATATTCCTCTACCTTCAACATGAGTTTGAACATGGAACAGACAACAGATCAGCGACAATGACCAAGAAAACTGATTCCAACGGTATGGATGAGAACGATTTAGAATTCAAACTAGTCTCCTTAAATATACTTCTGTCTATGTTTTCTTTTCTTTTTTGAGTATGAACTTTGAGTTTGAGTATGTAGGTTTCTAGATGAAATCTTAATTATCTTGTATTGGCTTTCTGGCGTTCTCAGAAGCGTAGCTTTCCACCGAATGTGCAGCCGCTGGTAGCACGCACTTGTGTCTGCCCAGCTTAAGTTGATTTAAAAAGGCGATCAAAATTCTCCAAACCCTGATTGTTTATTCGGCCATATTACAGAGCTGCTAAATCTTTAAAACGGTTTTAATCACAAGTTAAAGCGGGTGTAGTGTGGAAAGTTCTGCTGGGACTACACGGTCGGTCGATAGTTTGAATCTGCCCTAGAGGCAACCAAGCCTTTAGTTCCTCCGGGCTCGATAAATTGGTACCAGACGTTTCTGGAGGCAGAGTTGATGAGTTGATGCGTCGGATAGCCAGAGCAAGTCATTGTATGTTTAGGTTAGTCGCACCCGCCTTTCCCAGTCCTCAGACCATTCCGAACTGAAGTCTCATCTCAATCTCAAGGGGATTTATCGGTGCCAGACCATTTTTCTTTTCATCTTCAAAAACAAATCAACAAGGATCGCTTCGAGGGCGAACAACCTCTGATTAACGTTAAGAAGTGAAGAACTAATACTATTGCAAGTCATAGCAAAATCTACTTATGGTCCAGAAGCCCAAAGTTGATTCATTCTGGACTTCGCAACACAAATACGTATATTATCACAATTTCCATTCAGGATTTGCTTATAAAAAACCTCACCGTCACTTTGGTTAGCTCCTTCTATTTGGTAGGCAGCGGTTGCAGTAGCCCATATGAAGGTTGAGGGGAATGAAAGGAATTCATCACTCATTGAGGATTGGTTGTAATAATCAAAGCGATTACTGCACCAAAATCAATCACGGAGAAAACGAAGACAAAGACGAACTGTTTACACTGTTGATACCATCAGCAAGGACAACTGCGCTTATCAACTAATCGATGTGCAAATAAAAACATCTGCGGCGCGTAAATTTTCTTTCGATAACATCTCAAGCTCTCCTTTGGACAGAAACATAAACAACGATGATGTTTGAACATAGCTCCACATACTTCTTTCTCCATGTACGACTTTAAAAAAACCTCGGCATGGTGATGTTTCAGTACTCGCTTTCTTTAATTGAGCCAGATACGAGTGTTATAATCCTTTATTTCTTGATAATATCGCCTTTTTAGGAGTCTGAAAAGATAAAATCGAACGTGATGTTTCCGAACAAACCCTCTATCCTCTCAACGAAGAAAGTCCTAAGTTTACTGTTGGGTCTCATAGCTACAAGTAGAAGAGAATATCGTACCCAAGGATCGGATGACGGATGATTGGATACGGCCACTGCCTGATACCTGTCGTAATTTGACTGGCGCAATCAAATATCAGCCTTAAAGGCATCACCCCCACAATTCTGAGGTGGTACGAATTTCAGGTGGAGTATTTGTATAAGGGATAGTAGATTATGGAGAGGGGTGTCATTCCATCCATTTCTTCCTAATTGCCGTAAAAAACGGGCCCGAAGATGCGGTTGCGCACGGAGCTAGCCTGCTCCAATCGAACTCCTTGTCGAAAATAGTGCGCCGGAACGCTCGAAGCAGTATGTATCTTCCGGGCGGTTTTCTACGGCAATTAGGAAGAAATGGACGAAATCACCCTTCTCTCCATAATCCACTATCCTGTATACGAATATTCCACTTCAAATCCGTACCACCTCAGATTCGTGGGGTGATTCCTTTGAAACACAAACATCAATTCCTTCAGACCGCTAATCTGTAAGTCGTCGGTTGGCTCTCTCATTTATTCTCTTGTGAACGAGGAAGGAAGATTGCAATGATTGCGATGAATGCAAGTATGTAAGAAAGTGTCATAAGGTCCCTCGACGATCCTCTGACTTCTTTGTTTGCATCAAATTATTATGACACTGATTACCGTATCCATTAATTGCACATTTGTCGCCATTTTTAGCTCCACTGAACACTGGCCACAAATCTTTAAACGGAAGAGATTTCACTCAAAATATTTTATCTCTCAGCAATGCATTTTATTTAGTAATGATTTCCAAAGGATTAAATTTGATATAAGAGGTGTTACACTTCTAAACAAAAGGTTTTACTTTCCGTTTCACATCCAACAAAGACAACTGTTTCTGCTTCAATTTCTAAAATGAACGAAATGTACTTATGGTCAATGTAGATCGGTTGAGACGATTTCTTCAGAAAGCATAGTGCGACATGACGTATTTGGCTAAAAATAAGATTCAATAAAATTTCTAATGCTTCATATTATTTTCACACTTTTCTCTCTCTAAATATTTCCTTTCACATCATCAACAGTCAAAATTTACGGAATTTAGCAAGGGGCTAACGTGCGTTCTCTCCGGTTCCAACAAAGTCGATTGATTGGGGACTTGCCGCCACTAGTGGTGGTTCTTCTTTACTAAAACAATAGAGTTGATCTTTCATATTTTTACTGGGGTAAAAGATTTTTTTATAACAGGAAATACGGTCCCCACATGTTTTTTAGAGTACCAAAAAAACTTTAAAAAATACGTACTTTTTTGGTAGGTCTTTGGCATTCTCTCCGGGAATCTGAAATGTGAGGGCAATTTCAAAAATTACACGTGAATCTCGTTATGAAGTATTTTAAGGACGAAACGGCAACTATTCGCAATTTCTTAAGGGGCAGGTTCCCAGCAGTAGGAGCTCCGTTGGAGACTGACAGAAAGATTACGGTCGTTCAAATCGTTGTGTTTTTGTAGTTTTATCTGCTCCGGTCTCAGAATATAACTATTTACATTGTTTATGTAGTCATATCCCCTCCTTGTTAGATCACAAGGCAAGGAGGCGACCATCACGTTGGCCCGTTCTTACTTTTGTATGCGTCGAAAATAGCCAGAAATTTTTCATGCTCGTCGCCTAATTTTGATGAGGTGAGCCATTCTACCTCACGTGTACAGAATGATGCGACAGATTTTAGTATTATTCGTTGTTAGAGGAAAAGGAAAAAAGTTTTAAGAATCTTATAGGTTTTTCCTTTAAAGGAGACGTATCGCAGAACCACAAAAATACAATGGTAGGATCTCCTCACGACTAGAAAAAAAACTATGGTGTACTTAATAATTACAGGCGTAGTGAAGCTCATTTTTGATTAACTATTCTCAAAAAGGTGCGTGAAGCACAAGTGTATTCAACAATGTTGTGATATGCTACCTTTAACTGTGATACATCAAAAATAAATCAAATGATACCATGCATAATCTTTGCTGCCTCTCTATATTACAAAACTACCATAATTTAGTCATAAGTGTTACTATTGTAACTATAAAAATAAAAGAAATTCTCTTCAAATAGGAATCACCTCGAATTTTTGCAAATCCTTTCGGTTTTCAGAGGAACTTGCTGACGAATAAGCAGCACTGTTAGGCGAGGGTCTGAAGAGAATTTAGAAAGAGCAGCTACATATTAACTTCATTTATTCATTTCTATCCAGTAGCTTCTATCAGAGGGGTATTCTAGGATGTCTTTTGTTAAAGACATCACTGCAGTAGCCCGAGAGTTCCACCAAATCACTGCTCGTGTATCTGGCCACTTGACTATTCCGTTTACTTGGAGGAAGCAGTTAATTATAGAAATTGAATGAAAAGAAACAGTTAATCATAGAAAGTTTGAGATTAAAAATTTGTAAAGTTGAATTTTACCTCCTCATCATATCATCAGGTGAAATCAACAGAGTAAGGAAAGAACTGATTCCGCCCGTCTCTCCCTAATCGTCGTTTTAGAAAACACTTTTTTTTACGGGTTAGACGCACCACCCTTCTGCACGCGCAGCACTCACGTGCGAGCTGTCGAAGATCAGTGACGCCTCTTACCAGAATATTCAAGTGAGACAGATATATGGACAATAAATATAGGCTGCTGAGGAGATAGGAACGCGTACCCAGTGCGCGAAAAGGAATTGCGAAAAAAAATAATTTGCTCCTCAAAGGTTTTACTCCTTTTAAAACCTTGAAAAAGTTACTCTCCATCGCTTTTTTTAACCAAGTGTTATATGTCTTCAAAGAGCAATTACCTCAGAGTGTGGTCCCCTAAATTGAAACCGCTAGTAATTTAGAAAAATACATTCATGTCATGAAAGAGAGCAAAATGAACCAAGTGATAGAGAAAAAAAAAAACGAAAAAAAAAAACGCTAATCCGTGAAACAAAGAATTACCGTATCTACTGTAAATCGCGAGTATGAGCATAATCAAATCAGCGCTCAATTTCCTCCTCTGTTTTTGGCACGAGTTCCTCACTCATTCTCTAAGAGGCACCTAGTAAGGTGCTACACATCCCTTGGTGGCACTTTGTTTCGTTTTTAGGTTCTTCGGAAATAAATTGGGTCGACAAGGCTCTTTTTTAGAACAATTAAGTGGAATTGAGGGTGATCTCTCATACTCGTGATTTACATCACTTATCTTACCCTATCTTTTTACAAAGAGATCTCAATATCAGTGATTCCTGTCTTTAAAAATTGGAATCAATTCATTCAATATTTTCACTTAAAATGAACGTAAAATGTGTGCTATGCTCACGTTTTGGTAAAAACGTCGTCTGGGTAGTTTTGCAGCTCTTCTATTTCGCTTCGTGTGTACTGGAAACGGCGGTCCTGATTTGACGGGCTACTGAAATGGATCTGCTGTTACTGTTGGTAGCATACACAGGTCTACTTGCTCAGAATGAGGTTGACGTTTGAACTTTTCAGGTTATGTCCCTAGCAGCTTTACTTCTGGAGGAGAGATGGGAATGAAGAAAATTAAAAATAGTATATTCGTAACGTATAACAAGGCACATGACGTTGGTAACCTTGCATCATTTCATTCCTGGACATAGAGAACAAATCATACACACTTTTAAAAGAAAGCTAATGTCCTCTTTCATTTGCCCACTCCTTGCAAAACTAACTGTATTATATCGCAGAATTTGGCAACCTGGCCTACCAGAAATCTTTGCCGGCGGATGGTGGTAAGGTCGCCAGTTCTCGAGCCATACTTTCCGAAAGTAAGACAGCATCGTTTTCAAGCCTAAATAGCTTCTCTTACTTAGCTGTGTTAGTTTCTATCCCAAATAAAGCCCTAATTATTTTTAAACAACTCTTTCTTGAGCGGAGCCTTTATTAGCGTTTGAACAAATGTGCTCTACAGCTATTTCATTTATTGTCGATCAAAATTCAACAATTCAACAGTAAAAAGAATAAGTTTTATGTAGGCGTCTCACAGAGAATTGCAACAGTGAAGGGGTAACCTTAGGGTAGTGATGCGACACGACCCTCTTGTATATGATCCCCCACCCCCCCCCCCCCCTCTTTTTTTTTTTCTTCTTCTTCTTCTTCTCTTCCTCCTCCTTCAACGCTCCTGCGACAGTTCTCGGTTGCTCCCAATTCTATACACCTTGCAACCCTCTCTCTTTATGACCCCCCCCCCCCGTTCTCCAAAGAGTGACAGGGCAACCTTAGGGTAGTGATGCGACACGATCTTGAATACGAACTCTTACTTCGTTACTCTAAGTTATTGAATTTAATTCACGTTCACAAACTTTTCGACGAGCGAGCAAAAATCGTGGTTTTAGCATGTTTTCTCATTCTAGAAAAATGGGACGTCCTCTTAAAAAATCACATATCCTCCCTGAACAGAGCCAGCAGCAAAAAAAGCTAACCCATCGCTGGCATCGCTCTGCGAATCGTCGTTCTCTTGGCAATCAACCGAAGTCCGCTGTGGAGTAGACCTATGTGAGTACGATGGCAGATCATTCAACTAAAGAAAATAGTAATCTAGACAATAATAAGTGCAAAATAATAATGTACTCCAATATCAGTGAGATTTTCCATTACAAAAACATACGCTGAATTTTGAAAATTCTTGATTTCGTTCCTGTGGAAGAAGTGGTTTAAAGCTGCTCTCTTTTTGCGATGGTTGTGTTTTACTTTGTGCTGATAGCGCGCTTTCACTCTCTGTCCTGCAATTATCACAATATCGTGATCCATACCTATATATCTAGTTTAGTCGATATTTTATCGTAAAAAGATTTAAAAAAGGAAAAAAAGAAAAAGATTCAAAAGAGCAGTGTCAGATCCTTGCTCTAGTACATATAGGATGTTATGTCTATTGTTTCTATACTATAGGTAGTCGTTTCATCGCGCTGCCTTGTCGAATTCGTAAGTTTGATTTCGAATTGTACTTAGCAGTCACGAGAGCACCAGCCACGTGATACCAAGCAACAAAACCTCTAGAAGGAGCTCGTTCACAGCCATGGAGAGCCTTTTGGGTCAGTAAGTCTGCTGCTGTACTTAATTGCGAAGAGCCAACTTCTGGTTGAGAATGACTGGGCATCCCGTGCAACCTCAGAGAAAGGCTCTAGGCACTGGTGCAGTGTGATCAAGACGGTAACGTCCAGAAGTGGTTTTCCCGCAAGTGAGGACAGTTGTAGCCGAGATTCATGGCAGGCGACTAGCGGGAGGACCCGAGCCTAAGCAGCTCTGGGGTGTGAGTGATTGCTAGAGCGATTGCTGTAAGAGGAGCGGTCACAACGCAGAACGTCGGGACCGTCCGGAAGCAGTAGCGCTGCACCAGACGATACCTTTGGTGGAAAGCCAAGTAGGCGAGATTGCGCGTGGTTGCTCATTCATACTTTTGACTTCCTAATTGTGTTTAGAGGAAAGCTAACAAACAACCGTATGAATGTGTGTTTCATTTTTTGAAAACAGCAGGCAGAATTGGAAAAACGTAGAGGGGAGACATAGAGAGGCGCGGGGTGTTGGGTATTGTGTTTGCGCATTCCAAGATTTTATCCACTTTTTGGAGCGTTCCAAGAACAGCGCTTTATTACAGTGTCCTCACTAACCTCTCCACAGTCACCCCTGCATGGCGTATATAACTACTTCTGTCCATATTGATAGCTACGATTCCTGACTTCTCCACTGATACTGTTGCAAACCTTCGTGTTGTTGGATTCAACAGGACCTTAATAAATTGTTAAAATCTTAATGCATATTTTGATCGGCGATGAAAACCCACAGCCCTTAACGTTCTCTGGAAAGCGGTTAATTCTCGAATATACATGTCTTCTATGGATATGCTTGATGTGATGTAATCGAGGTGACGTATGTTTTGTGACAAGCGTAACCTTAACGACAATAGCAAGCACTAAGGACAATGGGCTTGCAAACTAAATGAAGAAAAATCCGAGAAACCGTCTAAAACACTCTTGGCAAACTCTCATTTAACGTCCTAATCTCTTCAAATTCATATGAAATCCTTCAATCTATTAATTTATACATACATCGTATTTATGCTGCACTGAATTATTACTCAAGTTATAACTTTATTTATGTTATATTAAACACCAGTTTGATGGCTCGACTAAAGCAAGACTTCAGACTACTTCTGGTGCTCGCGTTGCTCGCTTTCAATTATCTACACAACTTTAAAGGAGGACTTCTTGTTAATTGCTGTCACAGATTTTGCTTTTTCGAAAAAAAATTTTTTTTTTGCTTCCTCACTCCAGTATGTACTTATTCCAAAAAATAATTGTATCAGTGTCAGGAAGGCTGCCCGCGCTAATAGGACAAAAATGGATAAGAAATAAAAAAAGAGTATTTTCAGACATTTATGTGGATTGTTGTAGCACTGGTAAATGTTTCAAAAAACAGAAATGCTTACCATGAAAGTGCAATGTTTAAGAGTGCAATCTTCGTTGGGGTTTTTACTGGTGTAGAGACTAACCTTCTTATAGCCCATGGTTGAAGATGCTATAGTTCTAAATGGATTTTACCCTCCCTGACAGTTAAAAAATCCTACCAACCTTTATTTCGTCAAGTGACAAAGTTGCATGATTCTCATGAAAGATGCGTAAAATGGATGCGATCGTTTCAGGCGATACCTAAAATTTCAATACATTCACATTTTAGGTTAATCTTTTACATGCCTTTACTCCTTTACCGAGCTACCGATTCCCCAGGATAGGACTTTTAGGCCAAATTTATACTCTGACTGCGGCCGAAGGCTTTTTTCTAGCCAAAAACTTGCAACCAACCCCGGTTTTAGGATGTGTGGCGATGTTGATAGCTTCAATCCGCATTTTGGGCTCAGCGCTTATGCTCTTCAAGCTATTTTCGAGTAGGTGATGAAGAAAAACAACACCAAGGTAGTTCGTCAACGACATCTGCTCCTCCATCTCATTCGTGAATATTTCGGCCTGATTGTAAATAAGAATAAGTACTCTTTAGAGGATACGATCCATGCACTGTGGAGTTATGAAGACGCACAAACCAGAAATGCTCAAACTGATCGTTTATTTCTCGGATAATTAGTGCAGCCACAAGGAACTGTTTTCTATAGAGGCCTATGAAGACCTGATACCAAAGTAATAAAACTGTTATTGTACCGTATCTATCCGTTTGGTCAAAGACATGCTCATTAGTTGTTTTTGGTTCCATCTTAAAGGCATCACTCCACGAATCTGAGGTGGTACGGATTTCAGGTGGAGTATCCGTATACGGGATCGTAGATTAAGGAGAGGTGGGTACGGCCCAGAAGATATGGCTTCGAGCGTTCCGGCGCGCTATTTTCCACAACGAGTTCGATTGGAGCGCGTCAGCTTTGTGCACACGCCGCATCTTCCAGACCGTGTTTTTACGGCAATTAGGAAGAAATAGACGGATCCACACACCTCTCCATAATCTATACGCATACTCCACCTGAAATCCGTACCACCTCAGATTCGTGGGGTGATGCGTTTAACGCAGCCAAGTGAAGGAGGACTAACTTTTGTTAAACCATTTTACTTACCGGGAATAAATCTCATAATGCTTCTTACCTGGCCGCTATACATCCATTCTACCACCTTTGAGACTGATTCTCTACGATAACCACGCACGTCAATACGCAAAGGTGTATCGTGTACTTCGAGAAGCTAAAGAGAATTTGAAATTAGATGCGATTAAACTGGACTGCGAGTAGATCTGCAAGGAATCTGATGATGATGGGTTGGGAGCATAATCTTCAAATAACTCCTAACATTTGCAGCATTTGAGAGGACGCTGATTTACATTGTGTTTTCAAGACGTATTTGAACTATCCTTCACAGAGTGACGTCAAAATTTTCAGAAGAACAACTGCAGTAAAAACGGGTTGAGGAAGCACGTTCCGCATATTTCGTAGCAGTTGATTCAGAACAAAATGAAACTGAATTTTAATGCATTTTATGTGGACATCAAAAAAGAAATCAGCAACATAATTCTTTTCCAACTTCGTAACTGGAAAAGCCAGCACCAAGAAAGAAAAGTAAGTGGGGTAGACGTTTGGAAGTCATGTATTGAGGAGCCGAGCAAAACAAGCTGAAAAAGAACATCTGGCTATCGAAGAAGGAAAAGTAAGTAGTCAGCCACGGGAATGTCTGAAGTGCAAATGGGAATTTTAAAATTCAGTTCGAATACGTTTCCGGCCGAAACGCCTTGCTGGATTTTTCAGATCAAGAACTCTTTCCGACAATGACCACCAATCGATTATCAGGCAGCAAATTTTGTTATGTTCGTCCAAGAAAAAGTTGCGCAAACCTGCACCTGCTCATTCTTCCACGAACCTAACTCTTTAAATTTTGTTCTTTTTTTTTTTGGTTTTTTTGACATTGATAGACGTAAGCGAGGTGAGAAATACCGAAAATGAGAATTTTTTGCGACGTCTGTGGAGAATTGTAATAGAATCAGTAAGAAGAGATTTTGACATTCTACTCATAAAAAACATTGCTACTTCGCTTTCTTTTTGTTCACTTTATAAGCATTGTGAACTGTTTCTGCTGACCTTTGCAATTTTTGCACAATGTGCCGCAGCAATAGCAGAATGGACGATTTCGCTGCCACCATCCGTTACAAGTTCGATGTCACACTGTCTAAACGTAGATAATGTTGTAATGTCATCAAAAATTTACAATAAACAGTCACCTGAAGTCTCCATCCTCTCGTAACTGTTTCAAATAGTGAGCTGTTCTTTTGAAATGCGAAGGACAATTCTCCGGTTTGTAGGTAATCTTTTGCCTTCAAAATTGTTTCACTCGATCAATCTCCATCCTTGACTATTAGGACCTCCATAGAACTGGTTTTGAAACGAACCTATTGTAGTTTCTGGAACGGCGTGTGTTCCTTTGCATCAGAAATGCAAGGTGGATTGACAAATGTTAAAAATGAAAATGAGATATACTTAGTTACCATTTTTTATGATAGGGAACGGTACTGATACAGGCAAGTATTTTCTCGTAAGAAAAACAGCTGTGCAAGGTTGGATGCAGTTGCTCATGAGCAGCTGTGATCAATAAGCCTTCTTTTCAATCATCTACAAGTACAGCAGAATCGCTAATTTTTCGAAAAGGACGCGGATCCGCATGTTTTTTGCCTTCTGTTGAAGAATTGGCGATTCTCGTGTAGAACACAAATCAAACAAAAGATATGGGGAAATCAAAATTAAAAAAAAATAAATATGAAAGCGTGTCGCTGATCTATAGACTTTGCAGTTAGGCTATCGTTTGCAACAACCAGAAAAAATTCGCATTCCAGTTAAGGTTTTTTAACCCTGCCGGTCAATCCACGTTTTCAGAATTATTAAAATTTTTGGTACGCCAAAAAGTCTGTCCATGCCAAAAAGTTATTTTAAAAAGATATTTCGCTTGGTGAAGCTATTTCTTACGATGTAAGTCCAATCATGCTATATAATAACGCGCTTAGTCCGTGTGTGTATGTTTGTCTGTGTTTCACGAAAATACTCCATAATGATGCAAGACTCTGCACTGATGAGGTGCCGAACCATCGCCACGCACCTAATAAGCGAGCACTCTACCTTTTCACCATTGTCGAAAGCTACGCATCGATGTTTGTTTTCCTTGATAAGGCAAGTTAGTTTCTTTCATATGGTATTGAGGGTAAATAAACTTTTATCTGGATGCATACTTCCAAGTTTGCAAACCACCAATCTATATATGTCATGTGTGTCTCAGTCAAAAAATTCCAAAAAGAGAGGGGATACTATGGGGTCGGTTAGGGGCGGTGGACCCTCAAGGCGGTAAAATTGGGTGAGACGAGTACTATGGCGTCGAATTCGTGCCCCGGAACCAGACAGCTGTAAAATGGGGTGGGACGAGTCCAGCGGGGTTGAAATGGTGCGCGGGAGCCTCAGCGCAGTAGAATGGGTTTCTGTGGTTCCTTCGCATATCTATTTCCCAGCATGTCTCTTGGTGCTGCTAACATCCTTTCTTCAAAAAAGAGGAAACACACGTGCGAGCGGCTGATCAAATGCAACGTACGTAGTAGCCAGCAGTTTACGCGATCTGACGTAGAACGTTATTTTTGTCACTACTGTAGTAATATTCACGTTATTCCATGTTAGCACATCATTTTTTGCTGATAGTTGGGAACGGAGGAAACTCATACTTCGAATAATGTTTTCAAATTCTGGAGATTTTAGAGAAACATAGTGGCAAAATTAAGCTGGATTGTTCTCCAAATATAGAACTGAGCATTTAAGGAAAAACCATAAAATCTTTCATCTATGCTTAAATTTTCGGGTAAAAAAATTGAAGAAATCGTTGATAGAAAAAATCAATTCTAATTTCTCAAAAAAAAAGTCGCTTCTGTTATTTCTTATTGTTCGGTGAAGGCGAGCGAAATGAACACCAAAATGAGCCTGAAGTCCAGCTTTAGCCGAACGGTCAGGCTGGTTTCGTATACAAAAATAAAGATTTGGATTTTACTTTGGCGAATATGAATTTAAATCAGATTTGAAGACTAGTTTGAGACTATCGGAGGGCTGAGAATTACATCCGTGATCGAGGGATTGCCAGGAAAAGGTGTATCAAAATCCGTGTAACTTCATCCGTGCCTGCCCGTAAGTGTATTGGCAGAAAAGTGAGTTTAGCTACTTAACCAGAGTACTCAGACCTGTCTTGAATACTGATAGTTGAGAGAAAAAAAACCAGAAATGTCAGAGACTTCATGTTAAAGAACGATGTTTTTACTACACATGCGATACGAATCTTGTGCAAAAAAAGAAAAACAGTAGAGCAATCCAACGCCGATCCTACCATATTTGAAAAAGTCACGGCAGATGATCATGACCGTAGATCTAGGATTTTCTCACCTATCCTTAGGTCGTCAGTGAGGCAACTCTTCTTCATTAACAGAGCCGGCTCGGACTACCGTATTATGTACAAGAAGGTCCCACTCAGTCCCACTAAACTTTCGGTGTTTAAGAAATTTAAGAAAGAAAAGAAAGGGATTTAAGAATCGTCAGCGGATTCTTTAAAGGAGTCACCCTACGAATCTGATGATGTGATATGGATTTCCGATGGTCAAAGAATATACGGGATCGCAGATTGCAGAAACGTCTTTTTTTACGGTAAATAGGAAGAAATGGACGGAATCACTTTCTTCCCCGCGATCTACGACACCGCTTAGGCAGAACCCACCTAAAATTCGTACCACCCCAGATTCCTGGAGTGATGCCTTTCAAGAAACGAGTGATCAAAGGTTGTTTGGGTTGTGACAATGCAAGTCAAGCAACCTCTGATCAACAATGTGGACACACTAGCCTTTTTGGGGGCTGAATATTTGTCATTTGTTTCTTGTTTATACTCCGTTCATACATACCATGACCACCATAATGGATAAATATTATAGATAGTTACTTGTTTACGTGAAGTACACCAGGATAACAAACTGCAAATTTAGTAAAGTTCATTTTTTATATAAGTTGTTCATGGGCTGCCGATAGGTGGGTGCCTTTCATATTTAAGGAACTCTTTTTTCCTCAACAATAGCCACTTCACCAAAGGCGGTTGAAGAAATGTTCTGTGCTTGAGAACGGTGACTCCAATGCCTTTATCTGTAACTGCTACTGATCATCGATCGAGGAGACTGATCAAACATTTCCTCAAAATCAGCGATGTAGTTCTGAGAGGCAGTACTCAAATAACTATCTATCCATGATATTGAATACACTTGTTATTGTCTTCAACAGGCAAACCTATGGAACGACCTTAAGACCTTATTAAATTGAAAAGCAGTGAGCGCGTGACTTGGTTAGGTCCTGGCTCTGGAATCAGTTGAAAATGTCGTCCCCGTCTCAAGTTTTTTATGTTTGTTATTCACTGTAACTACTCTTTTTAGCTGTTATTTCCTTTTATTACTGTAGAATTTTCAACTTTACTTCACTTTAGCAGCAACAAGCAACGTTGTATTTTCAACTCATAGGCTAACATTTGCATAAAACTTCTTTACTTCTTTTTCCGGTGAATTTCTCTAAATAAACGACGTGTGATGTTTTAAGAATCGCCTTTACTTCTGAAAAATGTGGTCTATGTTTGTGTCCTTTACACCTCACCTTATCAGTTTAATAATCACTGTCGCAGTGGGATCCGCAACATGCTATAATAAGGTGGGTGAAACAATTTTCTTCCCTGACAAGATTCTCTTTTACTTAAATGAAAGCTAAAGTAATAATAAACAGCAAACGTACTAAATAAGTCATGAAAGAGAGTATAAGTTAGACTCACTTATTGCGCACTCACATTTATGTAAGCATGCAAATATTTCCAGTTACCTCTCGTTCGCAACATTTTTGCTTAAAGGGATCACCTCGCAAACCTGGGATGGTGCCGGTTTCAGGTGGGTTATGGCTATACAGGGTCGTAGATTACGGGGAGGAATGTGATTCCGTCCATTTCTCCGTAATTGCCGTAAAAAACGGTCCGGAAGATGCGGCCCGTGCACAAGGCTGGCGCGCTCCAATCGAACTCGTTGCAGAAAACAGTCTCTTGGAACGCTCGAAGCCGCATCTTCCGAGCCGTTCTCAGGAAGAAATGAACGGAATCGCCCTCTTCCCCATAGTCTACGATCCCGTATAGGCATAACCCACTTGAAACTCGCACCACGCCAGGAAGGCATTCGTGGGGCGATGCCCTTAAAGCATTTCGTGCTACTTTGGTGTACATGAGAACAGATGTCTGCACTCACGTAACCCACAATGCACCTCCGAATCCTCGAGGTCAAGTAGAGTAGAAAATTTCGAGTTGGACCTCCTTTACAAGAAGAGATCTTTCAAAAAATTTGCTTTAAAAAAGTGCTATCACCAATAAGCAGAAAAAAAGAGAAGAGAAGAGAAGAAAGGCTTTATGACATAGTATGGAATTTGCTCAGAACTCATAACGAGAAACGGGAAGTTTGTGACGGAGGGCAAGCTCATGTGAACTGCCATTGAGGAAACATCGAAAGTGAAAAGACCTGAAGTAATTGTGCACTATTTCCAGAAGAAAAGTGACGCTAGCACTGTGAGTAAGAGTCAGACAGATCCGAAATCGACAACGCCTAAGTCCGCACCTGTGAGTCACAGTTGTCTCTTTTGGTCCAGACTAACATTATATTAATACTTCATCAGAAAATGGGAGAAGGGGAAAGGACTGATACCGGAGCAACACTTGGAACCGACAATCCAGAAATGCAAGCTGTACTGGCTGAACCCGCCGGCGACGATGTTTCTGTTTGTTTGTTTGTTTGTTTGTTTTTGGAATATTCACTAGTTATGTGACAACAATCACGTTTTTAGCGTGATTATTTGCCGAAGTTGGAAACGATCCTCGAAGTTGCTGCAAATTACATGTGGGGCATGAAAAAACATATGGCTGCGGACGAAGCTGCGTGGAAGGAGTTGGCGAAGAGAATTACACTTCTTCAGGCGGAGGTCCCTTTTCTTCGGAACAAAAACTGTCTGTTAATTACAGTAACATACATATTTTAGGGCTATGATGTTCGAGCTGGAACAAAAGAAGCTAAGCTTCGCCGTTTGACATCTACCAATGTGACGAGTTTAATGGACAAGGTGGACAAGGTGACCAAAAAAAGGAAGGTGAATCCTACGACTCGGGTTTCTTTGTTCTTGTACCTAACGGACAAGCATTTTTTTTTTTCAGAGAAAAAGCAGTGGCGCAGTGGGAGCCGACTGAGTTAGACTTTTGTAAATGTTATTCCATGTTTGTCAGTTCTTAATAAACATTTCAAGGGGTTCAAAGCTGTTATTGCATTATGTGGCGTTCCTGAATCGTCGTGAAGAGGAGTTCACGTCAAAAATTGTTACTGCGCACCTACGCATTGACCATGTTTGAACTGATTAGATTAATCTGATTGAGGGATATTGTGGTCTATTGAAAAAATTCGTTGTCATTCAGTAATCACTGCGGAATGTCACATTTATTTTTTACACGACCTGCCGACCATCGGCTTCACCAACGCCTCGTTTATGAAACTAATTCATTAAACACGGATACTAGAAATAAGTAACACTTGAATAGCAACAGAACTCGTATACTCTCCTAAAAAATACAAAAAAATTTCGGCTGAAACTTTCAATCACACTCTGACAATTGCAATCAAATATCCCAGTAGTTTTGATCGCAATTTGCAAACCATAAAAATTGATAATAATCATCATTCATCAGTATGTAAACAAACTGAAAAGCTATATGTTGTACATGTTCCATGAATTTTCTCAAACTTGTTTCGTTCAGATGCTTTCTCCGAGATCTCCCAGTACGGAAATCGTTGAAACTAAGGAAATCGAATTGCTCTAATTGTTACATCAACATTTCGTCACATAACCCTAAATAGAGCAATAATATTCAGAAAAAAAAAGACGTCTCAGAACCTCGAAGCTTCCACTGAACCCGGGCGGCGACATAACTACGATGGTTGAAGAAAAAACGGCTTTAAGCTGGCGACACGTTCCTCATGTATGTGCTTCTGTCGACAGCGTAACAGATTCATATATCCTCTGCGTACTCTCCTGAAACTGAGAACATTCGATGATCTAACGCGTCAATCAGCAGCAAGTGAGCGTTTTCTCCTTAGATTAAAAATGTAGTCAAATAAAACAAAATTAAAACTCTCGTAAAGAAATTTGATTGTTCAAAATATTCGAAATCACCGTTGCTAACTTGTGTGAAATAGAATATTTCGTCCCAGTGTTAACCAGACCTTTGATCCTACGCGGGTAGATAAATTGCTACCAGACTTGTCCCGGAAGATAAAAGCACTGACTTGACACATTGGCTAGCCTATGCAAGTCATTGTGTAGCCCAGTTACACGTTTGTAAGCCTCAAACGATTCTGAGTTGAAGCGAACGTGGTGGCGCATCCCAAGCCGGTGGATTAACAATCCTAGATTTACCATGGAATGTCGTTGCATAAAGTCAGCATTTTTGTCCTCCTAGACAAGTCTGGTACCATTTTGTCGATGGATGAAAGATTTTTTGGCACTAGCGCGGTTTCAAACCATCGATCAATCGTGCGGTTAGTAGCCGAACCCCCTGCCGGCTGCGCTGCACCAAACAAGCTTTTGTATAAAGCAAATAAAAATTTTTACAGGGTGATTTAAAGACATAGAACAAGTCTAGTATGTCTGCATATGCGTACGTAATCAAATTACCGTACACACATCCTGGAACAGCCTAAAACTTACTCATTGAATATAATTTCTAACGTAGGAGAAAGTCCATTCCAAATAATCCATAGAAAATTACTCATAAACAGAAACGGTGGTGTGAATACAACCACAGGGTCAATAAAAACCCAGAACACAAAAGTGAAGGATGTATAAATGCAATACAGGAGCACCTGCATTGTTATTATTGTCTCACGTCGTCCTCCGATCTGAACAAGTGAATTGGGAACGTGACCAAGCAGTAAAAACCAGAGTTCCTCACATTAACGAGAAGTTTGAAAGCAATTATTGAATAAGAGACTGCGGTTACTGACAAATATGTGATTGTCAGAACGATATCCATATAATCCAGAACGTTGGACAAAATCCGTTCCTCATCAAAAAACCACGAGAAGGACTTTAGATCGAAGTTAAATGCCGCCAGTGGGCTACCTTCAAGTAGCAGCAAAATAATAAATACTACAGTCGAAGGCAAAATTACCATAAGGGGCTAGAACATGTTTTTTTGAAACTTTATAAAAGCATAAATATTTTTTATTTTAACAAAATAAAACGTACTTTCTTATAGATTTTTTTAATCGCTGTAGGAGATACAATAATCAACAGTCGAATAATAGTAAAATGTGTTATATTGAGAGTCATTTGCATCCATGAAGAGGACAGGAACGCACCAAAAATCTGAAAATTCCATTCCTCAAGAGTATTTTTTTACGATATTATTATTGTAAACCCAAAAGCAAACCTGATCGATGTGTTCTGCCTCATGCTTTTTCCCCAAAATTAACACTACGCCGCTGTAAAAATGGGAGACCAGCTGTATCATGTCGAAAATTGCATTTATAATTGATAGGATGTAGAGACTCTTCTCCATAGCTTCAACTTTTAATATCACCTAAAATACTAGTATTTTCCTCAACACACCAATTGCTTATGGATATATTTATGTACGCCAAACCTTTAAATATAGTAAATTTACGGTCCAGAAAAGCAAAGCTGCGCTACAATTAACGCTTCCGTAAATTGTCAGACTGGTCTTGCTTGTCATATTTGAGAAGACGAGTTCGGCCTTCTCCCTTTGAGTGTTATATTTGCCTGTTGACATCAGTCCTGTAGAAAAAAGAGCTAAGTTGAGAGAAAAAGGGAGAATGGTTATTTAAGAAATCTGAGAAATCATGTGCCAACCATGGAAGATCTGAGTCCAAGGAATATTTAAAATTAAGTTCCTCCATTCTTTCCTCTTCAAAACCACCGAAGGAATCTTATACACGCAACGCAAGTGTGATTAAATGATTCGCCGCCCATTCTGCCGTCATTTTAAACTTCTATTCACAGCGAAAAATTTAAGGGGGATTCTGTTTCTTGAGGGAAACAGAGTAGAGACAGTTCTAAATCATTCTCAGATAATGACCTCATATTCTGTGTTTTCTGGTACAGTGAATCTGCAGCACGACCACGAGAACCTTGTGGGATTTCACTCGTTCGCAGGAGCTTGTGGATAATTCTAGGACAAATTACCGACAAATCCAACCATGCTCAGCTTTCCAAAGTTGAAAAAAAAATTGGCGGCATTGGCTAACTAGAAAATATGATCATAGATAAATAAATGTACAGAATGTAAAGAAAAGTAAGGAAAAGAGAGGTTACTGTACCCTGTGGATGTACATAGTGACTCGGCATAAAGCTTAATTTCCCACAGGGGAAATTCCTTGCACTACACCTGGGAACTTTCGAACACGGCTCCGTTACCAATCACTTGTAAATATCAAGATTACTCAAACAGAGTCATTTGTGAAAGAAACGCACGATTTCAGCGGTGCAGTGGTCCGTGTGATAAACTCATGAACCTCCTGTCTCTTCTCGCTAACCTTTAAGATTCTGCATTTGGCTGCAAAATTTGATATATTGGGTTCTCTGACAATGGGCGACTATTAAGATTCTGTAAGTTATATTGACATGTGGAAGCTTCTCAAATATCGCAATGAATGCCAATTTGGAAGAATTTGAGAGAAAATTTTTCAGCGTTTTCCTGGCAAAGAAGCAATGATAGGAAAGCGACAAGGAGAACGCACTGGGCTATTAAGTATCATGAAATTTTTTCCTCGTTGTCTTTTCGCTATCACGTCTTTTCATTAATTACACATAAGACCATCAATTACAATTTTCTCCATTTCAGTTGTAATTACGTAGAAAAAAAACAACAATATTTACATCTGCAAGTGAAAGGAAAAAACAAATAGTCAGTTTAGAAAAGTTGGCTATTTGGAATGACTGTATATAGAGTTTGCTCTATAACAAACCAACATCGATGGCTACTGACCACTTTAAGGTGTTCAGATCTGTCAACTGGGAAAATGACTCAAAAATAAGTCATGTAATATCCTACTCCTAATAATTTCTTTCTAATAATCCTATAGTAATTTCCTTGGGGAAAAAGCGATTAATCCAGGTTAGATGCAACAAAAATCAAAGTTGTTGTTGTCAACACCTACATGCGGTGGTTTCCTGATTAGCTATAAGAAAGTGTATTACAAAAAGTTATTAACACTTCTGAACATTATCGGGGGAGGGCTTCGCTCGAATGTGAAACAATCTTGCTTGTCGCCTTCTGATAGGAAAAATTAGATTTAAATCAATTTTGCTTTTTCTAACAACAATTCCATGACAACCGTCAGTAAATGATTCCCCTGACATGACATTACTGAATCATTGTTTGAACAATTAAAAAGAATGGCTTTTTTTGAAGTTGAAATTCATTCTAAATTACAAACATCCCTCCCAACTAAAATAGAAATTCTGTTGCAATTAACTTGAGCAGTTGCAGTGTGGGTGTAAATAAATAGCTTCGCCAGGAATCAAAAATCGAAGAGAAATCAAGAATTATTATAGATATTATAGAATCAAGCCGTATCGATTCTTCTTACTTGAACTCATTCCTCGATTATAAAGAAACACGAGTTTTTAGTAAAATCAACAGAACTGTGCCGTAATGGGAACAATCCCTTAAATCATCAGCATTAGTACCTGCAGTAGGGAATAACCGCTCACATTCAATTCAGGCTAGTTCCACCACTATTGGCGTTTAAAATTTTTAAGCGTTTAAAAATGCGACTAAAATAAGGAATTTGCTTGCTAAGTAAATGGAAATCTACTTTAGAATTTTCGGTTTCCAAAGCATTTCATAGCAGAAGCAAGGATTAAGCTTAAAAAGAAATATTTCAAAAAATTTTCGCTTGTATTTTAATCTCTAAAGTAGGTTGCCGAACGAAGAGTTTTGGCAGGCTTCCATGGTTTATAATGAAAAGTCTCGAATGTCTACGAGTTTATAACTCCTACAGCCACCAAGAAATTTCCCTGGATGTCATATAATTCTTGATCTCCAACACCATAAATATCTTTCAGATTTACGCTATCGCTATGCCGTTTTCTTGGATTCTTTACAATCTACAATCTTTGACGTTGAACAAACAACAGAGGCATTGCCACTTCACAGGCGGGAGTTCACCCTTTGTATTCGACTTTCACCGGGGAAAATAAATTTCCCCTTACAAAGATGAGTCTATGAAATGAATTGTTACAAACGGATATTTCAAATTAAGCTATATTTAGGATATTCAAAAGATTCGAAACAACACATATCCATATTTGTGTCATGGAATAAGATTCGATTCAGACAATTCGTAGAAGAGCATAATTCATCCTGATTAAGACCCCTACTATTCTGGTCGATGTCTATAACACATCCTCAATGTCCGTAATGGTGATTGACGACCACAACTGTTCAATCGATAGATCTCTGGCTTCATTTTTTGCGGATAAATCAGAATGGAATGGAACAACTGAGTAGGAAGATTTCTGCGAAATTCACAGTTCCACAATTCAGAAGAGTTGTGTGTGCCTCAACTTTGGAATGTGGAATGTTCTCGATTTTGAAAATAAAGAATTCCAGTAACTATTTCTTAGAAATGCTCACGTGTCTATAATAAATTTGGAAACTGACATTTCCTACATATCAACAACAGTTTGCGTTTATTTTCCAACATTTATTTTATTTCCTGTGAACACAGACTAACACAACGCAATAAAGAACAATCATTTTCAAATTAATTTTTTTTTAACATACTGCACTACTTTAAAAAAATTTGCACACGTTCTTGCTGGGAATAAATAGAGTTTTCTCAATGTACAAAAACATTTACATTAGATTACAGCGGCATAAATCAACTCTTTTCACTTCCATTGAATTTATCTTTGATAATTCGGGCACATTGAATCACACAAACTGGATCCTAAAATTAATAGTAAATTTTGCAACAAAAACAAAACCAGTTATTTAAGAAGAAGTGGTTTTAAATTAAAGAACCACATGAAATTTAAAGCTCACTTTGGCAATGTCTGAGATGAGATAATCGTCGAAGAGGCGCTCACAACGATCAACTGTGATTGAATGACATTCGGGCTAAAAACGTGATCGTAAAAAAAATTCAGGAAGAATGTAACTACTACAGAAAGACTACTGAAGATGATTTTCAAGGAAACGTGGAGAAAAACGAGGGAATAAATAACATGAGCTAAGAAGTGGTGGCTACAGAATTCCGAAATGTTGGTGAAGGAGAGGATAAAGGTAGATTCTGTTCAAAGATGTCACGAAAATAGCTGTCAATTGGGAGGATCTTTCTAGAAACTTACGCCTTCCTTAGTGCATGTACACGCAACACACGGAGTGATACGTTTTGTCCTACCAAGATTTATTACACGATGATCTATAAGGCAGTAATCTGAAAAAAAAGTTTCATCAGTTGAAGCTAAATGCGATAATTGCGTGAAATAATCAGAGACCTCTATCGAGCCATTCGAAAAAGTTCGTGTCAGGAAGCTCTGAGCAGGATGCTGGTGCATTCCTGTAATTTAAAAAAAAGTGCACTTACAGCTGATCACTCACATTTCATTCAATTATGAAGTGAATTCACGTCAATTCATCTGCCATAAGGAAGACATTTGGTTGTATTTTCCGAGCATATTGACTATTAGAGCAAATTATCTTTGCAAATGTAGTCTTCCGAATTTCTGCCAGTTGATCTACAATAATAAATCAATTTTAAGTTGCATTTGTTTTGCAATAAATGCATTGAAAAGCTGATATCTAGTAGCTAAATGAAAGTTAACTAATAAAATGAAAATTAACACACGGAAAAATTCCTATTTTTTTGAGTTTTCTACTTTTTTCAGATGGTATTTTTAGATGATTGCGTGAAGTTTAGCTGCAATATGTCAACAAAATTCCCATGATTTAAATTACTTAAATAATTCTACATTTATCAACCTAAAATACGGAAAGTGATGTTAAGAACAACCTGGAGTGAACTTTACAGCTTGTACATCGTTTTCATAGTAGAATCGGTCACATTTCTTCAATCGTTGCATCTGTTCTCCGATAATACAGGCTAATGAAGGTCCAACTAGAGCTCCTGCAAGGTTTTTTTTATTGTTTCAACGCTTAAATTGTGTTAAATAGGAGAGTGTCGTTTCTTTGGCTTTTTTGATCTTCCATTGAATAAAAGTTGGTTGCAATCAACACGGTTCTCGTGGCAAGACAAATTATCTTAAAAAGCCTTTCTGGAAAAATATCGTAGTCCAAAGAACGTGAAAAATGTCTCAATGTGAAAAATTGTACTTTGAATTGTATTTTACAAAATAGTTGTATTTTGTAGTAAAGAAATTGGATACGTCTAGACTCAAATAATGTATTCGTCCATACAGATCAAAGCCAAAATCAGTACAGATCAAAGCCGACCTTTTATAGGACGCTCGCTCATAATTCCAGGAAATAGGTCGATGTCATCAACGCTGTCGTACACTTTCTTAAGGGCATCAATTGCAGAGTCATCCATTGTAGATCGTAGATCATCGAATGTTCGAGCACGTCTTAGGCCACAAATTCCTCTGAAGACATAAAATAGTAAATAGAATAAAATCAAGAAATAGGAATAATTTCTCTGAAATAATTCGTCCTCAACTACATAATCCTTAACTACATAAAGGAATTCTTTTACTACAACGCAACAAAGTGAACAAATAGATGAGAATAGACTTAACCAAATGGTGAAAAAAAATCCACTAAACACCATTTCGAAAACATTCCGCAAATTTTCTTGCCGAAGGCCCAACGAAACGAAAGTCCCACTTCTATGCAAACATATTAATACAAAAAAAAACATTTAATCACATTTAATCACATGTGAGGAGAAAGAGGGTGGTTTTGTAGAAGAACATAGTCGATTTTAATCCCTCGTATGTACACAGTATGTTCCTGTTTTTGATAACAACATAGTTTTGTACAATTTTACAATAAGGATGTTTTAAGAATTTTCACTCTAATAATAGGGATACTGCAAGAAAAGTCTTTTTTGTCAGACGAATTTCTTAAAATTTCTTTCTACTCCCTCAAAATAATGTAGTTCTCGTCATTATAATTAACCTTTCACCTCACGGGGATGATAAGGAGATTTTTTTCTATATCTGTAAAACAAAATAATAGAAAAAACCAAAAACTAGGAATGGACACGTGTGGATATGATACCAATTACTGGTATAGCTACCAATAAATTCAACTTTTGAATTGAAAAAAAAACAGAACCATATTCTAAGGATAGAGAATGCATTTTTCTGAATTAAGCCGAGATTTTGAAGAGAAGAACTATGCCAGAGTTGTCTTTCCATTAGGATTAGGAACCATTAGGAATAAAAAAGAGGACAAACTCTAACCGGACCCGCGAAAGTGTAGCGATAGCTCCTAGTTCCACATTTAATATAGTGTTCACCTGTACTCATTGTAAGGCTGCACTCCATGATCTCTTCCGCGTTGGATATTGACGGCCGGTAAGTCAATTCCGGTCAACGGTCCACCTGGTTTCGCAAAAAGATGATTCCGTACAGCATCAGTGATATGACGGTCGAATGCCATGCTACAATTGACTTTGAGAGGAGAATTTTCCCGTAAAATGGTCATATTTGAAACCTTTCAGCTCCCACAAGTCCCATTAGCATTGATTCCATGTGTCCGACTTTATGATCGTAAAGAGGAGAAGGATTTCCGAAATGATCCTGAAATAATTTTTAGAGGTAAGACCAACTGAAATTTTCATCGTTCTAGCATCCTATTGTACAAATAATCCGAAAAGCATAACCAGAAGTCCAGTAAAGGCAGGTGCATATTGGTATTTCAGATTAAAAAAAAACTGGGATCAAAATCCTTTTGCATGGGTGTTTGCAACAGTGTTCCAGATGGGTTTTCCTTCATGAGGTCTTCTGCTGCTTACATATTTACAGCGGTTCAACTTGGTTGACGCGAAGCAGGTAGTGATCAGACCGAACGAAATTGGGATCATCGCTCGATAAATGCGTCAGTCCCCCGCTTTACCGCAGACACGCCGCATTAGACCGGCTGAGGGTTCGTTCGACTTTCCCTGTACAGTCTCAACGTAGATCCTTCAATGATGTAAGCTACTTTATCCAGAACTCTTTTTTTTAATACCTGCGTTTCTAGCTTCCTTAATACCCATATTTCTAACTGTAACTAACTAATTTTAAAGAAAGTCTTGTTATTAGTCTTGTTGCGCCGTCTTCTTTAGTGACGTTACTTAATGGTGGATTGATTTCTGCAGGATACTGGTACGAACAGTATCGAAAGTGTATAACAATCTGATGTTAAAATCTCCGCAGAACTTCTAAGCGCTCTACGGAGTTCCAACATTAAAAAAATCAGCTGTTTTTTTTTTTGCGAGAACTACGCTGATGTTGTTGAATTTGATGCAGAGAGATGAGGAGGAGGGGAGGAAGAGGAGGAAAGTAAGTGTTGTAGCCCTGATGTCTAAACGTCGTTAATTCTGAACAAAGCAATGCTTGACAATTTCGCTCCCATAGCTAATTCGGCCAACGTCCAGGTAACACTGACATTGCCTCAACGAAAAACGAGCTTTTCCCATATAAACTAACAAAGAACGGAAGAGTAAAAGATCCAAAACTGGTAGCATTTACCTTCAGCTCAATTGCGTCAGTCATATTTTTAAATATATCATTCATACGAGGGAACTTCGATCGAATTAATGTATGCCCAAATCGGAATGCAGATGTTGACATTTCTTGTGAAATTGCAGGATCGCAATGTGGATCATATCCTAAAGAAATACAAAGTATATCACTCAGAAAATGTTTTAAGTCATATGCTCAGCGAACCTGTGAAATAGCCACTTTTCTTTGGCATAAGATCATATTTGGACATCGCCTCACATCCCAACACAACAGGAAGCCATTCTTTGAAAATTACATGCTGGATCTTAGCAACGTTAATTCTTCGCGCTTCCTGAAATAGAATGTTTACGTTAGGAAGGTTTTTTTCGTTCGTCTAGTTCCAATTTTACTTGGTAAAGCTGTTCGTCGGTCCAGAAATTGTTCACTCTGCGTAGTTCCGAGGCAATTCTATTGTGTTCCCTCAGTAAAATCGTATGAATGACTGTGAGACCAGGTTGCTCATTGCTGCGCTCATCACCGGCCACAAAACATCTTAAAAATCTCATTTTTATTTTTTTATTTATTTTCCTGCATTTTTGAAAGTTTTTTTATTTAATCAGCTATTTTTTTACAGATAAGATTTATCATTCACCTCTTCTCTCTCGAACTAAGTGTTGATCGACAATCTCTTTCCTGATTTCCCTGTGGTAGAGCTTCCTTATTGAACCTAAAACACGCTCAAATACCTCTATGTTTGTGAAATATTAGCAGATAATTTAACTGTTTATTTCAATTGTTTTCAACTCTCTTCAATTTCGTTGAAAGTCCTGAAAGACACTTTTGAACAAAAAGTTGAACAACTGTTCGAGAATTCAATCGCATGGTATACAACAAAAGGTCACGCTATTTTGATTTTGTTTTAGTTTTTTTTTCTTTTTTTATGTTCGTTTTTTTTTGTGTTTTTAGTATGTTTAGTTCTTTGACTCAGAAGAACTTAAGCACAACAATTTCAGTTCAATTTACTTACCCTAGATCAGTGTAGTTAAGTTTCCCTTGACTGAACAAGCGAAGCTGGTTTGCCTCGCAATCAGTTGATCCATAGACTGACGATAGATCCAGAAATGATGTGAGCTGGTTTAGCTAAACGATTTATGTTCTCCCGTTAGGAATCTTCAGAGTATTGTGTAGGATGTGCTGTGAAAATGAAAGAAAACTACTGAGGAAGCCTCGTTGCAACACTACAGTGAAACGAACCTGATTTCTGTATCCTAGTGTAAGCTGACCAAGCAGACTCCTTGCAAAAGGCATGCAGCGTGGACGACCATCGCTATGCGTAGCAGGAAAGAACGGATCATCTTTCCCTATCTTGATGGGGAAGCAATGAATAGAGAGCATTTCGTGCGAATCACATGAAGAGCAGTTTAAAATGGTGTTGTTTGGTCCTGTGAAGATTTCAAATCAGTATTCATGTAGCTTATTATTAACTCATACCAAATATATTTCAAAAACAGGGAAAATCCACATTTTTGATGCTAACCTCGTGCGATTGGCGAATGCATCATGTCATGATCGAGAATCTGACCGAACTGCATCAGCATATGAGTGAATTTTACGTGGAATTCAGGTGAATCCTGATGTACGGAGTTGCTAATAGCCCTTGCAGAAGGCAAATCGAATCCTGATCGAGCTCTTGTTCGTGGAGCATCGAAGCCTAGATTATTTTTTCATGTTATGCTTTACAAGATTCAAAAGGAAATTATTAAAATTTCTGACCAATAGAACTTAAGTAGAAAAATGCAAAATTTTCCGATTTTATCTCTGCACACAGTACACAAATTATGGTACCACTACAAAAAACAAGTTGGATCCACGAAAAATGTAAAAGCAAGTTGTCTTTTTCTTGTGTAGACAGTGAATCTGTGACTAGAAGACTACTTGTTGTTGGTCGTTGTCGAGAAATTCAACGTTTTTAAGGAATTCTTTGATATCTGTGGACCATAAATGAATCATTTTCTCTTGGTTGTCGTTTCCGTTTGTCCAGAATCACTACATATCGGGTGAAAACCAATTCTTAACGTGAGCATAACAAATAGTCAAATAAAAGAGGCAAATAAATAAAGAGTAAAAAAACACCGTCGCCATATGCAGGATCCAAAAGTCGTCGCATTCCGGTGAAAGCGTTGCCATATTTTGGAAATTGGAGATTATTGCACCAGCCAGAATAAGTCCTAGGGATAAGATATTCTTTTTGTTGTAAGAGTTAACCGTTTCATTCAAAAATACATTCAGCTACTCTTTCCGCCTTTTCGATTAAAATTACCTGTATTTTGCAGTATGGTCGCATGGAAGCAGTTGTGGCAAACATTGCTCCTTTGGAAGAGGTTCACGACCTAAACCTAGCGATGTTTAGCTTTTTCCATATCGAACCTATTATCATATTATTATTATTATTATTATTATTATTATTATTATTATTATTATTATTATTATTATTATTATTATTGTTATTATTATTATTATTATTATTATCAGCGCTACAACCACTTCTTTGTAATACTATATCTGGGTTAATTCTTTAGATTGGGCTAGCTCTAAGTAGTAGTTGACTAAAAAGTTAGCCGCTTCTTAGTTTCCGGGCACGAAATTGAGTCAACACGGGGAACTGCGATAAATACGGGAGGTACGATAGTATATTAAATGTGAGCTCGAGATGATCAGATTTCCGGCGTACCTAGGAACGGTGTGAAGTTTCCCACGATCTTTTCCACTTCAATATCCGGAAGGAGCTGCTGAAGAGTAGCAACATCCAATCCTTCAGGTATCTTTTCGCTTTCGTCTAGGCCCGTGCTAAAAATTACTTTAAAAAAACATGGTTGCTCTTAGTGTTGAAACAGCTGTTAGCTTACCCAAACACTAAGACTCTTGTGGCTTCCCTCAACACTCCGGCCGTTCTAGCAATATCAAGTGATTCCCGCTTAGGAGCCATTAAGGATGCATGCGAGAAAATTGCAGATTGGGAATTTTTATTAGGAGGTGGCCCTAAATAAAAAGTACTACATTCACGTCGTGCTGAATACCAGAAAGTTCTTCGAACCGAGTGCTCGGATTCTCCGTCCTTCTGCTTCTTGAAGCCTGTTATATTGTTCGATTCCCAGCCGAATAGCTTTTTCTACAGTGGCCTGGAAAGTTTTGCTCGACTTCAAAATCTTTGAGTTTCAGCAATCGCAACTGCTGGGTTACTTTAGTGATTGGTAATGTACGCTTAGGTTCCTCATCCTTCCAAGCGGAGAAGTTGACTGAATCGATGATTGAGGAGCTGCAGCTTACTGGACAGTTTCTAAATAGGAATAGTTTCTCGGAAAACCAAGTTTAACGAAAATGTCGAGGAGTTTATGATCGATTCAAATCTGTTGATTTTAGAATGCTGGCTTAGAAAAATTCCTACGAATATTTGGTATTTTCTCACCCATAATCGTCTTGAAGAGCAAACACATTGTGTTGTATGAAGCGGATATCATCAGAAGTATCGCAGATCACACGCGCTAATGTTGTTTTTCGAATTTCATCGAGTTGAGCAGGTGAGAAAGAAGAAGGATAGAAGAAGTTTTCGTACCAGAACCGATCACCTCGTTTAGTCTGAAACCTTGACAGATAGTTTCTACTTGGTATCGTCAATAAACACGATTAAATTTTGCAGAATTTTGTGGACAATGGCGCAAGGATGAGCCATCTCTTAATAATAACATGATAACAAAAGTCTAATAGTAATATATATCTTGTAAATGCTATCCTTCAGAGATCATCTTGCTGCGAGTCAGTGCCAGTCATACCATAACTCTTTTATTTCTAATACTCTTAAAACCGCTATCATATATACTGAGACTCTCCGAATATCTAGGAACTGTAGTTTTTATTCGGATTTCAATGACAGACTACAGATCATGCTCAAGCTTTTGAGTACTTTAAAATATGACAAGAACATTATTATTCAGGCTATTTTAGAATGTTTTATTAATAGCAAACATATCGTTTATAAGTATCCTGAACTATATAGAATACGTAGTTTTAAAACATTTACTAATACGCTTGTATCTAGTCTGTTTTTATGATCTCCTTGACATAACACTTACTCATATATTGATCTTTTTTGGCGCCTTAGCTGGCTATAAATAGCAGGCTCTATATCAATTTCAGATTCTGTTCACTCTTCCTTAAATGAATCCTCCATTCTTCTGTACAATTCCCTTGCTTCAGAAAATTCAAACTACTATACCTTCTCCATCTGCTGTGCGAATAAACAGGAAAGTGTTGGGCCGAGAAGTGCGCCAGGCAGTGGAGCTTCCGCAAGCCCTCCTACTATCAAGTCTACATCTTCAGGTGACTCGTAGAGTTGTTCAAACATCGACGCATTCACAGATGGAAGGAACTGAACGTATCACATTGTAGAAAATCACCGTGGAATGGAAAAGTATGGCCACAGCTATGCTACGTCGTCGTTGGCGGGAACCAACAACACTGGCGCAAGGACCAGATTTTTGACAGGTATTGACTATGTATGGCGCGATCGTTGCGATCAATAGGACCGATTTGCTCAAACCCATCAAAAATAAAATATTCATCGCCAATGTTGGCTATCATTACCGACAACGGCAGAGTATTGTAACAGCTAAAAATACAGGCAAAAAGTACGGTAGCAATGTTGCTATGTTTTGAGAAGCAACACCTCTGCTCTGCTGTTCCTCTTTTCTCTTACCTTAGTGGACATAGATGCGAAAGACTTAGCGTTGTCTAAGTTGCAGTGCCTTCTAAATTGCAAATAGCCAGGGATTCCATGATCCCTTCCCATCTGCACAATATAAGCTGCCATATCAATACCCTGGTCGAATGTTCCTTTAAAAAAATGGATTAGAACAAATGGAAATAAATTAAAAAGGAATCCCAAAGCTCCGGTTTATAGCTGAGAATAAGACACCGCTAATGACCAAATAAATCTAGTTGCATACCTTTTCTGAAAGCATTCTTAAGCTCAGGCGTAATGTGCAAGCCCGGTTTCATTATCGGTGACCGCGTAAGAAATCGCAAGACAGCATCAAAACGATTTCGTTGATAGATGAAGGAAGGATCGTAGAAGACCTACAGCAAGAAGAAATTATCAGATAACATTTTTTATTTTCACTACCCTCACCTTTCCCAGAGGTTCAGTCCGTTTGTTGTTTCCAAATGTGTCCGTAATTGTTATTTGATCTGGGAGTAGAGTTAGGAAGAACTGTCCGACAACCGATGCAAACATATTTAGCGTTGATCCATCGATATTCTATAAATGTTTTGTTTTTCTCTTTCTACACGAATTTCTCAATAATTCCGAAGTGTATCATTATCCTACCATGTCGTAACGGCTATCGTATCCATTCACTTGGAGATCTAACGAGTTTCTCTTCAAATTCTCCTTGCCAATAATTACAGGAATAAATTCGTTATAAGTGATGTGTTGAATTTGAGCAATCACAATTCTTCGAGCTTCTTGAAACAGTTTTTCATCGTTCCATGTGGGATTCACTTCCTAAATGTTCAACATGTTATCCGCCACGGAAAGCACTTTGCCAGGTTCCACTGACGAGGAATTGGGTTCCGATTTTTAAAAATATTCTAACTCAGATAAAATGTGTTTCTTTTCTCTCCCCTTTGCTCCTTTTTTGATCTTTTTTCTTTTCTTTTTTATTTGCTTGTTTTGAAACTTGATTTGATTTGAATTTGATTCACCAACAAGCGCTTACTGCATTAAAAGGATAAAGTCACTGGCGTATCAATCCACTTGGGATGCGCCAACGCGTTTTACGTCGTTCTAGTACCTTTAGACTTTGACCGTCTTTACTGACGTAAAAAGTGAAGGTTACTGTTTCGAGATGTGCACTGCAAATAAGGTTTATATGGAGATTGTGAAAAATGATAATATCGCGCAAGGGAAAGGATAGCATCCAGTAAAGATTTACGAACTACGAGTCCCTAGTCACATCATTTTTACCTTCAGTTTCTCAGCCACAAAGTTGTGCTGCCTCATCCACATCGTGTACATCACCGAGTTGGATGGCAGGAAATTGATCCTAGAAGTGAGAGGTGAATCAAGCACCACATCTACTATCATCTTTCGAAACTGAACCTCTGACTGCCAGCCAGAAGGCATTGCTGAGAAGTAGGCGAAACGCTTCTACAGTCCTCATCGTCATCCGCTTGCGGTAAGCCGTTGTGCGACGCAGACAAGGTTCGAAGCGAAAGCTGACCTACGATTAGTGTTTTTAGGTATTATATTTTGAAGATAATAAAAAAAGAGAAGACGAGAGATGAGTGAGATTGGAGAAAATCCACAATGTTTTAACTTACCATCTTTGAAAGATCGCATTTTGTTGACGATTTCCTGAGTTGAACCATAAATTTGACTAGCATCAAGATAGCCGCTAACCTGCGAAAAAAACGTGCTAGCTTTTTAAAAAATTAAGGGCTCGAATCCCATTCTCCACGTTTTCTTACCATATTTCCTTGCTCACGATAGCCCAGCGAGCAATTTTCTTTGGGAGTTGGCATTGAGCGCGAATAAGTCACACCTGAAAACAGTAATGACTCTTTGAGATCCCTGTAAAAGTTTCGAATCTCTACTAACACTTTCCGTCCTTGGTTCTTATTGGGAAACATTCGGGATGATCAGTCAAAGGATCACAACAAGGCAGTGGCAAATATTTCGAGGTGGTGAAGAAACCTTCTGAAATCGATAATCTTTAGAATCTTATGGCTATTTTACTTCCATCCTGAAACCACATCCATGTCCACTACATTTAATGCAGTGGACGTTTGACTAGCTGCTTCTGCTTTTTACGTATGAGCAGCCAAAATTGACGCTTCTTTATTATCTTTTCTTATTCTGTTGCCCATTTATTCTTTTTGTTACTTCTCTTTTTGTTATTTTATTTTCATCCCCTTCGTCAGGGCCTGGAGATGTACAGTGAAAAGATAAGTGACTTATTTTCTCAAATACCTTATCGCTCCAAAAAAAGTATTCGGACGGCTCTGTGAGCAATATATCAGCGTAGGTTTACCTTTTGTGATGGAAATGACACTGTAGCGGACCACCACGACAACCAAATACATAGAAAAAATCGCGTACATTCAAGGATAGTCGAACAGGGGGACTATTTCTGATTCGTTTACTGTTACTGTGTTACTTTCGGAATTACAGCTGAAATATGATCCAGTTCCATTTTCCCCTCGTTTTATTACTCATTCGCTAGCAGGAGTCTTCAGAAGCAGTAACCAACCTGGTGGTGAGGGACAAAAAAAAAGACTTTCCCATTACCTTTCACTAGACGACTACTCGCAACATGTGCCATGTCATCGTAGATAAATGAGGCCCATTGAGCGAGAACCATTGAACAGGAAGCATGTCCTCGTGGTGCCGGCCTGAAAGATTAGCGATTTTTCGCGGCGTTCGCTGAATTCCATACTTACGTAGTACTTACGTGAAAAGTGCGGCGACTTCTGTGGCGGAAGGAAGTGGAGAGTTGGTTTTCGAAGAGCGAGGAGTGGATATTTCTGAATGAAAGGGCATTGAAGGAGCTCGAGCGACACATGCAGTCCGGTGGAAACGGTTTGACATGGGGTGTGATTCCGTAGGCGGTTTCGTTAGTTCTTATCGGACCTGAGCGATGGGCTCAACCACTCCTGTTCGAGCTCAATTGTACCAAAAGTCAAGCCGTTTTGACCCGATTATAAAGAAGTGAAGAAGAAGTGAAAAGATTGTAGCGAGGCAGGAGCAATAATAATAATAATTTAATAATAATAAAAAATAATTGTAGATTTCATTTTAGCCAATACCAGGTGCTTTTACATTTTATTGCACAAACTCTCCGATTTCCCCGTAGCCTGGAATGTAAGGAACAAATAAGTTTTGTTCTCGTAAATATCCCTTTGCTATCAACCAGTCTTTGATTGCTGGGAAGGAGGATTTTAATTATCATCACCGAGTATGATTGAACAGAGCAGTAGAGCGGTAGAAATCGCTCGTTTGGACGAGTGTTATTTAATACACCGGTAAGTCGACAACCAGAAGGAGCTTATTTGTTCTAGAAAAAAACAATAGCCTTATTTGTCTTTCATTTGTATTCCAGATGCCTTACGGGAATCCAAAAAACTCCTAACGCCTTGCTTAGTAAATTTTAGTTTTAGTTTTAGTTAAAATTTTAGAGATAGTTTCTTTTTTAAATTTTGTTTTTAGTTAAATTTTGGTTTAACGAAACAAAATTAAGACTCATTGCAAAGAGAAGAAACTATGCCAATTCTGAATACTCCAGACTTCTTACATCCACCCTCCGCTAGGAATCAAGGGCTCGGAAGAATTACTGCTAAACCAGATATTCTCTTTCCTTTCACCAGGTGAACCCAGAAGTCGTCCGTCTCCTCGTAGTTTTACAAAACAGAACAGACGAGATCTGAGATAATGGACCAAAATGTTCTTATTAATCTGTTCTTACTAGCAACTCTTCTTCTTTCTGTGCAGAAAAAACCTGAACATTCCGGAATGCCGGCCATTCCCACTTAGGTTCACTGTTCCGTGAGAACTTAATGGATGCAGACTGGTTGTTGAGTAGGTCAAAGCTAATATGCATTCTTGTTGGCGCTGGATAAAGTAACTGTAGATGTCAATAACATAGAAGGCTATATAGAATGCAACAAATCGAGCAACAACAACAACTCACATTTCCACGATGTTCAAGTACATATCCTAAGTTTTTCTAAAGTGAGAAACAGATTATTTTATGATACTTACTGTCCTCATAGTCCGGCGGAAGCAGCCTTCGCAGTGGCTCATAGATTGCGCCATACTGTGGATGATTCACATTGTTACAGTGACCGGAGTAAGTTCTTAAACTCTCAGCAACAGTTCAGACCTCGAAATAGTAGGGAAGTTCGCCTTACCTGTACTTCCCAGCGATGCACTCTTCGATCGTGCTGACCGGGCAATGACTTTGAATCACCGACCCATCCAGAGGAACTAAGGAAAAAGCATCAAGGATACGTGAAGGAAGAAGTCTGTAATGAGTACCGAATGTCTTTGAAGAGGTTGTTCCAGCACAGAAGGATCTTTAGAAGGTAAACTCTTCGAATGACGAAAAAAAAGCTAATCACTTATGGATTACACAAAAATAACGACATACTTGGAAAGTTTCCGTGTTGCTTCGACAGAGATTAGTGCGGAAAATGAGAGATATTTCGTATAACGATCTCCTCTGTTGTAATGGGACCACGCAAGTTCACCTGAGGTGAAGGAGTTCTCTAAAACCATAATAGGTCAGTTGTACTTTTTTCCTGATATTTGAGATATTATGGGCCCATCACTAAGCGATCACCTTTTGTGGTCCTTTGAAGTTGCTTTTCTGTTTGATTAAATATTTTTTCGATATAATCCTTAGCTTGGCGAGCAGCTAATAGAATTTGGTCGTGGCTCATCAATTTGGTAACCTTTAATAATAAAAGAAAAGCGAATAAAAAGGAACGTTTTATGCATTATTCATAGATGCCAGCGACTTACTTCTTTCTTCGCCTCCGCTTGTTTTTCGGTGTAGAATAAGCTTTGTTTTTCGGATTCTTCTGCAACTATGAGGATATTTGTGTATGGTCAAACCTCTGCTAAGATTTAGGTATTGAATTTAAGCATCCAATTTTCGTCCTAAACTTTTAAGCTACACTGAACACTGAATAGAGTAGTTAAAAAAACTGAGCGTTTTTATAAAACGCCTTGTGCCTCAGATGTGTAGATTTAGCCCACACTGCTCTCGTGTCTCGTGTGTGACACGACCAAAATTCTAAAAAAAGGAGTATTAGTTAAATATTTGTAATGTAAACGTTGTCACAAACATTTTTGCGTGCTTGGGTGATATCTTTGCTCTATTGACACCATTGACCACCACCACCATGGAAACCAGAGTTCTAGGATTTTCAGAACTTCTCATCTCAAGAACCTGACACCTTCTGATCTTCCTTTCCCAGATGTATTGCTGTGTCGGAATTAAAATTCTCTTATCATTCTTCTTATTATCATTTTATTTTTTTTTATCATTGAGCCTATCATTATCGTAGGAGCAGCAGTAGAGGGATGTAGCATACAACTCAACCCAGAAAATACAAATCTGTGATCGCTGCAAGCTCGAGCCGGACATCAAGAGACCATGTAACTTTCGTTGCTGTACAGATTAAAGCACTTGAACAGCACTTTTCTAGGAATCTTGAAGTCTAAGCATTTGCAAAATTAATAACCATCGGCATAGGGGGTTAAACATCGAGTGTTTCAATTAAATAAATTTTCAATTAATTAATAGCTAAAGTTACGTATTTGCACTACGCGAATTTCGATTAAATTTGAATCTTCCGCCTCTTACTCCTGTTCTAACTAGGGAAGTATTTTGCTTATTTATTGAACTTGATTGATTTTTATTTATAATTATTTTTTGCATTTTTGTTAGCAAGTTTTCAATCTAAAACGAAATATTTTCTTAATTATAGAAGAAACACGAGACGAAAGATGAAATTGTATGCGAAATTCAAAAAATGTGAGAATGTCGCTTAAGAATATTCGCATTATATTGTTAATAGTGAAGTAGTTAATGTTATTATTGTGGTATTATTAGTGTTATTACCATTGTTATTAGTGTGTTAAGTGTTTATGACATAAATGGGACATATTTATGACATAAAGGGCATAGGTAACATTTTCAGGAAAACAGTAAGTCATCCATTATTAAGTATTTTTATCATGGAGGTGGTAAACGAACATGGCTTGAAGATAGAGCAGCACAGGATAACTGCGATGGATCCTGTTGGAATAGAGCGTTGAGAGCTAATTCTCTCAGAACGCGATAAAATCACCATTTATCCATAAGATCCATTTTTCCATGAGGAACCCGTTTTTTCCATGATACAGTTGCTTTCATTCTATTATTATCGTTATCGTTTTCATTTATTTCATTTTATCATTGTTTTATTTCATTACTAAGCTTTTTTTTTTGCTGGAGGCACTTGAAGTCTAGCACCTGTTCGTAATAGCCGTATTTTCACTCTTTCTAGAAATGACCAGAGTCTCTTTGAAAAATAATTCGACAAGGAATAAAAGGACAATTGAAAACTGCCTTACCTTCCAAATTCTTCACTCCGAATGCTTTTCTTTCACATGGAGTGAAACTGGGACCACAGGGAAATTTCAAAGTGTACGCTGATGAACTCATCATGAGTAATAAATAGAACCATCGCATTCTTGAATGGAAAATGCTTTATGTGGAGAAAAAATCGAATAACCGCACAGGATTCACACAAATATACAAATTAATTTTGTAGTAGATTGTTTAGGGTGGAAAAGCGTAGGTATAAGCCGCCTGCTTTGATTCAAACGGTTTAATTCGGGTTGTTGCGCAGGAAAGGCTGAGATTCCCGAGAAAAACCTGTTTATTATGCTTATCCTGGGCCGCATATAGGCATTGCGCCGGTTCTGACCCGGATATTGAGCTGCTCTTATGTACAATTACATTTAGATGCGTTTTAAATGATTCTGCTGTTCAATAATGAATACTAATCCGTAAAATAAACAGGTAGTTGATAGTAATCGAGTAAGTAAGTAAGTTGGTAAGTAAGAAACTAAAGAATTGAGCGTATACAAAAACTATGGTTGCCGCTAAAAGTCGACAGAACTCGGTAGGACGTTGAAAAAAAGGTATCTACAGAAAATTAATGGAAATTATGGGGGATAACTGCACTGAATCCTGAAATAGGCTCGAAAAGTAGGATAAATGTAAAATACTATAATAAAGCAGAATTACAGGAAGGTACGTGTGAGATATCGCGTTTAGGGTGAGCGACTATGCGAAAAGCACAAGCTGATGATGAGATCATGTTCGGATATGATAACATTATGCGGGATCGAAACGAGTCCGTCAGCACGAACTGGTCGTTCCATTCAAACCCATCTGCGCACATGTTATCTTCCTCCGAGTTCATCGAATTTTCCACGCTATTCTCGAAAAAGGCTTTTATTGAGAGGCTTCTATGGAGGCACATTTGCCTGCCTGAAACTAAGGCTGAAACCGTTTTCCATGCTTTTTGGAAACCACGTAGACAATCCAAAAAACCTCTCGAAAAACCATTTCACCTCTTTCAGCTTTATTGGTCCAACCTTGACAGAAATATTTTTGGAAAATACGGTACTCTAGGAAGCTGTGTAGTTTTCAAAATAATATTGATAATAATAATAATAATGATAATAATAATAATGATAATAATAATAATGATAATAATAATGCGACAAAACAGCTTTTTGCCTCTTCCTCCTGGATAACTAGAAATAATTTAACTGTTTTCCCATCATTACCAGATTTTGAAATTGTTAATTCAGTTTTGCTTCATTTTCTCCATTCTATGACCGTTACCGAAGGTTCACTTCTAGGCTTTTTTTTTGTTTTGATCAGGGGTTTCCTCTAGTCTTTCCTCACTCGAAAATTGAATATCCATGATTCCTATCGGATGTGAGTGGGGCCACACCCATACTCGTAATCCGAACTCTATATTTGCTTCCAAAGGTCCCAAAATTGTCAGTTTTGTGATATGCTTTCGGCAGCATTTGTGTAGTGCCAGTAAGACTTTCTTCGTAAAAAAAAACATGTGTGTGGAAATCAGACAGCAGCTAGGATGTTCCCTGCCCAGTCTACGCGTACTTAAATTACTTGACTCGTTAGCAAATATGAAAATTTTACTCAATAATGCAAAAATATGCATTTGTGTGAAGACAATAGGTCATACATATGTACATAAAGTAGGAATTAAGAAAAATCATGAAAGCTCACAATAAAACAATGGTCGGATTCGAAACCAGAAACATCGAAAGAAAGAAATTGCAAGAGTTAAATGGAACACACACACATAATCGGTTGGAGATGGGCCGCAGTCAAGCAAATTTGTCATAGAGGTCCACTCAACAGTCGTCATAATTTCAAGATATGAAGAAGGTTGGTCCTATTTTTGTTGCAAAGACCGGCTAACTAGAGCAAAGATGACATGAAAGTATTCGAAAATCCTATCCATACCATTGCATCGCACAAATCCAGTTGTGTACTGGAATTGCAGCAACAGCCGCCGCAAGAATTCCGATAGTGTCAGCAAAAGTGACCGTAGACAGAGCAAATTCCCGAATTGTTGGATCCACCTGAAGTAGGTCATGTTGATCAAGAAATTCGTTCCATCGAGAGATTATTTTGACACCTAGGGACAAATCTTACTTTTTTGTGGATATGATAGAATGTATTAGCGTAGTTACATCCGCCTACAAAACCAACAACAAACATTAGAACGCAAATAATCAGAACGTGAGGAATGAAGGCATAGATTGCGGTGGCGAAAAGGAGAACAGCGAATGAGGTCTGAAATTCGTGGATGAAAAATGGCTCTCAAGAGAATCCGGAAATATACAATCTTCTGAACCTGAATGACGGCGGTGAGCGAAATGCAGAGCAGGTTGAGCTTGATGATATTGATGGAGGAGCGAGAGAGGAACACTCCAATATGGTAGAATACCTTAATTTGTATTATATATTAAGGAGTCACAATACGGGAATAATCCGTCTTTTTCAGAAGTGATATGGAAATTTGCTATGCAGTACTGCTACATACGTTTACTCTAACAACTAAGTTATGCGCGTATGTTTGTTGTATACCGTTTTTTATCTTTTTTTATTTTTATTTATTTATTTTTATTTTTTAAATTGTTTTGTAATGATAATAATTTAATTTGCAAATTTTTTTCCGCATTATGGATAACCCCAAAGTGATATAAACGAGTATATGTTTGATTTAGCTTGTGCTTCAGCCAAAATAAAGTTCTCCTCTATCCATGATATCATTTCTACAATAATAACATTTTTACTTTACATTACACTTCGATGTCAAAAACATTTTAACTTTACATTACTTTACAATCTTATTCAGGCAATGATATTCGCAACGTTGGAAACGAAATGGCTCCAGGAAACCAGCAAAAAACCTAAAATGATAACAGAAGAATGATGGAACACCAGGAAAGAGTGAAAACTCGGGCATAAGATTTATTCTCACAGGTTTAGTTCCGCGTTACGTCGAGAATCCCTTCCTCAAGAATTCCTATAAAGCATATGTTGCAGCTTGTATTGCATTTTACAAGGTTTCGCAAAAATTTGTGCATAAAATGACGTCTTGTTTCCAGTATATAAAAGGGTAGCCAGAAAAATCACTAACAAGTGTGTTTCTCTACTCAGAAAATCTGAGGAAGTGCCTGTTGGCGGGAAAAGAGGTCAATTAATTCCAGCTGCCCTGTGGACAAAGTGTAGATGTGAGGGAGAAAAATAGGTTATTCTCAATTGAAAAACAAAAACAGCAGAAAATGAGTCGAAATTTTACCTAAACTCTAGAAAATAATTCTTTGCTCAAGAATTGGTAACAAAAAAAATGGTAAAACTAGTGAAATTCCTGTGAATTTGTTGTTCGCCACGTTTTTCATACCTATTATCTTATAAACTCTTTAAAAAAAAGCAAACTTTTTACTGCTTTTCATCGATGTAAATGTTTTTTCACTTAAGTTTCAATTTTTTTTTCACAAGGATAGAAGTTTAGAAGTTAGAGTTTTTTTTTATAGTTTTTTTTTCTTAAATTTCAGAAGAACACCTTTTTATAGAGTTCATAACGCATACCTGATACCATCGGTATTGAGAAGCTGGACTGGTGTGAAAACCATGAGAACAGTCAAAGACAACCATTTCGATCTAGAAATAGAAACTTCACATCTTTATGCATGACAAACACAAAAGATGCCTTTACAGTTCTTTATTATTTTATTTTTTATTTTCTAATTTCATTATTTCTTTTCTGGGACGCTAGGACGTAGTCAAGTTGGCGGATGCGAGCTCTCCACCGCTTTATTTTTTATCGAGGATGGGCTCGGATCATCTCAAGGTGACATTAGATCCGTTGAGAGGTTCGTTAGACTAAGGTGTACGAATTTGTTTCTTCCAAGAAAACATTATTTTCAGCGCCTATAGTGTGGAAAACGTATTAGTTCAACTTTAATTGAGCAACAGTTTTCCAAAAAATACAAATTGTTAAGCAAAAGTTTCTAACTGAGGACGAAAAGCATTGCGCATGATTCCCCCGCCGAACTGACAGATTTTCAACGGTAAGAAAATATATTCAATAGGAATTTCCCTATTATTATGAATAATAATAATACTTACAAGTCCCTGCTTAATGAAATACTGCATGAAGTAGACGGTCCCGAAGGGAATCATGTATTTCATTAGGCCCTAAAAAGAAAATGTGATGAAATTGCTTCTAGGCATAGTAGAAATAACGTCTAACCTTAATAACAATGAGTTGCTCATCGAATGGTCTATTCTGGGCGTCTACCTTCGCTTCCTTCTCCATCGCTCCTTTCACCTCAACATCAGAGCACGTGTCAGACTTCTCAATATCTCGCCTGAATCAGGTACATGAAGGGAGAACCATCGTGGAGGTATAGGTATGAATTAGCTGCTCAAAATAAGAAGAACTCACTTATAAGGCGTAGACAGATCTAACCATGTGGACGGTTTAAATGCACTAATAGCAGGTACAGTAGGAGCACGTACCAAAAGACAGTAATAACTAAATGTAAGAAACATTTAGAAAAAAGCTGAGAATTTTTCCAGCATCAAGTTCTATGTAGTTGCATTTTTACTAAACATTTGTGACAGAGAATTTTTAAAAAGTAACTTCTACGACTTTGTTTTAATTTCAAACACATACGGTTAAAAGTTAAAGAGAAGCTGGTGCTTCCACAAGGTGCTTATTCTTAGCCTAGCCATCACCCATGGTTTTATCTCCTATGAAAAAAACTCACGAGAACGTAAATGAGATCGGTACGATGAGCATAACCAGCATAGCATTTGTTGGTGTTAATCCGAGAAGATTCACATCAGTTAGCGCTGCATAAGAAAATGTACCAGCAAAACCAGCCATACCAGATCCAGAGGACCATGTCGAAATTGTATTTCTGCGCATACAATGAATAATGATTGATGATTGACAGGCGACGCATCGAACTTTTAAACTCACTTCGAATAATGGCTGGATAAACCCAGATAGGTTGTTTCACCGAAACCACATGAGAACGATGCAAGCAACACACCGCAAAGGGCTTCCGGCACTGAGTTCGCAAATGCTGTCACTAACAGCGAAGCAGTTTGAGCCACGCAAATAATGAGATGTCGAACTCTGAAATAAGAAAATTTCTTGTAAACAATTTACTGGAAGTAGAATGAAGTAAAGTTTCTGCACTTTCGCGTAATAGTGGACTTATCCCTCTCGTCTCACACCATTTTCCCGCTTTTTAGCACCCACAACAGACCTAACGACCCTTCCCACCCCCCATCCCCCTATGTGTTTTCATCTGTGAAAGGGAGTTCTTATCTGCATTAAAACCGTCCGATTTGTACAGTCATGGCCCTACTCTTCTACCGTTCTTCCAACCTTGCAATAGGTTAGAAACCTGATAAACTATAGTATTTCCGAACATATTGCTTTTGTCGCAAATTTAACAGAACCAGTTTATATGATGACAGCAACCTTCATAATCTTGTGGCGATGTGATATATAGGTGTTTGATTATGTTGCCACAAACCTGTGTGCACACCATATGTAGATACCCGTTGTCTGAGATAAACAGGATAGGTTCACGTGCATTCTGCAGTTTGGAGCGCGAGTAAAGGTCTGATTTTAAGAAGGACCTTAGGTACACTATTTGAAGATACATTAAAACTTACGCATACGGTATGTGATGCATAAAAAACGGACAGAACAGCTTCACTATCAGACATGGTATAATATTACACAGTAAAACCACTCCAGCTGACGCAGGTGCGCAGTCACGAAATGTGATTTCTTCCTGAAAATGCAAGAGGAAGAATATCAATGAATCTGTTACCTACCCTGGATTTTTTTGCAAACGATACTTCTCTGCTTCATTGATATTCTCTAGTTCAAGAGTTTATACGTTGGATTTAATACGTAGAACGTTCTTTATTTATTTAATTATTAGTTATTTTATTTTATCTTATCAAGACGACGTTAATTCAACTCACTAAACTTGCACTAGGGATTGTTTACAAAAACGATCGTTATGAGTGCAATAACAATCACATCAATAATTCTCTTAGGGTGTACAGTAACGCTATCGACTTCATACCTTTTGTGTTCACTTTTCTCCCTAGTAAATTCGAATAATAATTAAATATATGAAAATTAATTAATAATTAAATATATGCAATGTTACCCGCGCTCAGTCACGAAAACTGATATTCTATAGGGTAGGGTGTTTGAGTACAACTCAATCCACTTTCATTTTCAGTCGAATCTCCTGCTGAGTGTCAATTTTCTCACGCAATCCTCGTCCAGGTATTAAATAGATGCTGTTGAATAGAAATAGGTTTAGTACAAATTTAAAGGGTCAACTTGAAGGAATTCTATGAAATTTTCTATTTTGACATCATTCCTAGCATGGTAAAACAAGAATACCGAAAGCCAAATCATACCTACCCTTCCAAACATTTTGAAAAATTTTGTTTTTTTCTCCTGAGTGTTGCAAGGGTCTCTGGGTCCACATCATTTTTTTTTCCTCCGATGAATTAACAACTGCTTTCGTAGTAAAGTGACAAGTTACAAGCTCAGACAGCTATAAAATCAGGAAGGGAATCATTATTTTTGCTCTTTTGAAAAATTTGAGAAGCAAAAATCTTTGAGAAGTGCTCTTCGGCATTTTTTTTTCAAAATTGTAAACAACAATAATACACATCTACAGCATTTCACTATTCAGTTTTTTAACTCCCTAATTCCATTGAATACTGAACGGGGTTCGGTTCAAAGTCAATCACTTGAACAAAACAAAAATCTCGGCAACGAAAATATTGACACAAAGTGGTGCTTTTAATAGAAAAAATAGTCTTTTTTCATGATAATGATTGAATTCCGTCTGATTTATCATCCCGATAAGAAAAAAAACGTAAAAGATGACGACATTAGAGGAAAAACCTCAAATTCGCATAGACTCTAGATCTTTGTAAGTACTCATGCGAAGGGAATCTGGAAATGAAGTTTCCGTTTCACTTTTAGAAAAAAAACTCAATAATTCAGCAGAGAAAGTATGATTTGATCAAAATCATTTTTAAAAAGTTTACGGCAGCTAAACCCAGTGACCAATTTGATCTGAATACTGCAAAAATTTTACTCTATTGTCTTGAAAAAAGTCAAAAATCTTGAAAAAAAAAATCATCAAAATAACCAACAAGTCCTATATGTTTTGCTGTTCACCAGAAATCATTACTAGTTAGCTGCTTCGTATGGAATCACGACCTGATCAATCTTCTCTTTTTTTGGAGCAGTGTTCAGGAAATTTATATTCGGAAGAATACAGTGAGTGTAGTGAGAACCATGAGAAGACTCCATCTCATCCCACCACAACTGGAAATTTTCCAATGTTTATTTCTCCTGGTTTTGTCGAAGCGAACGAAATAGAAACGAAAATAGCGAAAACAGATACTATTTACAAATCATTTTCTATAGTTGTTTCGAATAGGTCCAGTGATCGCGTAGGTGCACTGTTGATAAGATGGCTAGCCACATGGTATCCATTCGTCATTTTGTGTCAATATTTTCATTGTGAAGGTTTTTGATTTGTTCAGGTCGTTAATTTTGAACTCTGACCATTCGTTGTTCGATTGAAATAGGTCTCGATGAACTTAAAACTGAAATGTTATGCAGCATTGTTCCCTTGATTATGGATACGATGAACTTCGAATAATCACAAACAAATCCTTGGTTCTAAAATACCCAAAATGTTAGTAGTTCTTTCCTCGAGTACATTTTGAATCTATAAAGGTTCGCAACCACATTCCAATTCATTTGCGAAGGTTGGGTCAGATCTTTTTATGGTTTCATTGCGGAATAATGTGTCGCGCTTCTACACTCATTTTTCTGGAAAGATTGTTGTCAAATTCAATCGCACATGATTCTGGAAGGCAAAAACTCACAGAATTTTGAGAAAAAGGAAAATGTGTTTTGGCAAACCGTACTCATTTTTAATGAAATTAGGGGAACTGTGTGCCTGATACGTTCCTAAAAAATTTTTGGATTACACACCTGATTTCTAATTTAATTCCTGGACAACCATTACGTGTGGATGCCACATACACAGCTTTGGTTGCCTTCCGTTTCTGTAGGAAGAACTAAGCAATTTAGTGCATGTTCGACAGAAACAACAGTACAAAGTTGTGTTTTTTATGAATACGAGCTGACCTCTGCAAAATAAAAAAGGATTGTTTAGAAATGTTCTTCGTTTGGCTGAGGGTTCAAATGCGAAGACTATACAAGCGCGCAAAGTAAATAATTTCAAAGAAAGATAAATGAACAAACACATTGTGTAGAATTTTTCAAAAAACAAAAAAACTAAAGTTATACGCTGATGACATTTTCAACCAAGAACGGAAAGGGAAATTAACGGTTATTCACGAAAACTACAGATTACAGCTCTTCCTTACTGGGATTTATAATGATAATTGGTCACGGATTGGAGAATAAAATTTCCAGGTTACTTTAGTAAACGGAAATACTAAAACATGACTCTGAAACAGTTACATTACTTGTATCATCTACAATTTTGTGGTACACAGAACAACTGGAATAAGCTACTTATGGCAGATAGCATAGAAATAGAGAATGAAGGCATTCTCGTGCTAACATATTTGGATATTTCCTTAAATTTTTTTTTGGATTTTTCTATAACCATAGAAATAAACTATTGAAAAAACCGAAAATGAACACACCACACAATGATCAGTGGAATTTCCTTCATTGACTGCACTTCCCGAACTTCTCTTTAGAATATCCTGAGCAGCGCCAAGCATTACGCTATAGGCGAAGTTGTTGCACATTCCGAATATCCTTCATTAGCACTTTTTAAATCACCATTATTTTTTTGAAGTAACTCCACATCTCTGAGAAGCTCACCAAAAAGAAATCATATTCCGAACAGCTGCATATTTTTGTTCAGACGCTCCCATGTCTCCTTAAAATAGAGAAGCTAAAAAATGCAAAGTTTGGTTAAGATCGTTCCATCAAAGAAGAAAAAAATTTAATCTGAAGGAATGAAGTAAGAAGGGGAAAGGAAACTAAAAAAGAATTGTACTATTAAAATTTATTATTAATTGGAACTATTATCACTACTACTATTAAAAAAGTATTAAAAAGGAATGAGCAGAGGATTGTTAAAATATGATTGTTCATGTGTTAGTAAAGAGCTGTTCTGGAAGATGTGAAGATTTCTTTACAAAAATTAGAAGAGTAAGAAATTGAGAAAACTTCAGGAGTGAGCGTGTAGAAAAGGTCTTGAAGGAAAAGAAGTGATTATCTTCTTCTTTAATGTCAAATTTTACCTAATTTATGTCTAAGAAAAGGAGAAATCTTGGGCAAAAAAAAATGTAAGCGAATGAGTCCATACAGCAATGACAGAAGTTTTGCAGTAAGTCAGCGAACAATTCACCTATTTGTGGACATTTGTGTTGTTTGTCAACAAAGAGCTCATGTGATCATCTCCTACAAAATGGATGATAGTTACCATTAGCGATTTGATCACCAGTCAACAAACTGGTTTCGACGTCATTTGATTCGATGTCCCTTCCGAGCAGAACTGGCTTGAAAATGTGTTTCGCTTACTAGACTCTAATGTTTAGTGTTGAGATAAACTTACACTGCGTTATAGCTGTGAAATTAAGCCTGAATTTCATCAGGAATTTCATCGATTGTGCTATTTACTTAATCACAAAAAAACAGAACTATTTACTATTGTTATTTCCACATCCAATTGCGGTTCTCGAAAGACCACATTTGTACGCTGCTTGCAGACAACCGAAACCATCTAATCTTCTTTTATTGAGTTCTTTCATTAACGGGCGTTAAAGTAGTAAAAAAATCATTTTAATTTCTTATTATTTCAACAACATCAAGCAAACTGTTCAGAAGGTGAAAAACTGTAATTGATATAAGACTATTCCAAAAACAGACCATTTGTGCACAGAGTGAAATACCACATTTTGATTTCTCTTTAGGTGAACGGACAGAGTGTAAACAAAAGGCTGCAGTGAAAAGAAAACCCGGATGTGGAGGCCTTCCGGGTTTCACACCGAACCTGATTGTGGAGGCTAGCTATGATACAGCGCCAAATTGAACAAATGGGAGGTTGTTCTGTGTAAAAGTGCAAGGGAGAGGGGGACGACGGGTCCCGTGGTATCGAAATGGTGCGCAATGACTTCGCATGCATATCGCAAAAGACAAATGGGATGTTTCATAGCTGTGGCCACCGGGCGCGTTCCCTTTCACCTTTATGACTCCTCCACGTGTCCATTTCCTTCTCCGTTCGCCTCAAGTTGGTAGCATACTTTCCTCAGAAAGTGGAAACTCGCATTCAAACGGCTGCTTAAATAGTAGCGATCACCTTACATGATCTGACGTAGAACGTTATCTTTATCAGTAGAATGACGTCTTTCACGTCATTCTGTGCTCAGGAGGAAAACCCAAATTTTCAGTAATACTTCCAAATTGTGTCTACATTATATTGGTATCGACGGAGTGTCTGAAGCTGAAGTTTGAATATTCTCCAAATGCAGAACTGAAGCGGTTAGAAAGAAAACTATGAGATCTTTCACCTTTATTACGATAAAAAAAGATGAAGAAATATTGTTAGAGATACACAATTCTAATTTCACAGAAAAGAGCACTAATATTGATTTTCGTTGATCAATGAAGGGGAGCGAAGCGAACACCACAGAAAGTCTGACGTCCGGCTTTAGCCGGACTTTCAGACTGGTGTATGTATTTATAATGGGAAATTAATGGCATGTGTGATCACACCCGCAACTGCTGCATTTCTCCCCGAAAAAAGTTAATAGAAGATTATACTTAGCTGATGCCAGAAAGAGAGCGAGAGTTAAAGCGCTTTGTGTGATCTCAAGTCAAAAATGGTCGTTTTCCGTCGAAGAGTATTTTTTTAATTCAAATAAGTAAATAAGTTGAAGAGTTAATGTATAGGAAAAGAGTTTATTCACGCCATAACGTTGCATTCTCAGAAACAAAAAAAAAGGATAGCTTATTATTTGGTATTTTATAATATAAGTATCTAAGTAAGTAATATAATAGTATAAATATAATATTATAATAATAGTATAAATATAATATAAGAGTAATTTTTGCGAATTCTTTAACCTGTTCTATTGTCTACACCACCATCTCTTAGCCCATTGACAACAGAGTCCTTTTGTATATCTGGCGCGGTCTATGTTTTCATTTTCTTGGTCCTTGGTCTTGGTGTTTTATAATTTTTCATAATTGTAAAATAATAATATAATTGCAATATTATTCAAAAATAATAAACCCATAAGTACTGGGAAACGTTTTAAAAAAAGAAGCAGGGAATCTTGAAGAATAACTATTGAGAAATCATAATTCGTCCAAATCGATAACAATCTATGTACGTACATGGGTATTACAGCGCTGTTTTTAAAGAATGCAGAAAGAGTTTGACGATTGTTCATAACTACGATGCACTTTTAACTGATGTAGTCGATACGAATCGATATGACGATCTTCGATGAGCAACTATTCAAAGCTCAACGATCACATATTCACACCATATGATGTGTCCGCTGTAATGAATTGTTTTACTTTGTGGTGATTTGAGCTTGTCTAAAAGTGACAACATAAATAATTGGATGTAATTGCACTATCATTTTTGCCTAATTCTCCGCCCTAATTGCGACTAGTTCCGGCGAAATGTGAAAATGTTAAAATCGTCACCGAATTGATCAATAAAACTCACAGAACTAAATCAAAACAGCATAAAAACATCGCTAAGATGAACTCTTTCTCCTAACCTAACCTAACTACTTCTACCTTCTAAAAATATATTGGGAAATAACAGGACAAAGATCATAGGTAATGTTTTTCTTGAAATCCAGGTCTTAAAAAAGAGCTAGCTATCCTTAGAGATATCGTTAATCTCAAACCAAAACGAGTCGTTACGTAAGCGAATGAAAGACTACATATACTCAATTTCTTTTTGTTTTGGTTCGATCAATTGGATTTGTTTTGCTGTTGTTCCACAAATATGTATGCATCAAATTTTCGTTTATTGATGGTTTTGGAAGTTTCGAAAGTACTTGGTGGAAGAACTATTTGCTGTATAATTTATGACTAAACACGCACCACGCAGAGATTGAAATCATTTTCGAGGTTTTCCGGAATATGATAATGATGTCATTTTTTTCTGGTTTCAACGGAAACATATGGATGGAAATGGTGTGAGATTCTTTCTTCAGACAATGACACTAGCACTTAAGAAGTGCTATATATACTGTAGCATACAGAGTGTTTTTTCACAGCTGTACGCACAGAATCAACGCAATCTTCCGGAAAAACCAATTAAATATGTTATACATCGGGGTGAAAAAAAAATGTTGATTCATTAGTGTAGAAATCTGGGCTACTAAGCATGTTTTTTTATGACCTAATAATGACCAGCCATCCATCATTTCAAAAGTGTTTGGAGAAGCGGTTGGAGTGCAATAAAATCAAGCACTATTGAAAGTTTGGCATCGCTGATGCCCTGTTACTGAATTTAACAAAATTTCAAACACTATTTCAAAGAATTGGACAAATAATTGCAATACATTTTGACTTGTAATCAATGTAATGCGAATACACAATCTGCATTATATTTTCGCATCAAATCGCAATTAATCCTCCACTTGTTTAAAAAATATTTTTCATTTTGAGAATTTCTGCAGAACTCTGAATGATAAGAAATAAGCTGACCCTAGAAACGTCCAAAATGAATGTAAAACAGGAGATGTTGAGTAGAAGGCAAAATTCAGCTACATAATTGTTGGATCCATACTATCATTATCTCGCAATGATACCGAAAAAAGTAGTAATTCCGAATCAATCCATGAGAATCTCGTAGCTAAAAAACAAGGAAGTTGGGGAGAGCGTCATTGATGAGAGAACGAGACGAGATGCAATAGGATATGCGGCCTTATCAATCTTGAACTTCATACGATACTGTCGTTCGCCGAACGTTACGCCTCCATGGTTTTTTTTACAGCAATCATTGCGTTTACCTACGTTGGTTTCGAACCATAAAACTGGAAAGTCGAGTACAATATGGATTTTAATGCCACGAAAAAAAAGCGGTGGGGGTCTAGATGAGAGTTTTAGGGTGACGACACCTAATTCCTCCCATAGGCCTAGTTATTCCGAAAAAAAAAACGTCTGAAACTTTACTTGTGTGATCCCACGTCCCCAATAACACAACACAAATCATTATCGGTGGTAGAACGGGGCTAAAACGCATCACTTCTGCGAAATTGCTTTTTGCTCGGCTTATGGTGCTTTTTTTGTTTATGTATTTTAACTGGACAAACCGGACGTTGGACGAGGAAAGAGTTGACCGATTTCTAACTGGTAGCAGGTTGCATCGTTGGGGAAATGAAATCAACGCCCCGGCATACATTTCACACACTTCTTCTGGATTACTAAAAAGAATTGAACCTAATCATATTTATTCATATCCCAGTTCCATGACACGTAGCCTTTAACAGAACAGCTGGTCGATCACAGGCTTATGCGTTCAGTTCTCATTCTTTTGGCTCATTAGAATGTTAGATTGATGCCGTTTTTATGTTTATCTTTATTTATTTATTTTTGTTTTTATATTATTATTATATCACTCATATTGATATATTTTTTTGTCAATTCTTGTAAATTTAAATTGAAAATAGTCAAACAAGTCCTACTATGACAGAAATAGTTTTTGCATTTATCCATTCTAATTGCACTTTATGCTCCATCAAATGATGCTGCTAACAACCAACCATCTCTCATTTCGCGTTATTTTAGGATGCAAAAGTTTTCAAAATAGAAAAAGCGCTTAATTTTTCCAGTATTAATGAAATTGTGAGGGTTATATGAATTAGAGGTACTATGTTGATGTATAAATAACACCAATTTTACACAATACATTAAAAGAAGAAATAGAATACGCCAACACTATTTAGCCGAAGCGAAACAAAGTTGTTTGTTTGTACTCAAAACAATTTCCACTTTAAAGCGCTGAAGGCGACAAAGTAAGTATTGTTGAATTATTTATTTCTGAAGATTGAAATATTTTTGACGCTCATGGTCAGCGGAGCAGCTTTCTTTGAAAAAAATGTCGGACGAACTCGAATAAATGGTGCCAAAGGTACGACGTAGTGGGTGAGACAGTTTTGTTTCCATCGGTTTTCTTCTTTTGCAGCGTTTACTGTAGTGATGTGACACAATTCTTTGGAGATTTCATTTCACATAAATAACATCACATTTCCGGTAGATTCTATCGTTCTATCGTTTTTTAAGGGCATGTAGTCGCACCAGAATCCAAGAAGTTTAACGGACAACAGCAGCAGCGGACTTTTTTGTATTCTGTTCAGTGAATGTCGCAAACATCTCTCAACCTTGTTCTTTATTTCCGGTTTGCCCTAAATGGAGAACGACGGCCGACGATGAGTTTTTCGGCAACATCACGAGTAGTAACAAGTGATTAGCTATGATGTGAAACCTTTATTAAAAGTAGAAAAAAAATTATGGAAAATTGAGGGAAAAAAGTTATTATGAAAATTTCTTGCCTGGTCTTACCAAGTGATCTTGCACTAATGGTCTGACGACAATTTCACTGTAGTAATCTGTTCATACGCTATCAATTCACATAGAATACAAGGAATAGAGAAAGTTTTTCTCATTGCTTCCTGACAGAGAAGAAATCTTCGTTCACACCTCTTCGCCGAATTCGTCAGCTACAGCCAACCACATAAAAGAAAAACTATTTATTTCTGCAATTTACCGACATAATCTGTTGTGACAATTTTGCGGAAACAGTTGATTGGGTGAAGTTTGTTAATTTCCCTTTAATAATGACATATATCTGAAATGCAATTGGACAGTCAAACAACGAAGAGACGTTGGTTGCAACTAGCTATTTGTTACCGTCGCTTTTACTGCTTCATCGATCTAAAGTTTTATTTCTCAGTTATGTTGAATTAGTGTAATAAACCCAGTTTACGTTCGCCTACATTCATATTTACATTTAGTATTAAAAAATACATCCATCTCAGCGGAATCGCAGAAAAATGCTAATTTTCCTTACACATTTACTTAGAACGCGCGGGCGTAAAACAGTCGGTAAGAGGTCCGTTGAGGCTGCACGGTCGATGGTTCAATATCGCCCTAGTGCCAGCCAAGCAATAACCCCCTCTAGGGTCGATAGATTGGTATCAGACTTCTCTGGGTGGATGTAAACACTGACTTCACTGATCTACTGCCAAATCATTGTATAGGCCAACACGCGTTCCAAAATCTTAACGATTACGGATTTCAGTAAAACGAGTTGGCGCATCCGAAGTGGATTGATACATCAGCGACTCTATCCTTTACTTTTAAATCTTGTTTTTTTTCTCAGACCATTAATGTGAAGTCTCAAAAAAAAACACTGACTTCAGTGTTTTTTTTGAGACTCCACATTAATAGAGGTCAGAATTATTAATTATATTTTTTTAAATTTAATTGAGACGATAACCTGAAGAAGCTGGGATTCTTGTCGTGTATGGAGAAGGAGCAAAAAAGGTACTAAGCTACCCGCTTCAGAACAGAAGATTGCGACTTCGGAGACGCATCACAACTTGATCCACCAATTGTCCCGGATTATTCGCTCAATGATTTTTCTACCCCTCCCATCGCTTTTTTCCTTGTTTTCTGTTTTTTGTTGTTTTCTAATTTTTTTAATACATTACTCGATGACCACCATGCATGACACAAATCTTACAAGCAGCTTCAGTAACTCTATCACCTCGATTGATTGCAAAAAAAACTGAGAGTATAAAAGATTATCCGTACCGTCAACTTGACGCTCCAACTCAGAGATATGAACAAAATGAGGAACACCCTATCAAAAGATTTATAGCATTCTAGAAATACTTTTCATTTCTGTTTTTGTCTTTAAAATTCAAAAACCTTCAATTTTTATTCCTCAACCCAATGGTACATATTCCTTCGGTCTTGTGAGAATCATACCTTTCATTTTGAGCGATGGGTCGTACATCTTCGTAATATATTACGCCAACCGGAACCCTGATGACCTTAATTCTATTCCGTATTGAGGGTGAATTTCCCATATTCAAAGCAAACATCTCCACTATGGTTTGAAGAAGATGATTGGCGAAAATAGAATAGAATTCTTCTGTGATCCTCTTGAATGTGGTGAAAATCAAGTGCTGCTTGCTCATATCATATTATATTTAGGGAAAAAATATTATTTTGTATTTTAATGTACAATACGACGTCTCGAGTCACTTTACACTCAGATACCTATACCATTTTAATGCGATGTTTAGTAGCTTCAGGGCAATTTTTGGATAATTTGCAAATCGTTGGTTTTTTCTGTTAAATGAGAATCGATATCAGTTCACTATTGTCAAGAAAGCAAACCATGCAATGTAGCAGTCTTGTAGCAATAAAACACTGATTTTATTCGTGCTTACATGCCAATAATTGGCTAGTAGAAATGGTATGTACACATTCCCACTTTGAGATTGAGAGCTGAGATTTCTGCTGTTTTATTACTGTTTTCATTTGCTTGTTATTGCGATTTTGAACGGCGATTAGGTATGCTTGTGTTCCTGTTTATGACAAACGAAGCCGTTTTAAATATAATAAATGTATGATAGAAAGCAGGTTTTTCTTCGAAAACGGTTGATTTTTTCACAAAAGTTCTGAAATCTAACGGCTCTCTAAAAAAAACAAGAAAAGATGTACGACTTCTTATGCTTTGTACCACTTTTTAGAAATCAACTAACATCTCGAGCGGATTTTCTGATTACACATAACAGTTGCTTGAGATATGAGTTCTCAATAGTTGCCAACAACGAAAATTTTAGTAAACATATTAAATGGATTTAATTAAGTTCAATAATATGGATGCAGTTCTGGTTACCTGCGTTTGTTTTCTCGTTCCATATTCTTTCACTCCTTACCCTTTACTCTTCCTTTCTGTTTCTATACCATGTGCTTCCGATTTTTCGTGACTGATACAACCGCAAGTGCATGTCTAATTGTAAGCCCTGAGGGCACCTACAGTTAGATATTCCCTTCATTCACATTCCTTTCTCTCGCATAAAATCAAGCACTCGGGTTTGTTAAAATTTTTGGAAATGCACTATTAATAAGCAATCAAATACCCAAAGCATCGTGAAGATACATTTCCGAGATGGCTTTTATTTACAGATTAAGCAGTGACTTTCCCAGAAAACCTTTATAGTGTTTTTTTTTTTGAATTTCCAATTCTTCAATCTTGTCAAAGGTCCGAATGGGTGGAAACGAGTACACCTCCTCTAAAACCACTTCGAATTATTCAATTTATTTCCGGAAAGCAGCTATACGCTATGCTTCAATCTATTAACAGTGCAGAAAAAGGCGTGCAATTTCCATAAACCCTTGTACGGGAAATCGCACACATTTTTTTCCTAAAATTTAATCACCAAGGGCGTTTCCCACTCTTTGTCTCGGAAGAATTAGTTAGAAATCGAGAGTAATTGCGCTCATTCTCGTGGTCTACACATCTAACCCTATCCTTTCCTGGAATAATCCCGGCATCGTCCGTTTCGTGGTGTGCTCCCAATAAGCAGCAGAAGTTCACCAAGCTATACAATCGCAGAAGCATTGATATTGTTCTACGACCCGTAGTAAGCTGCGTAAGCAGGATTAATACAGTCAATGTTGTTTCTCACGCCTTTTCTGGATTACTAGGAAGAACTAAGAAGAACTGATCGCTCTCATATTTGTGAACTAAACCCATAGCACTCTCTATTCATGGTGATATGAACCCCATACCGTCAATTTCAATCAGTTTCCGATGGAATATGCTGTTACTAACATTTGTCTCCTATACAAAAACCCATTTCTAAAAAATGTTGTTGAATCGTCTTGTTTGTTTACCAGATAGACGACGTAGTCAAAAGGGTCAATACTACTTAATGAGCTCTGGGACACTCTTATCACCTCTTTAGCCTGTTCACTGTCTATTTTTCCCCTACTGTTTTTGTTTATGCTTATTTAGGTGAATTCGGTTTCAAAATGCACTTCTTATGAACAAAATATCGTTTACTTATAAAAGTTTCGATATTTCCTCACTACCTAATTTATTTGTAGTGCTTCATGTTTGTTCATCTTCTCCCATGCACATTTCTTTTTTTTTTCTTTGTTGCTTCCACATCCCAATTTTGGTTCCGGAAAAAATCGCGCTGAAGGCAGCGTATTGCGAAATAGACGTACTATGGAAACCCGATGAAACACATAGGGTTCGGAATGCAGATTACGAATATGAACGTGGCCCTGTTCTATTTCCCCTAATCGTCCTAAAAACGACGTAGGGAACGGTGCTTGCTCCCACGAGGTAAATCGGGATGCGACACCCTTCTGCACAGATGCGATAGTCTGAGCCGGTGCTCTGACCCCTTTCACTTTTGAACGGTTGGGAAAGGGACCTCCTCCACTTTTAAACGCTTGGCGAAATTACCCTTTTCACTTGCCAAAGGACCCCCTCCACTTGAGCTGCACCCACCCCATGAGCTAAACCCCCTTCACCTGAGGAGAGTCCGGCTTCTCCCTATCGCACCTATGCCCTTGTACACTCGCCGCATCCATGCACGAGCGGTCGAGAAGCAACGGGGTCCCCTCAGCAGCCAGTCATGCACGGGGAGCTACTCCCGGCTACTGAGGGAAGCGAGGGACATGCACAAGGGTGGAGCGATCTGATATACCTCGTGGGAACAATCATTTCTCACACTCTTTTCTAGGATAATTAGATGAAAGTGAGCTTGGCCAGCATCGCTTGCCTCATATTCAAAATCCCCATTTCGAACTCTATGTATTCATTCCATCAAGTTTTCACACTACGTCAGTTTCGCGATACGCTGCCTTTATGTCGAAAGTTTACAATTCTAAGGAACACGTGAACAAAGAATTTTTTTGCCGTTGAATTTTTTTTCGTTTTCCAAAATATTGCATGTAGCTTAGTACGTAAAAATTTACTAACGTTACTGTAATGAGATAGATGGACAGGCGTACATTCCTGTAATCGGTTCAATAACTATACTTTTTTCAAAGAAAAAAAGTGTTCAACCAGTTGGATAATTCAACGGTAGACTATAATAGATCATTTTACAATGATGAAATGATGTGTCAAGTAAACAGTCTCTGTTTGATGAAGCATTCATGTTTTTCTACATTCTAACAAAGTGGTAAAGCCTCATTAGTGTGTAGTCACCAACATGTCCTTGTTATTATAGCTCCCTGTCATTGTAAATCTAAACTTTTCTTATGAGATTCGAGTCAAAAATCAGTCCACACAATGAGCACTTTCCAGGAGGCTTATGCCAGTCTCCTCTATAACTAAGGGTACTCTAAAGAAGTTCTGACGATAATTGGACACCAAGGCCTTATTTGGTGATAGTTGTACTAGAATGTGCTGTATTCACTTTACAACTGTCTTCTGAAAGGACGGACATCGGTAGGATTTCCTGGCATCTACTCTCGCGTCAATTCGCTCTCTATCAGCTGCACTCCCATTCCTTATGACTTCAACAGAAAAGTGATTGTCATATCCGTGACAAGTCCCATGACACGGATTTTATTCGCCCAATAAGTTCTTCGAAACTTCACATATTCTGGTGGGACCTACCACACATTTTTCAGTTCGCATAGCTAATTTTTATTCTTCAGGAAATATCAAACGTTGCGTACTCCCTTTTTCTCGTGTCTGCTTTTTTCATATCGATATTGGTGTTTTTTAATTTGATCTAATTTTCCTTTCGTTGCCTCCCGAGAAGATTAATGGTACTCTATAATAGTATCACTACAAGATCTCCTGAAAACGTTCCATTTTCTTTAATCTAGTCTTAGTAACTATAGGAAACACTGTTAATCCAAGTTTATAGCATAGAGTTATGTATCTGAACTAACAGTGTTTTTCTTACCTTTCCTCCTAATTTTAAAACTTCTTCTCTTGATGTAATCGAAAAGGTATCGAAACTTCAGAATTTACCTTGTCACGACCAACGAATTGAGAGAATTTAATAACGCGTTTCTTGTGTTCGTATAGTCCACCTTTATCCTTGACTTGTTCTTGTCCGCATTTAAAATCTGTAATGTTTCTCTCATTGCTATTGTTCTATCGCTCTCATATCTTTGTTTCTTCATTCTTCTGGAAAAGGGAAGTTTTTGAAGTGACAAGTAGAGAAAATGTGCTTTATTTCTTCTCGCTCACTTAGAAGATCATGTTTTTGAAAATAGAAAACAGGAGAAAATTATTTCCTCGAAACAACATTTTATGCTTTTCGTTGTCATTAGTTATTGCCTTCAATCACTGAGGTATTGTGATGTAGAAGTTTTCTTCGACCACAACTGCCATTATTATATTATGTAATAGGTTGATTAGGCTGTTAAGCTGTCTTGTGAGCTCTTGACACTTAATCTTATTTCTCAAAAGAGATTGTCCTTCCATTTCACTAAAATGGAACAAAGTAGTAAACAAATTTCCACGATAACATTTCTCTTCTGCCTACTAAAGTATGAAGGATGAAGTTACTGGCCTACCAATCCGCTTGGGATGCATCAGCGCGTTTCACTGCTGTTCCTAATCGTTGGGGTTTTGGAACGCGTGTGGGCCTATACAATGACTTTCGGGGGCTAGCCGATGTCTCATGTCGGTGTTTTTATCCTCCCAGACAATCTAGTACCAATTTATCGCTCGCGAGGGGATGAAGGGTGCACCAATGCAGTTTCGAACCGTGAAGACCGTGCGACTACAGCGGACCTCTTACCGACTGCGCAACACGCACACCGCCTTCGGCCTAATATGTTTCGGAATCACATAATAATCAAATGTAGGCTTCATGTGGTTTATACACATTTGAATTCGTAATGCCCCGTTCTCTTGATTCACCAATTCCACACTTTGTTTTTTTTTCTTTCCTTTTAAAACGCAAGATTTCCAGTGAACTTTTTCCATGAATTGATATGTGTAATGCTCCGCGTTGCTATCCTCATCACTTTTTTAATCCTCGCTGTGCTTTTCCTCTCTTTTCCGGTGGTTTTCGTCGTCATGTTTCGTCGGGAAATCATTTTCCATCGTAAAGTTCCTTGTTCGCGAAGACGTTTCTTACCCATAGCATTCACGTTTCTCCTTCGCGATTGTTCGTCATGTTCACATAACAAAATTCTTCTATCGTTCAGGTTCATTCACGCATGAATCGCACACTTTCATATGATCTTCTCGAGAATGAAACAGCGCGACATTCGGCGATTGTTCAAAATCTGTGTTTGGAGGTTTGCATTGTACATATTTTACGATTTCTGTCATATTCTGTAAAACTGGTACATTCTTTTGAACATGTAAAATTTCCTATAAGTACTAGTGTGATGTGTTGTGAGGAGTGCCTCTGGCAATAGTGAAAATTTGGGAAGTTTTTTTAACGATGATTGAGATTTTTTTTGCATTTTCATTTTTTCCGCTAAAAGAACGTTTTTAGTAATTATTGGCAAGAAAAAATAAATTATCAGCGTTCCACGTTAATATAATTTTTTTTTATTCTCCATCACAGAGAATTTTTTGAGCTACAAATTAGTACTACGTAAATACGTAAGTGTAAGTGCACGTATTTACGTAGTACTAATTTATAGCTCAAAAAGTTCTCCGCAATAGAGAATAAAAAATTATTATTTCTTATCAAATTATTTATTTTCTACTAAGGTTATTTTTGTAATGAATTATTTAAATTGAAAATATTAAATGTAGTGAATGTATTAAATTCAATGTAGAATTGAATTGAATTATCAATTATTAATTTTGTTGAGTTATGTAGCCTTCGAAATAGTTCCTCTTCTCGTTCACTCGTTTATTTTCAACTGAGCGTTCTATGACGTTGTCGGCTTCCTCATCCTGCGAGGGAAAAGCTAATATTTCTGCACCATAGGTCAAAGCGTATGTTTGAAAGGCCCTTTGTTGACTCCACTAGAAAATCCTTTCAGTTCAGTACTCCCTATTTGGATTTTCGTACGTTCAGCCTTCGCGAAAATGTTTCTGTTTTCGGAACATTTTTTTTTCGATTCGTTTCCATATGCTTCAATTAATATCGATGTTATGGGAGATGTCCTACACAACTAAATTTTCCTCCCTGTTCGACAGATGGCATTGGAAAAATCCTTTGGATTAAAGCACATTACTCTAGTGATAGAATCTGTTTCGTCAACTGACGATGGCTGAACAGTCATTTGAGCAGCATTGCAACTTTCTAGTGCTAATACTGTTCTAGAAAATCGTCTAAAAAAGAAAGAAAAACAGAAAAAAAGAAAAAAAGATGAAAAAGAAAAACAGACGGGAAAAAAAGTTTTGAACGAGTCAAAATGGAACTTTTAGAAACAAGACATAAGGTTAAATTTAGACCAAAAAAAATCGAAAAAAAATTGAATTAAAATCACAAATCTTGATTTTGAGACGTTAATTTTGATTTAAACTCTCGGAGAAAAAGACTCATTTTCACAGGAATAAATGTTACTTATCAGAGGCCAATAAGTTGTAATTAAACACTCGACCGCAGCCTTAAAAATGTTAATCTACTGAGCTTCTTTAAAAAAAAAGCAGCACCTATAAGTGAAATGACCAACAAATAACCAAAACATGCGTAGTTTATACACGCTTTGTGAATGCAGTGAATACATCCTGATTTTTTTTTTTTTTTTTGAAAACGCATAATTGCCTCTAAAATGTTTTTGCAGATGTTTGATACGGGAGTTGTTCCAAAACAATTTTTCTAGCGGAAATGAGAGTTCTACGGGGAAACATTTAAAGCTTCAATCAAAGGCAGTATATCACGAAACTGATGATGTTAGGTCCCCTTGTGATAAGTATAGGGTCCGGTTTGGAAATTATGAGTATGAACGGAGTCATGCTCACTTTCCCTTAATCCTGTTGAAAGACGGGTGACAATCTTCACCGCGAACCCCGTACATGAGAGGTCCGAACATCGTTAATTTCGTGACATGCTGCTTTTAAGGAATAAATTTGAGGTAGCAATTTAAACATTACAACATATCTGTCGATTGTGAGCTGCACTTCCTGGTTAATTATCGCCCTACATGCGGATTTTGAAGTGCATTGAACAAAACTTTTGAAAACTCATTATCATTTATAGATGTACAAGTGAACGTTTTGAATACTTCCGTTTACGTCAAACCTCTCTTTTTTTAGGTGGTTTAAAGGTTACAATGTCAAGTACTGTTATAATCTCGGGTTGTTTCCGTGGTTCAAAATGTCTGATGAATACTCAATCATTATCATCATCATCATCATAATCATTAGTTTACTCGAAGAAGTTACTTGTGATGTTATTTACTTAGGTACTTAGATGCCCCGTCCTCACTGAACGTGCGCGCCTCAACATCCTTTCCAGTCATTTCGTTCCCTCTCTACCGTCATCCAAGATGTCTTCAAGCATAGTGAGTGGGGCTGTCGAAAAGGTCCTTGACCCGTATCCAGTTGAACTCTCAGCTCCGGTCCGCTTGTAACATCAATGAAATGAAAGAAAGTAAAATGGAGTAGAGATGAAACTACCCGGTGAAGCATCCCATTTCCTTTCTAGGAGTAGTGAAATCGGTTTCGTTCTGTCAATCTAATAATGTGAGTTGATTGATTAGGTAAACTACGGTATATGGATGTCTTTAGGTGTTTTACATCCAAAACGCAGGTGGTTGTCCGCGTTTCTGCTGCGATTCTTGGGGACTATGCATCGATCCCATCTCGTCTCGAGGACCCGGTGTCAAAAATTTCACTGAATGTTGACCTTAAGTGTCTTAATTTCTGTGATTTACCCAAGCGGTAGAGAAGCTGCGTGAACAGGAGCTATCCTCAACCATTACCGGCGATCGTCTTGTTTGTTTTGAACAGTCTCGTTGTGAGTTACAGTCCCTGCGGTACACTGTCAGTTTCACTTCGCATGCCATTAAAAAACACGAGTTTTGAAAATATGTCAGAATTAATGTGATGATGTTGTTGGTGTTTTCACAAAGGGGTCGACACACAAAAGTTTCTACTAACTACTTCCTTTTTCTTATTGTCCTCTCTCTTTTGCTGTCACATTATATAATCTTTTGAGGGAAACGAAATGAATAACGCGCCCCATTTTTGACGTGCCGACATGCTGGAGCACAAGCTGGGCGTCTCTGCAACAAAGATGTTTCTAGAATGTGTCTGCTCAGAGCACAGATAAATACTATAGTTTACTATTCGAGAAGAAAGATGTGTTTTGATAGTGATCCAATTCTGGTCGTTTTCTAAAAAAATCAACCATTACAGGGCGAAGGAGCACTTGTTTCCAATCCCCTCTACAGATGCTTTCAACTTATACAAGTAATCGAATGCATAATTGCTATTGTATCTTTGCCATTGGTCTACTGTAGATATATTCAATCTGCTGCCTTTCATATAAATTTAAAGGTGAGTCAAGTCAACGTTATGATTTCGCCAGATTTGAAGAGAAATCCGCTTAGTCCACATGTTTGAACATTTCTTTTTAGATTTTACTTTGCTTGTACTATCAAATCGCTGGTGTTTACGTGCTTGTAGTTTTGATTTGCACGGTAAGTTGATGTCTACATGTTGTGTTTATTTCCGCAGTGCCACTATATGGCGCCTCAATGCGCTGAAATATCGTTTGAAGGATTAAGAGTTCATCTGAAACGACTCAGAACGTCTTGCATGATTTCTCTTTTTCTTACCTACTCATTTTGATCCATTTTCTCTGTTTGAATGACATTTTAGAAAATAGGCAAATTGGGAACACACGATAAAACGAAATTGTCAAACTTCCCGAACAACCACAGCAGTCAGATATGTAAGGAATAGGGTGAAATTCACATATCCAAATTGTCCTTGCAAAACTATATGGAAGTTGATCAAGAATCGGTCAACAATGACAGTGGAATCAATAGCCATCATAAAAAAACTAAAAACCGCATCAAAATTTGACGTGCGATGATTTCGTAGAGGAATGAGGGGTTTACTAAGAGCGTTTGACGTTCATCCTCAATAAGGGGTTTTGTTTGGAGGGATTAAAATATTAACAAGTCATAGCTTAAAGAAGTATTCGCGAGGGATCGCCGCTCATAAGATTGAAGAAAGAAATCCTGTTGCAATTTTATTCATTTTATCCTTCGACCGCACACGCACCGCTTTTTTTCTTCTGTCAATGTGTCACTTTCAGATATTCCAAGCAGTGCTATGGTTAACAAGTCGCAATCCTTGCGATGTGTACCCTTCACGTTTTGCACATGAATTTTTCAATCTCTCCGAGTTGTATTGTTTACTTTATCTGTTGGCATCACAACCGTTGGTGAGCCTTGAAAGAACTATCGCGACCCTTCGTGTTGATACCTATGAGAAATGTTCAAAGAAGTCCGCCGCAGTGTTATATGTGATCGCATCGGTTAGTTTACGCTTTTTTAATATTGTTCTACAGAGGGAAGAAAACTTGGAGTTGAATTCGTGCTTAGTACTTTCTTCCGACTTCAATGTCGTCGAAGTTTGCTAGCATCAAAATGTAAATTTTATTCTATTTTGGAGAATTTTGAAAAGCTATCGATGAAGCTGTCGATGAACTAGAGATGATTATGGAAGTCTTAACATGACCGAAACTTCGGAAGTTACATGGTCTAAAGGATAAAAAGTGTCTAGCGCTAGTTACTCCGTTCGGGATGCGCCACTGCGTTCACTTTATGACTATAGTTCTTTTTCTTCCCATAGATAAAACCGTTGTAAAAATGTTTCTTTTGAAGGAAGTGTTGTAAAAGAGAAAGAAAACTCAAGCAAACATCTGTCCGGGTTCACTGTCAGCATTATGGGTATTTTATCAGCCGGTTGCGTCGTCGGTAAAGGCGAAGGTGCCAAATCTACTCAAACGGCTGTGCGGGCAGTAGCGTCGTGGCGCGCTGGCCCGCGGCCACTTCTGCCAAATCGGCTCCCTTCACAAGCGTGAAGCCCTTTAGTGTCAGAAGGCACTCGTAGCTGTTACAACGTAGTCGTATAACGTTAACGACCTGAGGTAGATAGGTGAAAGTGATAAATTCTACCTTCGCTACTACGCGTGCTTCATTGCCTATTCTAGCTTTAAGTGTCTGCTAACTAAGGTAAGTTACTTCTAGTTATGTATTCTATATTGTGAATTCTTTTTCAATTGAATAACCTTTGTTTCTTGACATGTGCTGACATGGGGTTGTTTTTGACAGGAATTCTAATGATTCGTGGCTTCTACAACTCACGGCTGGCACAATCCCATCTCTGTTAATGCTGTTCCTTATGTAGTTGAAAACTAGGTTTCTTTTACGAGTTGTTGCCATATGCACACACATTTTCACTGATGTTTATCTCTCCCCTTTAGAGATTGCATTCCACCTCACTCTCCTTCTTCCTTGCTGAAATCATTCGTTCCTTTGAATTACCAGTATTGTTTTTCAGATAATCGTCTTTAACTGTTGAATTATCGAAGGAACGGTTTTCGGAGAGCATACTGTTTTACTGGGATAATGATTTGCAATCGTTTGAACTAAGGATTTCGTGAAACTCGTTGTGATTTTTACAATTCTATTACAACGCTTCGTTAACGTGCATATTTCTTTACTCCATTTGCTTTGGCTTATACTTTATTTTGGTTACTATAAGAATGTCAAAAGGGAATGTGCATATGGCTACAACTCGTAAAAGAAACCCAACCACATGAGGAATGCGTTAACAGAGAGAGGACTGTGCCAGCCGCGGGTCGTAGAAGCCACGAATCATTAAAATTCCTGCCAGAAACAACTCCATGCCAGCACATGTAAAGAAATAAAGGCTATTCAAGTGAGAAAGAAGTCACAACATAGAATACTTATCTAAAAGTAACTTACCTTAGTTAGCAGACAACTAAGGCTAGAATGAGCAGTGAAGCACGTGTAGCGAAGGTAGAATTGATCACTTTCACCTGTTTACCTCAGGTCGAATAGCTACAAGTGCCTTCTGACAATAAAGGCCTTCACGCTTGTGGAGCACTAGTTTCTCGGGGCTCTTCCTGGTAGACTTAAAGTACCCTTTCCCGCAATTCCCCTTACTTAACTCGTGGAATTTTAAACTCGTGTTATTCATGAAATGAGCCGACGAATAAGCTCCTTTTACGTCGGCCTAAAATCATCCGCTTTTTCAGCTTGCGATTCCCGGCGGCTTATTGTATTACGTATATCATGATGTGCGCTTCACAGAACCTCATCTGAGCTGCTTCAGTGATCAATCGAAAGCTACCGACAGAATAACGATTGTCTCTGCTCTTGCTATTTTCCTAAGTCTCTCTAGCGTCATAGTCCAGAAAATATTAACGTTTATCAATTCGAAACGGAAAACTAGGCAAGGATTTTGGCTTTGTTATGAATACGGTTAATTGTTTTCATGCTCACAATCAAATTGAAGTTGCTTTACATCCAATAATACATGCATGTATTTGAATTCATCAGTAGTTTAAAGACATCACCCCACGAATCTGGAGTGTTACGAGTGTCAGGTGGGTTATGCCTATACGGGATCGTAGATCTTAGGAAAGAGGGCGAATCCGTTCGTTCCTTCCTAATTGTCGTATAAAACGGCCTGGAGGATACGGCGCGTGCACAATGCTGGCGCGCTCGAGTCGAACTCGTAGAAAATAGCGCGCATGAACGCTTGAAGCCGCAACTTCTGGGCCGTTTTTTATAGCAATTAGGAAGAAATCGACGGAATCACCATTCTCTCCATAATCTACGACTCCGTATAGGCACAACCCACTTGAAACCCGCACCACCTGAAATCAGTGGGGTGATGCCTTTAATCAAACATTGTGGGACTTTGAAACATTACCAGTGCGGAAAACCTCAATCCAATATTTAAGAGCAACCGACACACGACTATCTACACAATATCAACTATCCGAAAACATTGCAGCAACGTCATTTGTTTCCTGGATACTATTTCTGCAGGTATTCATTCCACTCCTTCATTTCCAAATGTAACCAGAAGCAAAGGCTCGGAAACAGTCATACATGCCATATCATTAACCATAGTCAATGCCATGTTGTTTCAAAATTTCATAGATGTTCAAGCCACTGCCCGATGCATGTTGCACCCCACAGCTTTCTCTTTGACTTGTCTTGAACAGCAATGCTTTTGCGGAATGCCTAGCTGTTGTGGATTGGAAAGACTGTAACAAAATAGGAAGATTTTTCTTATTCTAGCGAAAAAGGAAACAATCTCGCTAGACGGTGTAGTCTGGTCAAAACAACGTGAAGCGCGTAAGCGGCTGCGCTCGACGCAGTGTGGTAGAGCGTAGCGATTAGGATTAAGGGAGGAGCTCTGTTACTTATCGCTACGTTTCACGCTCTTCCGTCAAAGTCAGATTATTTGTGGAAGGTCACATTGTTAAATGTAAGCCAACGTAATATGTAATAATATGACTTAACGTCAATTTTCGTAGAAAGCATTATCATTATTTGTCATTATTCAGCAGTAGCGAGATCAAGGTATTATCGCGTTTCCTGTAAAGAAACCTTTGGTTTCACGGACCTCCCTTACCAAAAATATTGTTAGTGCAGTTACGTGGCACAAATACGACTAATCCAGGTGAGACCACATAGCCCACTAAAGCGATGTGTGGTACTGACGCAGAACTGCTAGCTAAGACAACAAAGGAGTTGGTCTCCACGTCACCACTGATAATATTAATTCTCTTGAACAACTGGCGACCCATATCATGGATGCATATCTGCAGCTGAGAAGTCAGACTTAAAAGACTTTCTGTGTTTGGCATAGATGACTGAGAACATCGTAAAATTTCACAATTCAAGAAGTCTTTTGTACGCTAAACGTGAAGTCTTCTGATCGGGAGTCCCAATCAGGTTTGAAAAGAACCGCACCATTGCCACATGAATATTTCTTCTTCGATATTGTTGTTGTCTTGATGTTTCACATGCAATCGAATTATCGCCCCCTTCAAACAATACCTTCCTTTCCGGTAGAGTAGAACATCTTCATAAAGGTGCTTCCTCCCAATGCTTGACATGTATCAGTGAAGGTACGGAATTTGGAAGGAAGTACCACAGTGGAAACGTCAAACGCTCTTTATATAGTCGGGTCAAAACGACATGAATCGCGAGTGTAATTGCGGTGCATTTACGCCTAGCGCTGGAAAAATGACACAGTGGAGGCGGCTGTTGGAACCGAGGTGGGACCATCGCAAACTGCAGCGATGGGTGGAGCCAGCAAGTGTTTCACTACACTCCGCTAGCCGCTACGCTTCACCGAAGCGTTTCGAGAGAAGCCCCGTACGCCATTCCGTAGTGCTGCATGTAGTTTTGACCCTACTATAAGTCTAATAATCGAATAGCTCAACAACTTACATGCTTACATTTACAAGGCAAATCGATGTTGGAAGGTTACCATGAAAGGATAGGGTTAGTGGTGTAGAGAACGAGTAGGAGCGTGTTCACACTCAGTTTCCCCTAAACTTCTTGGAAACGGCCCATGAGACTACTAGATGGGATTTTGGAATGGGTTATTAGTACTAATTTATGTCTTGTGATCTAATTTAATTTCAAATTTCAATAATTTCATATTCCATCCAAATAGTTTCATTTCCTCGTATGTCTCCTTAGGTCTAACCAGATCAAAACGACAGCACGGTGCAGTTGCGTATGCGACTGCACTCATAGCGGCGCAGTAGAGTTAGCCGTTGTAATCGAAGTGGGACCATCGTGAAGTGCAGCGATGGGAGGTGCTAGCAAAGGTCCCACCTCGATCCTAACCACCGCGCCGCTTCGTAACTGCATCTTGCTTCATTTCATTTTGACTCTACTATAAAAAAGCCCCTATTCTGATTCTGATACTTCTTTTTCTTGATTTTGGAGAAGTTGTGTCTTGCTTTCACCATGATAATGGCACTGAAATGCGTCAAAATCTCTGTTTATCAAATTATTTATTTATTTATTCGTTTATTTTTTTATTGACATTCACCAATAGTATACTAGAAAAAAGAAAAGAAAACATATTTTGTCGGAGTCAGAACAAGTGGAACTAGAGCAGTTCCTGTTATGAATAAACTTGTCAAACATCTCCTCTTAAATGTGAAAATGAAAAAAAAAAACAATAAAATTTTCTCGGAACTTTTCATTGCAAGATTTTCATGAATTCTCATAAACTCTCATTACAAGCTTGCGAATGCTTTTCTTTTCTTTTTTCTTACCTTTCGCTTTCCTATATTGTAGTCCACTTTTTTCGTTCCACCTATTAATAGCAACAAAAAAAAAAAACAGATTGCTCCAATATAACCAACCTATAGTTGCGAGTTATTTGCAGATGCTAGCATCAGTTGGGTACTCAGCAGCGAGTCTAATCTGCGGTTTTTTCATCGAAGGGTTGTTCAATAACGACCGGAACAAAAAGCTCATCGCCAAGGAGGGTTATTACGTGAGTTGGAGGCTAACCAACACACTTTCGAGTGGAGGTGCTTTTTAACACTGCGCCGATTTGCAGATCATTCCTCTTGCGATGGTCCTACTACCTTGGTTGAGCGTTTACTTATTAAAGGAACGAAACAAAACAAGAAGCTCTACAATCGAATCATCAATACACCAATCAAAGGGCGATAACGCTATGGTACTGTACTCGTCAATGCTTAAAGAGCAGTGGTCTAAATAAACGCTTTAAATAACGAATTTTTGTAGCTCATGTATTGTGGCAAAATAGGGAAAAACAGAGAATTCATCATGTCTCGATGATGATTTGGAGCCTATTATTCATATTTAAGGAGCTCTCCTCTGTTTTTTTTTTGCGTCTGCACCAGTGCTTAAGTAGTTTCTAAGATCCTTACGCCCATTTGCCTACCCTCCGCAAAATATTGTAAGACTGCACGCGCGTTCATAAACCTCAACTTTATGCACTGCACTTTATCCTTCATACTTCTGTAGGCACCAACTAAGACGAGTCCATTAATACCTACTCTATTTCGGTTTAAAGGCAGCATATCAGGAAAAGTTCGTAGTGTAGATCACGAGTGTGAGCGTGCACATTCAATTCCCTTTAGTCGTCCTGAAGAACGGGCTGAAAACGGCGTTTGTTCCAATTTACCTTAAAACGTGACCCTAGCGCACGCTCCAGTCCTCCCAGCAACCTATGTGCTGCTTTTACTTCAACAAGCTGGTAAAAAGACCCCAATTATCTTCGACTGCTCGCTCGTGGAAGTGGCAAGCGCAAGAGTGGCGCGTTCCAACTTACAATGTACGAACAAACACATTCCTACACCGTTTTTCCGGACAATTAGGAGAAACTGACCAGGGCCACACTCAAACTCGTAGTCTACACCTTGTACTCCATATTTTCCCTCAGATTTTCCAGACCACGTCAGTCTCGTGATACGCTACCTCAAAATTATTCTCAGGTGGCTCATTCTCATCGCAAATGAACTCTTACACTTTGCGCTAAACAACAGTGCATCCATCTCGGAAGAAATTCTCTTGATTTGTCATCCATTTTATTTATATTAGAAAAGTTGCTTATATATCTTTCTACCAGTAGGTGGTACTGTGCTACTGCATTGACTTTACCAGAAAGTATCATATTTCTGCAGAAGTATCACTTCATAAATGAAATATGGTATTGGTTTTTATGGTTACATGTGTTGGAAGAAATGAGGGTTTTTTTTTTTACAAGGCATATGAATGTGTTTGGGCATTAGCTCCTCTAGCATTAAGTAATCTCCACTCGTATCCGACAAAAACTGTCATGAGCCCAGAAATTATATCTCCTATAGCAGAAAATTCTAGTGTCCCCAATCGAAGGCGTTTCGAAGCTGAGATTGGTGCCTGGAATTCAGTTATGGAGTCGAGGTCAGACGTGTATGATTGACGCAGCATTTCCCTTGAGGAATCGCTGGAACTGGAGGTTCGGCAACACTTCGAAGTAAACACTCACGAAGTGGAAAATGCCATACAGTTACTAGTTTGTTTGCGCTTCTGTCATCCTTGAAGGGCAAGGATTCCGAACTTTTCCCTAGCTTAATCTATGATTTATATTAGTCTATTTTGAAAGCGAGACAACATCGAAATCAAAAACTCGAAACAAAGAAAAACATTGCTAACTGGTGAGAATTTCCGAAAGATTTTCCGAAGCCACGATATGTTTGATTTGAGCAAATAAATAAATTCTGTACCTTTATGACGCACTAGAATAATAACTTTTAGGAAAAGGATCATAAAAACGTTGCATAACAGATCCGAGAATTCCTATGGTGATTATGCTATAGTTTGAGGGTAATAAAAGGTCTTCTCAACTACTGCGCAGCCGACCATCGAAAACAACCTCAATGCCCGATAAATTAGAAAGTCAAAGTCATTGGCGTATGAATCCACTTGGGATGCGCCAACGCGTTTTTTTTACTCCAACTCGTAATCGTTGAGGTTTTGGAACGCGTGTTAGCCTATACCACGACTTGTGGGGGCCAGCCGATGGTAAAGTCAAAGTTTTTATCCACCCAGATAGGTCTGATACCAATTTATCGACCCCAAAGAGATGAGACGTTTGGTTCGCACTAGTGCGGTTTCAAACCATTGACCGTCTGGCTACGACGGACCTTTAACCGACTGCGCCACACCAACCCATCTTGGAACTTGAACTTGGATTTTGCAAATGTATTGAGAAATTTGACGTCGTAGCGGTTCATCAATTATCCACTACAAAGCAGACGCTTAGACGAATTTTTGTGGTTTGATATTTCTAGCAAGCGAGGGAAAATATGTTCTAAATTTTCCAATCAACTAAAACTGCTCTGAGTGGTAGAGATAGAATTGCGTTTAATGCGTGGGGCAGATACATACATATGTATATGGGACTAGAATCTGCCGAATCTCTTCAGATGTTAGGATGCTAAGCAAACGACACGACGAAAAAAAGCTCTATTTACCCCGGAAATGCTGCATGTTAACGCTAACGTCCAAAAAAAAACACCCCTAACAGGACGCCAGCTGGCTGGAACGCATGGCTAACCCAGCTGGAAGCGTTTTTGGTGTTCTTTATTCGTGGAAAAAGCTAATACAAAGTAAGGTTTGTTTGTATAATGTATGAGTTGGCGAGTAGTATTTTCCAGTATTTTCTGTCAATATCCAGAAGCTATTCAATAGTCATAAGAGAAGTTCTCCCGTCATCGAAGCGCGGCAATATTGGTGACTACGGACTATGAAGAGCGAGTGTAGCGCAATCGCTATTAGGTTCCGCTATGACTGCACTATCGACCGTTGGTTTGAAACCCCCTAATGCAAACCAAGCCTTTCGTGCGTCCAAGGTCGATAAATTGGTGCCATACTTGTAGGTTAAAAACACACATTTGCTAACTTCTGCATGACATTGTAACACTGCACTCGCGTTCATAAACCTCACACGGTTCTGAATTGAAGTCGAACCCGTGAGGGAATCCCCATAGGGATTGATCAATGTCGCGCACTTCATCCTCTTTCCTCTGCGGAGTATGAATCAAATCTACGGGTACAGTAAATGGTGTTAGGATAAAAAGTACACTGTGTTCTTAAAGGAAGCTCTCATTGCTCTCTTCGCCGAAATCAACATCTCTTCAACATAAAATTCTAATCGAAATCTTCTTCTATCATTTCATCACTAAGTTCCTTCTTAAAACCGCATTTCATTACTATATCTGCGAGAAATATATTCACAAGCAACTACTGGGAACATAATAGAAAAATAAGTTTAAATAAGTACTTGATCGTGGCAATGCAGTAGGAATCATTAATGGATTTCATTAATCAATGGAAGAAAAGGAGCACTGAGGATTTCTTCAGCACATTTGGACTCCGAACTTCAGCTCAGAACGTTCCCTCACCATCTCAATGTTGTCGTCAACGCTGAGCACCAGTCTCGACTTCGTCCCTCTTAGAGCCAAAAAAAGGTGAGATTAACTACTTACGTTTAAGAGATTTTCCTTGAAAAGGTTCTCAAAAAAGCCTTAGACTACACATTTTATGCTGAAAGGTGCAACATATAGCTTAGAGTTTAGTTTGGATTGTTATGATTAGTCCTAGTGAAAGAAATCTACTAGTCACGTTCCAGAAAAATGTATCCATCACAGGAAATCTTGAGTTTTCGGCGAAAAATTGGTCGCTCCATTTCTATTTAGCTTGGAAGTGGATCAGGTGTGCATCACCATTCAATACACAAGAGCTAACAGTTACATCACGTGAAGGACAAACTTGCTGGAAACTCGAAAACATCCGGCCAGATCATGATTTTATGGCACACACATGATCATATCTACGGCCATTTCAGCTTTATACGCGATACCAAAGGTGATCATCCTGAAAAGACTGGACGAGAAGCCGATCGGACGTTCGTTCGCACGTTGCCACCTGCGCGAAGCCATCTGTCTTCAATGTGAAGCGGTCATAAATTTCTGCCGATCCGAGCGCTTCTATCGCCATAAAATGGATGACTACGTCTGAGTGTTAGGTGGGCCCCATGGGCTGTATAAATAGTTAGCATCTAGCAACATGAGCTGAAACTAACATCGATTCCGTCACATGTGATAATATTGAGTGCAAGAAATGAGAGAAAGCTCTCATTTGTGTTTTACATGTCATGTAAAGGCAGCAAAACCTCACAAAAACTCGTGCAACTATTAGTAACGAGTAATACAACTATTAAATTTCATAGAAACGGCTTCAGTAAAGGGGCCGCTTTGCAGCTTTCCAGTCTTCCTGCATTGAACTTACGCAGCCGAATCCTTTCCCAACATTTTTCTTTCTAATTTCTTGCACCGAAGAAACGAAAGAAATCACACTACTTTGTTACTGTTTGTCTCCGGCGAAAGAAAAAGAAATCAAAATGTTGTGAATGATGATGACAGGGTGCGTCACGGCTGTGTAGTGATTGAACCCCTTAACTCATAAGAAGGTCCGACCCTGGAATAATCTGCTTACGGTACGCTTTGTTTCCCGCTGCGCGGATCAATCATAGACCATCTGTACCTTTGCCATCACCATCGCCTTACATTATTGCACCTTCCTTCAGATAACCCCATCTGTCCGATGAGGTGCATACTCGAACAACAAAAGCAAACAAAGTGGAACTAAGAATGAAAGAATACCGAAATTGAGTAGTTCAAAAGATAGAAATTCAAATTTTGACGAGAAAAAATAAAAAGCAAATAAGTGATAAATAAAATTAGACAGAAAGATGGATTATTCGCAACGAAAGAGCGACTGTGATCTTCAATTCTCGAAGAAATGAGAATCTCTCGTAATATCATTTGAGAAAATTACGATTCAGGTAAACAAGTACGTCGCCTAAGCTTGAGATGGAAAATAAATGCATTTACCTTGTTTCAGTAAGAAGGAAAAATGCAAGAGATCAGGTCATTCCACGTAATAAGAGTATTTAAAACCATTTGAAAGGGGTTACTTCTAATCCAGAGCGGTTACGGAGCAAACGATCCAGATCAAAAGTTCTCTTTTTTTTTGAAAAAGTGAGCTTTTAGAGGACGCATCTTCCTGGTATAAGAAAAAATTGGTGATTGAATTCACTTGTCTAAGTTACTTATCTACGTATTAATTCTAACGCATCATGTAAGCAGCCATATGCATCCCCTAAATTATGTACTTAAGTACTTCCTTAACAATTTGTTTATTTTTACCGTTATTTCTACCGTTAATTATCCTAATTATTATTTACCATTAATCATTATTATTTTTACCGTTAATTAAAAATGAATGAATGAATTTAAAACTCCTGCACATTGTTAAGAATACATACATATCTATAGATGACTTACTCGGTGTAACATCTTCTAAGATGCGTCTTTTTGTTATGCGCCTTCAACTCCTCAAATTCAGAAGTTTCTCGTTCCTCTCACGGAAATTCAAAAATTTCGAAGACCTCCACAATGAGAAAACTCGTCGAGATATATGCTCCTTTATTAAAATCGTTATTATCATAAATGATAACCGCTGCGCAAGGGAATTTTCGTGAATATGAAGATGAAAATTGGTCTCGAAGTGATAACTGACTGATAAAAGCACTTGCACATGTGCCGGACATTGTGACTACTGGACAATAATAGGATGACGACATACGCTAATACGTACACTATTGGGCAGGCAAAGGTGAGTGAGAGAAGTGCTATGATAGTGTGATGATATAAAGCGAAATTTCTATATGGAAACGACTAGGTCTACGGTACCATTGCTACATAGAAGACGAGTATTCAACAAGTACAACCACCGGCCGACAACGAAAGCCATCTATGTACATCAAAGCACCATTCAGCTGCATCAAAAAATGGTCGGATGTACGAACGGAGGGAACATCCTGGAGAGGGAGAACGAGACAGAGAGCACATGATGTGATGTGCGAGTGGATTGGTTGAGCTACAATGCGAAAACCCTAACAACATACACAGAAAAGCAGCAGCACCATCATGTTATGTACGGAATTATGTACACATGGCAAGATGTTTTAGGCGAACAAATCAACGATGAAGAAAAAAAAAAAGAACATCATCATTATATCACACGAGATCTGGCAAAAGTGAGGCGTTTTTGTGGTTGCACGTCAAATAAGAGAAAATGGAGTGGAAAATACGGCAAAATAACGACGACAACGCGACGACGACGACGACTAAACTATAGACGCAGGTGTGAGCAGAGGACTGAGCTGTGTACCCATTAGAGGTACTTCTAGAGGTGTTGGATTTGGTGTACCGGCTAGTGACGGATTCTCGGATCCTCCTGCCGATACTATGCCCTCTCTGTACGGTTTACAGTATGAGTAGCGATGATTCATATGTTGACTGTAGCTGCCGGAATGGCTGAACCGTTTCAGGCATTTGTCGCACTGAAATAAATAGAAATGATGACGGAATTATGTATAAGGTTCATTATATAGTTCATAATTATACAGTAGGTTCCTCATACGTCTTTCTGATGAAAGGTGCCGTAGAAAAAAATTACTAAAGTGAAAAATATTATTAAAGTAAAATTATTCTCAAATTATTCCTTACAACATAGCGTTAAAAAAGGACTATTTTCAACATTGCGCTGTAGGGAAATTTAGCTCCAGCAACTATTGCGAGATGATTCTTAACGGATCAAACGAAAAAATACCGTTTTGGCTGGCAAATATTAAGCATCAAAATGACTAGGAAATGATGGAAATAATAACGAGAACCTGCACTGAATTTGATTACCAGAAATCTCTAGCAATATAAAAACTCATTATTTTGAATTAAAAATTCCACTAATTAAATTATTGTGGTTCAAAATTTGGTTCATGAGGAGGCAAGGTCAAAAATCCTTAATTCCGACAGATGTCCTAGGTATAAGAGAAGACTTTACATAGTCGCTGATTACTTATTGAGCATATGCAATATTTACTTTAATAATAATTAATATTTATAGCATGTATAGCAGGTATTTTGTGGCGACATGTAGGTGAGCTGAGGCAAAAATGGAGAAAGACGAAAAAAACAAACCTGAAATGGTTTCTCTCCGGAATGTAACCGCTTGTGTTCGGTCAAATGATGTTTGTGTTTGAAAGCTTTGTCGCAAACATCGCATTTGTATGGGCGTTGACCTAAAAAAATAAATATTCAATTTAAAAATCAGTGGTTATTGTAGTTAAGCACAAACTATAAGGTTCTAGATGATATTGTTGTGATCGGAAACAACAAATTCATTAGGAGGGGATCGGTTATAAACGGCATAAGAACGTCTACATCATAAGATGCATAAGATGGACATCTTTAACAAATTCTCAAAATTTGTCACATTCCTCAAGACGTCAACGCAAAGCGGTCAGAAACTCTCATGTGACGGCGTCGCTTTTTTTTCAAATTTTCCATCACAACACTTTTCATCACGTGTACACATTTTTTACACTAACTGAACGAGAACTGTACACAATTCCAAGATTCAGGAGGAAAACATCGTCAGCGATATTGCTGAAGTTCCACGTAAACTACCGTCAGATCAAATCTTAATGCCCCATTTTTTTGGATTTCTATGATGCTGACCTATGAAATGCTATAGAATAACTATGAATCTAGAGTGAAAAATGATCTGCACCGAAGTCCGCAAGTAATTTAAGTCCTACATTATCGAGTGCTCAAGATTTCCGGTTCCCATACTTCGTAATCCTCCAACTATCACATTGCACTAAACAAAGCGCTAATATTCTGCATGCGCGTGCATTTGTGGTAATACAATCGGTAATTGAGCGAAGGATGAGACTGAGAGTGTACCATCTGACACCGTATTCTAATTATCCAAGATTATCTTCTATGTAATCGACGAATACAAACAAACACGAAAGAGCTGAAGCAATATGGATGCGAGCAGATATAGAGGAATTGGAAAAATCTCGCCAGACATTACCTGAATGCTCGTATTTATGTCTGGCCAATGAACTTTGCTTGCCGAACATTTTATCACATTGGTCACATGCATACAATCCTTCTTCTTCAACAATCTGAAAAATTTGTTTGGATATATTCGAATAGGAGTTAGCAATGGATACAAGCAAATTATTCCTCACCTTATTTATTCGATAGTTATTCCTTTTTGAATCGTTCGAACCCAAACTCATAGTTTCATCAGCATCCGTTTGGTTCTAAATGCATTTTTTTTGTATAACGATACTAAAAAATCACTAAGAAATCTCAGACAAACCTCAAAGACACCCTGAAGTCCCGACAAATTCCCGACATTCAAAATGTTGTACTGATTGAGGAACACGTTTGCCGTTGGCCAAATCGACGATGTCACTTCAGGTTCCGGAGCTTCTGAGGAAGGACTCGGATCACCACTGGTCGTTTGTTTCAGCAACTGTTGTAGATTGAATGCGCTGCGATCAACAAGTCCTAAAAAGAACCACATAACTAACATAAGACTGTTGGTCAACCGAACTTTGGTTGGCTAAATTTTTATTCCCGAAAATATGTGCTTTCCAGAAATTCTCCTAACTATGTTCACTGTGTCATTCACTAACAAGTTCCAGGTCACAAGAATCCTTCCAGTACTACGTCTCTACCTTGATAATTTCTCTTACATATCTCTAAATGTGCACGCGAAATTTCGACCAAGCTTTCAAAACATCACAAAGAATACAGTGTTCCAAAGTGCAACATTATCGTCTTCCCCTCTACAGTGCATATCATGTGATACGTTGGGAATGTAGCCAGTGTTATTGAGGAGTGTTATTTGCTTTCTAGATTTCAGAAATTTCTTAGTAAGAAGCACTATTAGTCGAGATGTATAACTAGAGATGAGATAACTTGGGTCACTGGATTTTCTTTCACTAAAAACACACCGACAAGCTTCTCAGGGCTCCAATCATGATCGGTCTCCTCCTTTACGGTGAGGTCAAGTGGTGTATTTGATTTGTCATCGTCAAGGCTTTCCTCTTTCTGAATCGTAGGTGACTCATCAGCTGATTGATCGGCCTGCAAAAGCGATGTTTTCCAGAAGCTACAGTTCCCAGGCAAGAAATTTCAAAACGCATGTTGAAAACATAACATCCCTACAGTTCCTAATGAGACACCAATTCAAGGAATCGTTAATCAATCCTTCGTATGATTTACGATGATACCTGTTAATTAGTGTGTGAGGGTAATTAACGAAGATGTTCAATTTACTCCCCCCAAACTACCTCATTCGAGAGAATGAGAGGAGGGTCAGTGAGGGTCACACAATTACTCAAGAATACCCACATCTGGCTGTGTCGAATACGATGGTAATAGGATGAGCCGGCAAATTAGCCGCCCAAATACCACCTGAGCCCCAGATTTTATGTAAATAAAGGTGTTCAGAAGAGGATGAGAGAAGTATGAAGAAGAAACTAAAGAATCCACTTACTTGAGAGGATAAAGCCGAATATTGTTGAGCCCAAGCGGACATGATCTGAGCAGCATTGGGATGAGGTAGGACAGAAGTAGCCGCACTTAAAGGCCAAGGCATTCGGCCAAGCGACGGGAGCCGATTGCTTCGTCGTTCCTTGGCACGAGTGTTTTGAAACCATACCTAAAGAAGAGCTCTTGTCGTCATACAAATTGCAAAAAAAAATTACAGTTATATATCGTACTCAATTCAACTTAGTCAGTCCTGTCCAGTTTAACCGTAATTCAGTCAGTCAACAGAAAGCAGAGAATAGTTTGATTGGGCTTTCTAAGTAAATTCCAAGCTCAAAAGGCAGGTGTTTAAGAGGAACAAATGCAATATCTAGTTGAAAATTCATGGAATCCTTGTGAGCAGTCATGATCTTGCTTAAGTACTTCGAAATCTTCAAGCAAACAAGATATTAATGCTTCTAGAGGCGAAAAGAGATCAATCGAACAGTCACCTCTTGACTTGGTTCTGAGCCAAAATGGCTTGATATTTTTCTCGTTTTTTCCCCCTCAAACCCTCAGCTGTCTCAGGTCGAAAACATTTGGTCGGCCAACAAACAAAAACTAGAAGAAAAACCCCGGACGCAGGTGTTGTACCCGAGCAGCTTTTTCGTTTGCAGCCCGTCTACCTATGCTGATTGGGTGAATCCCTCCAATGAGCTGTTCTAAGCGAGAGGAGGTAACAGGCGAAAGTACAGAAACGCCGCGTCAATAACAAGGGCATTTCAAAAGTAGGACCACGGATGCCCTTTCGCAACTCTCCCTCGCGGCTTTTTCGTCGGCGAAATTTTGAAACAATACGTCGAGACCACGATCCGGGCGGTACGCTGGGAAATTGAATTCGAACCTCGTGACTACAGTACAGTTAGAACTTTTTTAATCATTGGAAAAAGTGGATGTTAACTAATTGGATGATTACCTGGACCACACGTTTGTTTACGCCTATCTGCTCAGCAACGGCCGATAACTCGTACTTTGATGGGAATGGATTTCGTTTGAAGTGATTGCTGAGAATCGTTACCTAAAATAAAGAAAAATAGTAAAATAAAATAGATAGTAAGCAGAAGCTACACAGTAGCAGGCATAACACTGACGAATTATTTACCTGAGCATCAGTTAGGAATGAGCGAGAACGAAGCGGACGCCAATCCTGAGGAGACGTTTTTGAGTCACCGATAACCTCGTTTCCAACCACCACTTCAAGTTCGCCGTCAACGATATCACTCTGGAATTATCGGTGTTTTACATTACTTTGAACTAAGAGATAATTACGTTGAATCCGTACCGAATTGTCCTTTCTTGAGTCTTTATCTTTTTTGTCATCTGGGGAAGACTCGGATCGTGGTGGGCTACCCTCTGAGGAAATTGTTGAGTTCAGATAGGATGACAGCAACGAGGAAGGAGAGGTGGGAACAGGTGAGGTTGGGACGATGTCAGCTAACTGAAATTAGATGAAGTTCGAAGACGAGAGGAGATGAAACACCTTTCAAAAATGATAAATAAGGCACGAATGTCGGCAACAACAGCAAAGAAGCAATTGGTAGTTTTATGAGGTATTGCGGTGTAATAATAAAGTAGATAGAATATGTAAGACGGGGGGTTTCTTTTAAATTTAATGTTAAGACAGCCGTCTATGGATTTTCTCCTTCCCATACTTATTCTTCTATAGTTTATCCCTAAGATAACTTGAGTAGATGAGCTAGAGCTGCGTAAGAGCAACGTGCACACCAATTTGGCGTCTTTTAATCGCGACGTTACCATAGAACGCTGATAAAGAGATAGAAATAACCGTTCGTACCATCATCAGCGAAAGAATGCAACGAAAGATCTTTAGAAAACACCCCATTAACTCGGAATGAGAGGCCACAAATAAATTACGGGTCATTTCCGGTTGTCAGTTGACCACAATAATGCGTTCATAGATAGCCCTTCATCTTTTTTTACTACATCTAAGAAGAAGTTTTAATAGCTGGACATCTTCTTCCACGCTTTTCTTCTCCCTGACAACAAACAATCTCAAAGTGTAGTCATTTGAGAGCGCATTCTTCGGCCCATCTACTAGTCATAGGTCTCCAAATGTGCTCAATGGATGCAGCGGTGGGTTCGATACGGCCGAGCAGAGCAGCGTCCCCCTGCTACCTTCAGCTACCTAATTAATACTCACACACACACACTGCTGTGCTGCTGCTGCGGCTGCCTCATCCCTGTTTCTGTTATCTGGCCTTTGCGTGAAGACAAAGGAATCCGTTTGGAACAAGCGGAACACTCATAAGATCCCAAAGTAAACGAACGCTTGTGACGTTTTCTCACCCCTTGGAGCATATTTTGTTGAATAAGACTGAGGTAGGGATTAACATCAGCAGAAGGTAAGGCCAGTTGCTGTTGAGCCTGAAGCTGCATCAACAAATTTCTGTAGATTGCCACCTGATAGTGGTTGAATTGCGGCACCATCGATGGCACACTCTGGAATGGGATGAGATCCTGAGAGAGAGGGAAAGCAAATCTACTAGGATTCTTACCTGTTGAACACATTTCTTACTGCTCATGTGTGACGAGTAAGATCCAGAATGCGAGAAGCGCTTGTGACAGGATGGGCACTGAAAAAGAAAAGCGTATAGATTGTTTTCTGATGATTTCCCCATAGAAAGTGTCATATATAGATGGCATCGTCGTGTAATAACGACGAGGACGGGGCCGCACACCTCGATGAGAGCCAATTCACGCCGCCAAGACAGGCAGCAAATTCGGCACAGATGTCTCCTTGTCAAATTATGCACAGGCAGTATCAGAAAAACAAACAGCCTTTGAGTCCTCAAAACCTGTGGGATTAATTAGTTAGCAGAGGGCAAGGAATGAAATCGCACCACGGCATGTCACAAATCCTGAGGGGATCGTCCGCAAAGGTAAAGGAAATCCCAAATATTTCCTACTTCAAGGAAAAAAGGCAAAGTTGTCCCTGTAAGGTGAAGCAGCACTACTGTCATTCAATTGTTCATAAACAATTATTTGTTTTTCTTTCGTTTTATTTCATTTATTTCAAAATTTCTACCTCTAATATGTTCATTTCATCAGTGATATTTTCAAAATTTTGTCCCTAAAGAGGAAGGAACAAGCAGAAGAGAAATAAGAAATCGACTGTCTTCGTCAGAAAATAGGCAAGACAGAAATGAGGAATGAAAAAGTTAGTCTCCATCATGAACATGGCCATTTCTAGGTCAATTTTAAACAGCACCTTATTGAAAAAGAAATATTTCCAGGATGACAAAACTAAAGTTTCGATGAGCGCGCAAAAAAACGCGTACGTAAAGCAAAAAAATCAGCTAACATAAAAAGGTAAAAATATTTTTTACGAGAAATTTCAGGCAATGAGGTGAAAATGGTGATTCACATCAGCAGGGGGGACGTTATGCATCTATCAAATCGCTGCATAAAGTCAGACGTCTTCGCTTTGGACATAGTCGAGTCTTCTCCAATACTGAACGATTCATAGCTTTTCTTTTCAAAAGCTAAACTGCAAAACATGCTTAACTACAGTAATACTCTAATGGACCCGATGGAAGAAAGAGTTTCAGTGCACTCTTAAAAAAGAAATCGACTTTTATGCCTACGAGCAAAAGAACCATGATAGATTTTTAAACGAGAAACTAATTCCAAGATCACAAATTCTTCACGGATCCCGTAAGCGACCTTTTCACCGACCCTTCGTGAGGATTCGATCACGAATCTCGCCTTCGACTGCATTACAACTATGTTTGTTCGGTCGTGCAGGCAGTGAAGAGCGTAGCGCATCCGGCAGGTCCCCTGAGGCATTTCATTAATTCATGGAAGCGCCAGGTTCGCGCGCCGTGAATTCATAATCCGACCGCGACGCGCCAGTCAGCCTTGCGACGCGGGCGCTGTCAATATCAGCTGCTTCAGCACACCTGAATGGACCTCGGCCCGACTGACTGGCTCATGTTACCTGGACGACAACCAATAATCACCTAGCGCGCACTACGGTACTCGCACCTGGACGATCTATGCTTACGGTAATAATTATGTATGCAACACCATCATTTCCATCTTCCTGTTGAACTTTCACAATGGAAAAAGTGAAAAATGAGAAATAAAATCATTAAACAATATGAGAACAGCTCTACCGTACCGCCGTCCTTGAGGACGGTGCCAAGGATAGTTTGAGAGACCAATGAACCGTTCCATTGGAAAATGGGCGTGGCTTCATTATGGTATGACGGACACCTACGCTGTGAATGAATCGTCCTGAAGTGCTTTTCCGCCGTTCTTCTCCCACAGATAAGCAAATCAACGGTATGCTTTTAAGCGTCATTATGCACAATCACCTCACTGTAAAGTTCGCATGGATCACGTTCCCGGAAGAAAAAAAAAAGAAAACAAGGAAAGGAGAGCACTCAGGGATTGACGGAATTATGATAGGAATAATGGTTCTTGATAGAGATTGTACATGGTTCTATGTGTGGATGCTGGAAATAAACTTTTTGATATTTCCCAAAAGAAAATAAAAGAAAAAAACCAGTTGATGTCCACGCATCAGACTATTAAATCACGCGGAATGGTTATTTTTGTTATATGAATTGGAAAAGAAGTTTTTTTTTTCCTCAGAATGAAGAAACGGTATTGTATGGAAGTACCCAGGCAATATCCACGTTCAACCAAATGCTATGGAAATTCCCTTTCGAAAATTAATTTTCACTAATTTTTTTTTTTTTGGGGGGGGGCAGCGGCCGCCAAACGTGAATAAAAAAATAAACAAGGCCAAAATGGCTAATTTAAAGGACAAAATGCTTATCCCCGGGCAAAAATCAGCAACAATCTGTCTCAATTCCCCGCATCTGCCAGAATTTAATATTTATTACGATGCTGTTGTCCATGGATAACAATTGACTCCGCAAAAAATGACGTACCAGCACTGATAAATTCTCTTCACATTCTCTCTTTCTCTTTCTCTCTCTTTCTATTCAATGAACCTATGAACAAGAATCTATGGCGTCACTTTCAAAAAAAAAGTGCAGCTGGGTTTTTTCTTCAGGGGAAAGCATCAAAATGGCTCCGGTTGCGCAACTTGAGCGATGGAAGAATAAAACAAGAGCAGGTCCGGCTCTACAAATCATTTCACTACAAAACCCAAAAAGGAGTAGAAATCCAAACTAAAAAAGGCGAGCAATAGTTGACTGCATCAGGGGAGTTAGTTGGTCAATAACTTGATGATGAAGGATCCGAAATCTGGAGAAGAGATGAAAAGACACCCCACCTAGACTCAAGAACAGAAGAATCTCCAAAAAACCTCCTCGTGAGAGGAAAGCGTACAGCCCGAGTGCAGGAATTCCCGGCCCTTATTTGTGCCGCCAGGTGCGTTATTCACTTATCTACAAGTCGCGAAGAGAATCGATTCTCCTGGCCTATCGTCTCTCCAACTCATCTAACTCAATCATTTTTACTCCGAAAACATTGGCAGAAACTAAGGAGTAACCAATACTCACTCCCTTCAGCCCATTCGTCATGCTGCAATGATCTATTGACGTTAAGCTGGATGGCTGAACATATGTATGTAGTCCGTAATGACACACTTTACACCGACATGCCGGTGTGTTACCCGTCGGCTCCTAGCCAGGTATGTGAGGGATGGAAGGATGCTCTCGAGTGATAAATGATGACAAGCACGGTGAGACAGGTGCGTCGATACTAACACTAATCGACCCTTGTCGAACAAACGTTCCGATAAACTTATGCTTATGCTTAAGAAAATAGAGGAATGTAATAAGGTAGAATGTAAAAACAAAACGCTAAAACAAACCTCGAACGGTTTCTCGCCGGAATGGATTCGAATGTGTTCCTTAAGATGATGTTTGAACTTGAACGCTTTCCCGCATTCTGGACACTTGAATTTCCGCAGCACATCGTCAGAATCGTTGACGACTCGCCGTAAGGCAGATTCAGCCGCCGACGGCTCACTCGCTACGTCCATTAGACCGAGTAGCACCTCCAGTGCGTCTGCTGCGTCTGCAAAACAGAAATGAAAGTCCGCACATCCTCCTCTACCTGGCTAATGCGATCAAGGCGCAATGCCCATAACCATATAAAAACGATGAAACTCCCAGGACTATTAGGACAACAGCCTGATGCAATTATTAGGGTGGAAAGTCATAAAGATGCGCTTCCAGGAACTTCAAACGTAGCAGTTCAAAAAAGAAAATGCAACCGAATAAGACTAGCGAATAGAAACATGAAGTACTTATTAAATGTATAGGAAAAATCGCACGTTGCAGAGAAACTACGATTATTCCACAAAACATGGTACAAAGGAAAAAATATAAGATGAGGTATAAATTGGGTTGAAACTCAAAGATATTTCACAATATTTTTCTCGCACTACGACAATAAATTTCCATACAAATTTCCTAGAATGAATCGCAAAAAGCAAGCTCCACAACATGCCCATTTCTGTATTTCCTGAATTTTATTGTATGACGGTACAAAGCGCTTATTATGCTTGATAAGTCTTTCAGAATTTAACTAATGATGTTGGTATGCTTAAAGTGAACACCTGCAGTAATTGCAGGAAGAGTAAACAACTCCCTGAGGGTTTTAGATATCAAATTTTAGGGTTTATTAAAGGTGCTCAAGACTCTAGACTTTTAATTCAAAAATAGAGACTTTAGAATAAAATCTTCCGATAGTATGTAAGCCCATTAAATTTTGTTGATCATGAGAACAAGGACAAACACAGACCTGGTCAAATGCCAAAACAAAACACCCTTGAAAAGAAAAACGTCCTCAGTAGGCCATATGGAGAGTGCTCAACATACCGTAAGAATAATTATCAATGTAAAATGTTAACAAGCACTCGAGAGCGGCGTGAAGAGTGTATGTGTGTGGGGGCAAACAGCGATGAGGCCCAGTTTATTTCTCGACAGAAAAAAAGGAAGCCGAGAGATTTGACGAAGGTAGGATGAGGACGTGAGACGTCTCCTGCTCAATGGTGGTGAGGGTGAGCGAGAGCGAGACGAGGTGAGGGATCAATGCCACTCTCACCTGGCCACGCCCACACACTACCGTAGCACTTTGCCGTAGGGAGCAATTAAAAGAAGTGTGGAGTGTGTGTGTGGAAAGAGAGATGCGAACATTGTTGGTGGGTGGATGTAAGCAAAAAAATTGTTAGAGCAAGGTACCCCGGAGCGCAAGCAGATTCACGTAGGACGTGAAGTTCAAGACGAGAAGAAAAGGGGAACCCAAGTTCACCGTCGCCTAAAAACTTCGCCGCCTCGGAAAATTCCAACCTTTTTACATCCTATGCGTTTTGTAGTAGAAAAAGCTCGGTGGCAGCGGGTTGTCATGAAGATGAAGAGCTATTAAAAATTAGATATGCGTTTCTACCCCATAGAAAAACGTTTACCGCGGTAATATTAATTTTATCCTATTCTACCAATATAGACATAGAGAAAAAGAAGATGAAATTGTGACAAACGTACTACATACTATTAAGATCATAATACTAAAAGAAAAAGTAGCCAAACATCTCATATGGCCTAAATAAAGAAACTAGTCCAGTTCACAAAGCATTTTCCATTGCCCTCAAAAGGGAAACACCTCGGCATGGTGTTTTCAACGCTCCTCCCATCAAATGACAGTCGTCGATAAAGAGTGAAATATGGTGAAGATGAGAATGAGGCGGTGAGGGATGGAGAAGGACAGGAAATCGGCCTCTCAGGTTTCTTATTATCCGTGGCCAGGGCTGTTTGTGATGTGCACGTCTAATTGGACTCGGAGGGATTGCATCCTGGAAAGACAGGAGGGATGAATGCTTCATAGAGATGATGATGAAACGGTGAAAATATCGAGATACGGCACGACCACGTAGGTGTACGCGCCCGACGTTGCAGACGACACTAACTAACAAATTGCTAAAACAGGGTGGTAGCCGGGGCGGAGGCTGTAGATATGTACGGGAGCGCATCCTGGAGCTGTTACACGCGGGAACGGGAAATTCAATGTCGCAGTGGTCGCGATCTGTACAGGGAACACAACAATGTAGCACATCAGCAACCCGCATCTTTCGAGATCAAAAGCAGAACAAGCAGACATCAAGCAAGCAGCTTTTTGCCTGCTTGGGGTCTGATCACAACTTTTTTGGAGCGAAAGCGCTTGTTTACTAGAAAAGCTTTCGCAGACATTACTCACCGCGTTGAGGAACGATTCTGCGATGATTTTTCACCGATTGGCGTAGCGCTGTGGAAGCGGCGATGAGGTGATGTTTTGAGAAAGGTGACCTAGAGAAGGTCCATGAGAGCTCGCGATGGACGAGATCAGCGTGATAACATGCGGACGCGCCTAAGCACCTAAAAACTTGCATGTGTATGTGAGCGGGGATGATACCGGTATCCCGCCGAACAGCGGTCATATACCAGTTGCACCTATATCCGTGACTTGACCCACCACGGTCAACTAAACTAACATATCTTCTTCGTAGATGGAAACAATTTCCTTGCTTCATAGCCTCGGGATGTAGTTCCTCTGTTTTTTAAAGCTTATGCCAACGCATAAGCTACATAAGGATAAAGGAATCCCAGCATCACAAGCTGCATGTATGGTGAAAAAATTATTTTCACTCATGGTTTCTTGGCTTCACTCCGAACCTCTGAAATATTTGATCCCAAAGCATTTGATTAGCATAAACGTGCGTATGTCCTACGGGAAGCACATAATGACGGTTTCATCAGTTATGTAGCAGCCGAGATTATCCCGGAAAAATATGACGAAACGTTTACAATATAGGGCATCAGGAAATTTCTTGAGACAAATCAACACGTCTTTCACCTACTGGATTACTTTGACAAAGAAATAATATATTATTCGGAAACTCATAAAGAAAAATAAATGAAGGCGCTCTCAAGAGAGTTGATTAGAGCTAAAACTTTTAAATTTCAGTAGTCCTGAATTTTCTTCTCGAAGAAAAAGAGTGGAATCAACTAGAGGGAGTTTTCTACTATGGATGTCGTACTTATTTAAGACGGTGGTCGCTGCGTCAGTGTCAATTAACTTGACGAAAAGTTACGCTTCTTATTTATTCAGAATACATGGTTAAAAAAGAAACTACCGGCGAGATGAGGAACTAAACAAAAAATTCAGGGCTCAAAGTTAAATGACCGAAGGAAGTCTCTATTGGTCAGAAACCTGGAAAATTTCACGCATATCGGTCACAACCAAAGCAATTACAATAATATTTCCAGTGTTTACAACGGTAGACAGGCGTTTCCTTCCTAAAAATGGGACTCCCGGTATTTCTTAACCCGTCGTACAACAACATACAACTCGTACAACTCGTCGTACAACTGAATAAAAGGAAATTATTATATCTTCATTGTTCGGGCTTTGCTGAACCTAAGACGGGCTCTGAATTAAGCAGTCGAATATAGACACTTCGATCATGAACTTCTTAGAGCGAGTTCATACAGCATCGTAAAGAAGAACAAGAAGACTATCTGTCGCTATTACGTCGCATCGCCTCGCTTCGGCGGCTGCAAGCGAGACTCGCCAAAATCGTCGAAAGAAGCGAATTCATAAACATAACGTGAGATCGAACATGTTTGGCGCACTATACCAATTCTAATAACCACCAAGAACCTGCACCTCAGCCTACGAAAGGACTCCCGAGGAATAGGATGTTCTGTCTCGATCGCATACCGAGATAGAAAGCACATAAAAAGACTTGACCGAAATAGAGCGCGATTTGAATGATTAGTGGATCCCTTGCGTACAGGACAGAGGGATATCGAAGCAAAAAGAAAGAATTTCAAGAAATTTACGAGGAACAAGAGAAAGAAGTGGATAGTGGAACAGGTGAAGCAGACAGCTTTCTGAGAAACAAAGGCGAAGTGAGGGAAAATGAGTGCAGCACGTCAGCGAACGACCGACTGGATCAGAGCTCAGACACACACCTTCGGAGATCGATGACTCATAAAATGGGTGCATGTGAAGTACATGGGTCTACCGTATCCACAGTTCCAGAAAGGACCACCTGCAAACACCCGACGAAAGACAACCGTGTCAGCATGGCATAGAAGGTGAGATCCAATGGTATGGTGGGCGGAGTCTTCGCATCGTGCGGCATTATCCACGTTAAGTAATTGGATGAGCTGGAAGAGAGTGTGGACTGACGGAAGAGTGTTGAGAGAACGTCGGGCTAACGCTAATGAGCCGATGCACCAGGTAGATCAAATTAGGCCCACAGCGACACGCGCCCTTCTTCCATTTGGGCAAGAACAACAGAAGCGCAAAGAAGTAGTTTTTAGTTGTAGATGGGCGAACAACAAGCACGGGAAAAAGAGTTCAGCTTTCTGATGTGAGAAGAACGCAGCTGATGACTCTAAAAGGAATTCTGCAAATCATAAATTGATTTTGCAGCAGAAAAAAGAGGATTTATCCCTTGCCCTAAAGGCTAAATCTCTGGAAAATGAGCATGGAAGACAGAAGAAAACGTGAATACAAGGGGCGCCAGCGAATTGACCTTTCTAGAATTTCCCACTAATTTCTAATACGAGGTTGTTCCTAAGAGAAGGAGAGGACAAAAGTTGAAGCGGAAACACAAAACAAGCGCTGATAGCAGGAATCCACGAAACCAGACCCGTATGTCCATCCCAAACTCACTGACCGTTCACTTTCCTTTTTCTTCAGCATAATTGACTCTTCTGATTATACACATTAACATTTCAAGTAGAAGCTATAGGACAGATTGATATGTTGTTTACAATGGGAGAAGTAGTGACCATTTGTAAATTAGGGATGAGAACTGTGGAGGATTTTAGTAAAATTTAAGAGAAATGGTAAGATTTAAGACAAATTAAAAAGGGTTATGAGAAGCCAAAGAAGTTCTTTCAAATATATTATCTTTATCAGTATTCGTACAAATCTCCCAGAGAGAAGAGTCCAGAGAATTTCGTTAGTGATCCAGTATAAAGTGTTCATCAGTCCATACATACGAAAGAGGAGGGAAACGAGGAATGAGCGAAATCGACGTGAATGCGGCGAGTTCACACGCTGCTAAACGCCGCAACGAACTGTGAGTGTGTGATTCGCACAAAGGAGTCCAGGATAGTTGTGTGTATGTGCGGATGGTCGTGAAATCAAAAGCAGGTGGTGATGAAAGGAACAGAACGAGGAAGACGCCGTAGAGCTGCGATCAATTCATTGTCCACACAACGTCCACAACTGCCACGGGCTTCAAGTGCACATTACGTGTTTAGGCGCTAAATTAGACACTTGATCAGAGAGCTGGGAAAAGCCGTGAATGCTACGGGGTATGAGTCGGAACCGTGGTTGCAGCCGCAAATTTTGCGACTGGAAGCAAGCAGGTGGCGATTCCATCGGCATTTCAAATACCATTGCTGGTTAGACCAGGTGCCCGAAAACACGAGCACGACGCAGTGCAGCGCCAGACAGCAGAAAAACCACCTCAAACAGCAGCATTAAGTGATGTGAAAATGTCGCTTCAGAAATGGAAGTGGACTCAGAAAATTCTAATTGTCCGGCAAGCAACTATAGTCTGTACAGTTGTTGGCACATTGTTTGAATGTGATGTGAGTGGGTGATGGAGAGATCGGGACTCTGATGAACTTTTCTTGTTCACTGCTTCACCTTCGCGACTGTACATTCGATGACCGCTATCAGCTTCGACGATCTTCCGACGAGCTCACACTGGCGCACGCAATTAGCCGTGCAGCGCGATAAGCATCGCTACGACAGATTGAGACGTCTCGTGATATGTGTGTGTCGGATCACCCTCATTCTCGATATGTTATGCTTAGTGGTAGCTGAGCTTTAGCTCTTAGGGGGTACTCAAATGAGTCAACACATATCTTTTACGTTTTTGTTTGAATCTTCAAAATAATTCCTCTTCTAGGGAAGAGTTTCCAACTGTGTTCATGTTACTTGTATAGGACTCATGACCTCTTCTTCTGAAAAACAGAGGCCAATGTTAGTTGATGAAGTGTACACGCTACGAGTACCAGTGATTTGCTCACGTTGCTATTCTCACAATTTCATTTTTTCTGAGAAAAGGTTGTTCAGTAAAGTTGATCAGCGTTAAAAATGAACAGCATTATCTGTGTTTCTCCTCTTGAACAGTCCCACAGATCTCCTTTTGTCGTCGAAGTTTGCTACTTTTTTCCTGAGAACACTGAACGACGAGTCCAAAAAAGGCGAAAACAAGCCACATGTTTCCTTAATCAATATCTATCGGTTTACTACCACCACCGCTATGTGTTTCTTTAATTCATTTTACAATTATAGAAGTATTAGAGTGTTTATAATTGGAATCCCCAAACTTTATTTCACTCTTAAGAATGACTCAATGACACAAAGTAAATGTGATGTGAACTTAAAGTGTGAAAAGAAATGCTCATAAGTCCCTGAATTCTTTTAATACGACTTCATTAAACGTGATTTATTCGGTTCTATTTTGGGAGCTTTCCATAAGGCCGCTTTAGGCACTCACCTTGTACCTATTCGGAGCGATGCCAACATTTCTTTGGAATACGCTTTCGTACATCTTGTACCTTACTAACTCACCAAACCTTATGAGGGAATGCTCCTGAAGTTCTTCTTTATTTGTTAGGATCTTTCAATCCGTGGATTTCCAACAATCATTGTTTTCTGTGCAATCCTTAGTGAATCCTTAGCGCAGACAGAACCGTTGCGAACTTATCACTCGAGAAAAACACTTCGATCGAATGTCGAATGAGTTCGCTGACTCTGTATTACGGATAATTCGATGAGATACGCAGGTGTTTGGTGATCTGTTCGAACTATGAGGTGAGACGAATCCAATTTAGGCCGCGACAACGATTCCTCAACGGCCTGCAGTGCTTCTTGACACCTGTTCAATGACGGCAGCTGTCTCTCCCTTCGCGTTTATGACAACAATGAGAATTATGGCGAAAAGGAGACGCAATGCGTCTTTGCTGATGCTCAAAACCACCTTAGGGTGTGAAAACGGCCATTAACGCCTTAATAGACACATCTCTCGTCCCAATAAATGCTGTACGCACAATATGGTGGTGGCGGTGGTGGTGATGGGACGTGATACGGATCCGAGCAGGCCAAGGATCCATTGTTGGAGAGCGTAAGGAAGCTGGATTTTCCTTTAGGTTAACTGGGTGAAAGGAGAATGAGTTAGAGGTTGGAGGCTTTTAATGCTGTCTCACTAAAGGTTCTCTGGCGAAGGTGCTGAGATAAGAAAAGCTGGGAAATCAGGAACACTGGATCGTTCGATGACACATGACAGTTACAAGACATTATTCTTTAAAAAAAACTTCGGAGAACTAAGAAAACCTAGCATTTTTTACTTATAATTTACAGCAAACTGTTCTTAAGGTGAGCATGGTACTGAAAAGGTTTAGAGGAACTGCGTGCATATGATCGAAAATAGAAGATCGTGGATATCACCTACCTTCGACCAACACCTACTACGAGCTCCCTAAGCGAGTAAATGAAACATTCCAGGTTTACGACTAGCTTCAAATGCAAAAGCGTTATGCCATTGTTGTTTCGATAAGTTCGGTGTACTCCAAGCTCCGCTACCTTGATACCGATATCAGCTCTTACTAAACTACAATGATTTCTGGTACTTTAGTCATATTTTGCAGGAACTAAAGCGTCCTCTTATACGCTGACCTGATAGTGACCTCCTTCCGGCCATAGATTATCGTCCAAATAAGGTGACAGAAGGTTGGCTGTCAAGACTATGTCAACTGTAAACTACCGTAATTTACGTTGAGGTGCGCCAATTCGACATGGCACACCGTAATTGCAGCGTCAACACCTTGGTAGGTAGCAATTATCGGTGTATAATAGCCCATTTTTGCTGGCTATTGAATTCAGGTGGATTATGATGAAGATGATCGGAAACGTCTGTCGACATGTTCCACTAAGCCAAAAATTCAACGTTTCTAGACATTTCCTCTAATTACTTCCTCAGAGATGGTTGTAGAAGGTAGTGCGGGATTCCCACAGGGGTACTGTACCAGGGTAAGGGTTGTCAGTGATTGTCAAATTTGACAAGTGAAAAGTTGCGCAAAAGGGACATGCAGCGATTGCGCCAGTCGCAGCTGGCAGCGCTTAAGGAAACACGCACGACAGATCACCAAATCTTGCATAGCCGGGCTGGGTTCCATAAGCCCGCTGGCTTAGACCCTGTCATATGCATTGAATGCGATTGAATGCATGAATCCACTAGCGGTTGTACGTACATACAGGGATGCTCTTGATGTGCAGAGCACAACACACACTGCACGTTCATCTTGTCGCATTTGCATAAATTACAACACCCCCACGCAGCCGCCACGCAATTAATATACAACGTTTCGACCTTGACGCCTCTCTTGACTCTACAACCACGGCTACGGTAGTTTACTCAATTGTCATCATTGACAATGTCAAGTGACAGGAAAGGACGTCGTTTTCCGGGTTCTCGGAACAATGATCGGAGAGTGACACTAAACACCGATGGCAAAAAATGACTTTCGCCTATGTGCGCCCAGGAAGGAATGAGTTCAGGAGATTGCCAGCGGTTGCACTTTGAATAGCCGGTTCATAGGCAAAAAGTAGTTTACTGAGTGAACATGCTTCGACGCCTGCCAGTTTCTCAGCTCATCAAATCGGTAAAACCAACACGTACATACACCTCGTGTGCTGCGATAAACTACGGTTCAAAAAAGTGACAAGAGCGTGCTTTTAACGATTCACTGAGGAAACGTTGAGGGGAATTGCAAAAAACGTTTTTAATTCGTTCTAGTGAAGAGGAAGAAAAGTTAAAACTTTTTTTCAGTTAAACTTTCCCTTTTCGTTCAGTAGATAGCGGCTATTCACTTGTGAATATTGCCAGAAAGTTTAGAATAATAGAAATATCCTTGAAGGGAGGTCAGATAAGCCAGCAATTCCTTAAGTCAGTTGGAGAATAACAACGAGAATGATCACAAACATCGAAAGGTGGAAAACGGCCGCACCTAGCTTGAGATCTCTTTTTTTCTTGCATCTATAAATGGGATAAAATCGAAAAAATTTGAGTGGATCATAGCACTTCGATTCATTCCAAGGTGTTATTTCAAAAGTGGTTTTCGGAAATCGAAAGATCTAGCAAACAGCAATCTTGGCACTTCTTTTTTTTTGCCTTGACACTTTTGGAAACTTCACCTTTCCACATGTTGAGAAGAACTGCTCTTAGCACTTTTTTTCCAATTTTCTTGTATTTTTGTTAGTTTATCTTCTACGAGTGTTTCAAGTTTATTGAACTTTTGCAAACTACATTATGAATTAACATTGGGTACCAAGTGGCATTTGAAGGGAAAACCACTGATTCTCTATTACAAATTCCAAAGAATGGATCAGATTTTTGATGCAACAAATTTTTGCAAACATCTCCGTCTTAGTATCTGGTGGCTTTTACAGTTGTGAAAAGCTATTGATGCCATAACTAACGCATATTTCTTACCGTTGAATGCTTTATCTACAACACAAGCAAATAATATTTGCAACTTCTACTTCAATTCCTCCAGGGGATGAGAATTCCAATTTTAGTGTTTCAATCGTTGTGGCCGGAGGAGATTTGGCTACTCATCTGGCGCATAAATCACTACTGGACGATGCGGGCAGGTTGTTAGCCGAGCCAAGCACAGCAGCACGGCTAGTCGTTTCATGTTATTGCCTTACATCAGGTGCTCAGGCACAACGCCAACAATTGGCCACCGTAATCGAACTGGAACGCAATCAGGTACGTAAGTAGTCGGATGGATGGAGTCTCGGCCGATGTACTGCCGGAACCATCGATTGCGCCTATAAATCTGTTTACATTATCTAATACCTTGAGGCGCACTCGTTAAATGCACGTGTGAGAAAGTCGTTTAGAAGTGTTCGAAATATCGTCTTGGGGAGGGGTAAATCTAATACGGAATTGGATATGTGAAGAAGTTCACTCTAGGAGACCGTCATAACCTTGTTGGTGAAGTTAGCAACGCAAGAACTGTGCGGTGGACTACATACTAGAGCATTTAGTCTGGAGGAACCCCCTAAGACGACTAATAGCACATAGTGCAAAGCGCATGTGAGACAAAGTACATTATTGGAGGCGTCCGAGGGACTAGTGGGGACATAGGCCGAGATTTGATAGCGAGTAAGTGAATTGGAGCACGGAAAGGTAGATTCAATCATGGCATTATGTGCGCCGACGAGCGTAAGCCTCGCCGATAGCAGATTCCTGGATAAAGAGAAAGACAAAACAAGTAGAGGGGGAAACTCATCCTAAAATAACAAGGAGCTGGAAAGAGAGGTAAGATTTTAAAGAAGTAATCCGACCAAATACAGTGACTTGAAGACAAACCGCAGTGTGAATCTCACTACTTGACTCTGACTGCTGAGCTCCTCCCACCCTGCACATCGTTTCCTTCTCGTATGTCGCCACCGATTTTGTCAAACAACAATCAGTTAGCTGCATTTTTTAAAGTGAAGCTACAATCGAGCACCATTTTAGTGTTCTTTTTTTTTTTGGCTGGCCTCATCAGTATGTGTCTTCTCGTCCCTGCCACCTTCACAGCACAAGCGTTGCCGATCAAATTGCCACCGTGTGAAAATGTTGCCCAAATCCGTCCCACACTCATTGCCGCAGCCGTCACTTAACATACTTCGCACTTCTAACATTCAGAAAAAAGTCTATGGAGAGGCAACGATATTTTCCAGTGGAAGGGACAAAGGGTTGAGTATTTTTCCCCAAACGGTAGCTTGATAACTTGTAGATTTTGCTGCGCGTTTGCTCAGCGTAGTCGGTGTTATCTGGGGAAATCAAGATTGTGAGGGGATGAGTTCCCGTGCCTTTTGCTATCACCAACGAGCGCTCCACGTTGGTATCACTCAGCATGCAAACACCCTATGGTCATGTGCTGTAAGTTCAAGAAAATACTAAATAATAAATAGAGTTAGAAAAAAGAATGTCGCAAATCACTAACGTTAAACATCGGTGTAAGAATTTCTTCCATCGTTCTTTTGAATGTTTGAACATTACTCCCTCATTCTTTTTACTTATCTTGTTGACATCCAAAAATCCGAAAAGAAATCAAAAAGAAAGAAATCTTGGCCGGCAATGTAGCGTAGCACATGTAAAATACTTTTTTCTCGGATTTTCTTTCTTCCCATCCTTGGGAATTAACAACGTTGACCGCTTTTGGAAATGAGCATTTATATTAGTGAATTCGCAGGATTCCGCTTCCTTCTATCGCTCTCTATTTCGCGTTGATCTTAACGATCAATTTGATCCTTACTCTTGTAACTTTCGATTCAAGTTGATAATTTCTTGCCATTTTCGAGGAAACGGTTGGTAAGAAGGCTTTTCACGCACCGAATTACATGATTTGGCGCAATTCCTCTCGGCCGCTTATCTCTCGCTCATCTGTCCTGTTTTGACCTCGGCAACATCTGGGCTGCAGGAAGGTTTAGGACCCAAGAAGAGAGCAGGAGGGCGCGCAAACCTCCTTCTCTGCTCCAACAAAGCAGTGCCAGATGGGTGAGGTAAACCATCAGCGCGATGCGACTATCGCAACATTTCTACTAGGGGACGCGCACTTGGCGAGAATGCGCATCGACTTGCCTTCATGGATAAGGGCAATCCACAAAAGGAATCAGTGAAATAGTAGGAGGAAAAAAATCTGTTCCCACTTCTGCAGTCAGATATTCTTTCTTTACTGCAAAAGTTTGAGGGTCACGACGTAAAATTACCAGTGATGATATATCAGTCCTTTTAAAATACTGTCTCATTGAATCTATATTTTTGGTTTAAAAAAATCTATTTTACTCTTTGTATGATTACTTACTTCTCAACGATGATTTGGAAAACGTTATCACTGCTGATTCTTGAAACTCTCTTCAAGGACGAAACCAACTTTTTTCTTAATTTCTGAGCAAAACAAGGGAATTCTCTCCGCTGATGGGTCTCAGGGTAAAAGAAAGCTTTTGTTTTCGGCGCAGGGAACGTTCGTATATAAATATTAATAGTTATTAGTTAGTTAACTTATAGCAGTAATATTAATGGTGAAAATTTTCGAATTAAAATGGTTAAAAGTTAAATATTTCCCTTAGAAGAAACGCACGAGATCTCCATATATTCTTTAGCACATGGATTTTCTCTTCATTTATCAAGAGAATAAAATCCAGTAATCGAAAAATTCCGTGCCTTTAACAAATTTCTTTGCTTCTGAATTAGTTTCTAACTCGAACTGAGTCATTCAAGACACGTCTCGAAAAGCAGACAAATACCGCAGCGACCTTGACAAGCGACTTGTCGCGCCTGCCTAATCTACTGTACACAGGTGTCACCGCCAATGCTGATGCGCCTTTTGCCATGGAGTGGTTGACTCGGACAAATCCTTTTCATGTGACCGCCACCTAAGGAGCCTATATGCTAATGCTCAGCTGTCGATACAAAGACGAAAGCGAAAAGGTGATGCGAGACGGCTCAAGAAGCAAAATGCGAGAAGTGCCGTGTCTTTGTAAGGGGATCTGATTCTTTTCTAGAACCTAAGAGAACCTTTGAATACAGTCTGCTAATGCCAACATACCTTCTGTTGAGACTCTGAGTAAGCCTTGTCCCGCTTTGTTTTCATTATCTGTTGGTCATGTAATCCCGAGTCTGGCGACCAGAAGCCGCAGAATTCAAGGGCACATCCTTGAGCGGATGTGATCGCTACCGGAAAAGAAGTCATTGTGCAGGGAATTTTCTCGAAATACTCTTCCTCTATGTATTATCTGTATACAACGGCAGTGAAGTGCATCGAGCCTGTTTATTACCTTTCGTGAAGCATAAAATTGGTGAGGGTCTCATCTGCCGAGACCGAACAGCCAACGAGAAGGGAGAGCATAAAAGGTGCGCCGACGTAATGTATATTTGATGTTGCGTTGCATACTAGAGCAGAGCGTCAGCGAATAGCGTGCAGTTCGTTCAGACGCAGTGCGAAAGGTGGACAAAGACAACTCCTTTGTGGTGATCGTGATGGATTACTGTAGAAACTACGACAGCAGATCTACATGTGCGCGTGGAAGAAGCAACTATGCGGATATGAATAGTAGAAGAGGTTTAGATGAGGGATCCAGGTGGTCCAGTATCCACACAAAAATCATAATATCTTCTAGTTCAGCGTGCGCAACGAAAAAATTCTGATCGCTGTCGCTGACGTTCTCGTCACGTGCGCTTCAGAAGATACATTTTTAGCATCTCCTTACTGTAACTATCTTTAAAAGGCAATTTATTTACTGCTGTAAGAGGGCTCAATTCTGACAGATTTTCTCGGATTCCGACAGAAATCCTCAATTCATTAATGAAGCATCCTTGCCTTCTCCTAACCCATGTATTTTGGAATTCTACAATGTTTTTATCGTGCAAATGTGCACAACATCTATTCATTCCTGACCTCATGATTCAACTTACCTAACAAACAAAAAATGTTTCAAATTCACTGGTAAATCCAGAAATATATGAAAAATTGGGCAAATAGTTAGCAAAACGTGTTGAGCTCGTGTAAATAAAAAAAGTTTCCTTTTCTATGGTGAAAACCCAGTATTATGTAAGTTTTTCATTTCGTATGTAGTACTTAAGAATCGTTACAAGGAATTTGCATTGATCCAGCCTTTTATAAGATTCCCTTGCTGTTTTATGGCAAAACATCCACAAAATCCAATCCTAAGAAAGTTTTACTCACAATTAATTTATTCAATTCTTCATATTATTTCTTATACAACTTTCTATCTGATTCTGGAAATCATCTCTCGTATAATAATGTTTGCCTTGTGAGTAATGCACACAATCCGGTTGCCGCCTTCGCGCTTTATTTCAGGTGTCGATTTCACGCTTCACTACAGTAACACACACACACAGCGGTGGCTCTTTTATACCATAATGAAAGTACCTCCTTAAGCCAGAGAGTGGCTGATGCCGTATAGCATTAACACATTAGCCAAAAGGCTACCGATGTGTTTTATTTGGTGGTTTAATGGAAAGGCGGCAGATCGGTTACGCAAGAGGATCATGCAGAGCATACCAGACACACGCACATACATACACCCATATGGGGCAGCTGGATTATGCAAGGACAAAGAGGTCGATAGGGGATCATAGCTAGTCTTTATTTCAAGGATATTCAACCGTTCCAGAAAAGGGTCTTTCCGTCTAGTCCTCGATTGTGTAGGTGGATTTACGACGACGAAGAGTTTCTGCGGTTTCGAACTGTCTCGACACATACGCTCGTCTGAAACCACCGGTTTCAGATTCTCAATGTCGTCCAGTCGTCAATTCTCAATGTTCAGTGAAATCTGTCCGCATACCTGGCTACACGTTCCTCAAAGACTTTCCCGAAAAGTGGATCATCCACGTGGTCATCCTCAGCGGTAGGATATAAAACGCTGAAAAATACAAAAGAAAAAGTTCGAGGCAGTAATGCGAGATAATGGAAATGTAACGGTTCTCACGCCATCACTGAGTTCTTTTTCGAACTCTCGTTATCGATTTCTGCACGTGGTTCATCGTCGGTGAAGTAAAATCTAACAAGTAGTGCCACAAACATAAATCCAAGAAAGACGAGCACAATCGGATACGTTTGATGGAACCTAAAATTCTCCTTTTAGTTTTTCCACTTACATTCTTCTTATTTGGTATGAAACGAAGAAGGAAGGAGAAATGAAAAAAATTATAATAAAATAAAAATAAGAGAAGAATTAGGAACCTGATATATTATTATTATTATTATTATTATTGTTATTATTATTATTATTATTATTATTATTATTATTATTATTGCTATAATTATTATATTGAGATTAGAGTCTTCACAGACAAGATTTTCCTTAATTTCTAGAAAAATCAAACTGATCTCTGTTTTTTTTTATTTATGCGCATTAATTTGTATGGTTCATACTCATTTAAGCTATCACTTCACCAGCGGAGATGGATTCCTGTTATCTTCAAGATTTAGATAAGTGAGTACACTATTACAAAACATTCTAAAATTTCTTCTGAGTAAAAATTGGCACTTCCAGAATCGAAAACTTTCTATTTAACTTAAAAACTGAAGTGAATCTTGAACTTCAACTTGGAACTTCCAGAGTGTTGCGAGAGAACTCCTCAGCTCTCCTCTATCTCCTACATTTCTATAGTTTCTATCTAAAACACTCTCTCTATCTACGCATAGATCTCGTCATCGCAAACGAGAAGGAGGAAAAGGATAGCAATAGGTCATTTAGTTCATGGCGCGTCGCAATTATCCAATCTGCCGTGTCTTATTGCCTAATCTACCGGATAAATACCGTAATCAACACCGTCGCCATAAGGGACAGAAATCGGACCCGGCGAACACAAGATGATGGCAACACTTTGACCTCAGATAGTTATCTAAAAAAAAGCGTAGGCAATTCGTCCCATGGAAGTTCACTGAAATGATGGGTAATTCTGATGGGACATGTTTGATCAAATTTCACCAAAAGAAGATGATCTGGTTGGGAAGAGGTCATAGTGCGTATTTCCTTCAAAAGCAGTCCCAATACGGTTATTTTCAGGGAACGGTTACCACTGTTTGCGCATTGAGGTGGGATTGGAGTTAAAGAACTCCAGATACAAAAACATACTGATAGATAGCTACCGAAAAAAGTAAACAGTGTAAACAAATAGCGAAACAAAATTAGGAGAAGAAACAAGCCACGATTTTCTGAATAATTCAATTAGTTCATCCATGTTCTTTACTGAGTTGCCAGAAATCGTCATCCTGTGATACCCTTCAAATATGTACTCACATATATCCAGCTAAAAACTCAAAAAAGAAAATAAATAAAAATTATTTTAAAAAAAACAACAACAAAATAGTAGTAATGAATAAAAAATAGGTAAAATATAATGTTGCCAGTATGAATTGCATTGTTGCAGATGGATGGTTATAAATGAAACAGCCTTCTTGGTTATTTATTAGGGAACTGCACGGATCTTCCATGATACAGCTGTGAAAGAGCTCTTCCGAAAAATCTCGCTAAAGGCAAGAAAAAAAATTCAGGAAAAATTTTCAACAATTGGTTATCATCTGAAGTAGGAAGAGTTCGGAATGCAGGTTCCAAATACCACAGCGTGCTTCGAAAGAACCTTTGCGATTGCAAAAATCAAATCATGGATTAGGACTGCCTAGACTTATCGCTTATTCCGACAACAAGGACCCTCTACAAATCCCTATGGAACTGTTTTTCTTTTGAGCAAAACAAAAAAGGAAAAAAGTGCTCTCGCTTTGAAATAGACATAAATGAGGCCATTCATCTGAAATAACAGATGCACACCGTCAGCAACATTCAAAATCAAATGCCATTATCAGAATGAAACTCTCAGTGGAATCATTTTCTGGAAAATTTCTGCTGAAATAAAAACTCACACACTCTCTAGAGTGATATTAGAAAGGCAACATGCTGCTTCACCCTCTGCGAAACAACAGTAGCTCCCCGTCCTGCACAGGTAGACGTTCGGCTGGAACTCGAGACGTCAAAAATACAGCAAAAATCATTAATTAATTTTAAATTGAAAGCGCCAACCCAGAAGTGAGGAGTTTTTCTTATAATACACAAAAACACAGAAAACTAAAAAAAAGTGCTGTGTTTCTCAAAATTCTAGGAAATGCCATCTGGAAATCCAAGACATTTTTGCATACCTGATAAGCAGGCTCGGATTTATTAATTGTACATACCACAGTGTAGTTCAACATAGCCGGATGAGGTTACTAGGAAGCTGTTCCTATTTGACATCGAATCGGTAGCCAGGAAACGACGACGTGGCAAGTGAATCCGAAAAAAAGTCTAGGATACATTGTTGGTTTTCTACGCGACACTTGCATAATTGACTAAGTTCTATTCGATCCTGGATGCCACTTGAAATGTCTTTTGTTGCTCTCACTCATTATATATGCACCTTTCGTGGACTAAGAAGACACATAGACGTCGAAGGAGAGGCGGAAGGAGCAGATGCGCACAAAAGACATCTCGTTTGCATATTTATGTTCTAATAAATGTGCGCCGTGTTCGAAACCATCCGAAACGACTGACACAGCGAACCGAACGAACGGGACCTTCTGTTCTGCCTGAGAAATTTTTGCGTATTCTTCGAGATTTATTATTTTGAAGATGAATTTGCATGTCAAATATGTGAATTGCTGGCTACATTGAAAGGATAAGAACATTACTATTTTTACTGACACAATTTTTTTCATTTGACCACCACCAACGGCTTTTCCAACTCCTTAAATGGTCATTCACAATCTACGGTAACGATTTGTCATGTTATATTACTAAAGTAGTTAGTTCTTTAAAGAAGCAACATCAAGAAATATTTTTAAAAAACGCTTGCTAATTTGAACTTAAAAGAAAATTTTTATTTTTGTTTGTAGACAAATACAACATAATTTGAAAGGATGAGACGAAAAATTCCGTAGTCTTGAAGGATCATTATTAATCCTATTTTGTACCAGACGAGTCCAAAATTTCGTAACAGTAGAGAACTTTGTCTATTCATTTGTACATTTATTTGTATGACATATGTGCCTTATTTGCATACCATTTGTATGTTTATTGCATTTGTGATGTATTTTTTGTGTTGTATTGTTGTATTCTTATATTGATTTTTATTTGTATTTATTTGTATTTGTATGCTTTTGACGGAGGACAATTAATTGCTCGACAGACGTAAACCGATTTAATCGTACATTCTTGACCTGCGTAGTTATGTGCAAAAACCACTTCAATTAGTCCAGGTACACTCGAAGGTGTACGGTACTTACGCACGCGTGGATATATGTGGAGGACTAGCATCATCACCAGCTGTCGACCAATTGACCTCCGCACCTTGGCTAGATACTGTGAGTGGATTAGCACACGAAACAGATTGGATAACACAACAGTTAATCGTGTACAACCAGAGGGGGTGTAGAGTTTCAGGCATTCTTCGCCCAGTGCTCTTGATAGCACATGATGGACAGATGTACTGACAAGCATTTATTGCGTAAGATACGTAGGATTACGGGATATTACGAAGGTATATCTGCTTACCTAAGGGATAGTGAAGGCGCGTCCTGTGGTTTCTATGACTAAACCGAAAAGAGAGTGAAACAAAGGGAATGTGTTCAATTTTAAACGTTATGCTGTGCCCTAAGGGATTCAAAAGTAATCGACGTCGAAAAGATTGTCACACCAACGGAAAAATTCTTGGATAAATTTCATGCTCATGTCTATTTCAAAATTCATAATTTCAGGATTTTTCACACTACACATACGCATTGCTTTTGAAACTTTTCTTCGTCTTTTCTGTCCCTATAACATTATGTGAAAGTCAACTACTAGAAACTTTTAAAATATTTCTTTTAAAGGAAAATATGCTAATATTGACGAATTAGATACGAATTAAAACATACATATTTTACTGGGCAAGATGACTCTCAATTGAATATCGGTTAAGATATTTGTACCCAAATGATTTTATAGACTTTTTTCTATTGATTTGTTGATTTTGTCTAAGCGTAGGAAAGAAACTGAACTGAAAACTTGAAACAGTGGATTTCTAGAAGTTTTATCAGCTAACCATCATTTCTCAGCGTACACCACGGCAGTGTGAAAATTGCTTGGTATAAGAAAAATGTTTGATAACTTCTCGTGAGTATCCTTAGTTCAGCATTGAACACTGAAAGCAATAACTTTAACGTATACTTCTCTGGAAGATTTCTGGAATTCGGTGATGCGTCGAATGTCGTCTCTATTTGTGAGCAATCTCGTTGTGTCTCTGGGGACGAACTCAGTGGTGACAAGTATGCGAATCAGCTCGCTGCTCTTCGTTAGCGAATATATCTCAAAAGCGTTCCGAGGGAGTAGCAGAGGCACTGATTTCAGGAACCGGTGATCTCGAGGCTGGATTTATGGTGCTTTATTCTTTTTCAATGGATGAAACAGCAGCTGCAAAATAGTGTGGATCGTGTGTACGAGAACAAAGCGGGAAGAATTCAGAGTTAATAGCCTGAATAATAATAAGAAAATAATTTTAAAAGTTCCCCAAAGTAACATAAGAGGAAGAGGTTTAATCTAATTAGCAGCAGCCATTTAGGAAAATAACACGACAACGATGTAACCGAATTACGCAAGCAAATGTGGACGTTCAAGCACCACAAAGAAAATTAAATGAAGCAAAAATTTTTGAGGCAACGCGAACTGTAATTTGGTCTCTTTAAAGTATACGTCCCACTCTGCAAATAAGTTTGCTCTTCCAGGATCGTCCGAAACAGGACCAGAAAAATTCGCAATTAGCTCCCTTTGCATCAGAAAATGCAAGGGTCTGTTTTCTGTTGTGATCATATGTACGTATAATTCTGAAAGTTCACAAAATCTTGTTCCCGACACAAAATTAGTTTTGAGGCATATGAAGCTCTGTAAACACCAACCCGTACTTTGTCTGATGAGGAACTCGTCAATGAAATCCATTGATATCGTTCAGTTTCGCTGTAAGCCGCCACTGGTCCAGACGTAGTCGGTGGAATCCGAGAATCTGAGCTCCTATTAGGTAGCAACAACTCTTAACTCGTCAGCTCATCGCATCGCTGTGACCACTCCAATGCACCTGATTTGTACGAGGAGGTCGCAAACATCTTGAACATTCCAACGACGCGTTTCGCTACCGTAGCAATGAGACTACACGAAAGAATGACTCCCCAAGGTGCTCTACTCTTGCCTGGCAAACAGCAATAAATCTGCTGCCAGCGCATCTGACGCTAATAACGATGCGGCAATTAGCATGCAACTTAGCATGCTCGGGGGAGTTGCGGCAGAGGCCTTTGAAGACGATCGACGAAGACGGAGGTGAGTTTCAGGGGCCACCATAGACACTTTTATGTTACCGGAGGGAAATTCCAACGGAATGCCGCATACGAGAGCCACTGGACCTCCAAAGGAAGGTGGTTAAGAGTTTTCTTTGTTGGGGAAGCTTCAGCAAGAATTCAATGAAGATAAAACCTAAAATTATTTCTGCATTCTGTAAATAATCCTCATGGTTTTTCTCTCAGCCACCAATTGAAAAATTTGTCAGTTGTATACAAGTTCTGAGTCTCAGAGTTTGTAGTGAAGTCAATCCTTAGCTTTCAGGAGTGGAGGTGTTTGACAGGTCGCTACTTGGGAATGGTGGTCTTCTTGTTTCTCGCAAAAACTTTCTTTCATTTGTCCGGGTATGACGCAGTCAGTAAGAGGTTCGGCTGCGATCGCACGGTCGATGTTTGTAAACCGCAGAGTCTAATTAAACCCTTCAAACTTAACCTATCACTCCAAAGAAATCGATAGATTGATATTAATCTCGTGTGTGACAATAAAAATACTGCTTGGATCCATTCGCAGGTCGTCGTATAGGCCAGACACGCATTCATAAACCTGAAACGATTTTGTATTGAAATAGGACGCGTTGTTGCATTCCAAGCTGAAGCGAATTCAACGCTGATATATTGCTTCTTAGTTTTTATCTTCAGTAACCAGAAAAGATAGCAGGAAATTTCTGGAAATGTTCTTAAATAATTTCGAACTGTTTGCTTTGAGTGACCACCATTTGACATAGATATAGATAAGAAAAAGCACAGCACAAGACTGTACCAAAAGAACAGCGGAGCAATGATGTTCTTTCAATCCCCTTTTTTTCCCAAAATCCATGTCTCTTACTGTCGCAACGGACCGAATTTTATTTTTGAAATATATAATATAAATAAATCTATATCATATATTTGTCTGTGGTAATGTAGTAGTTTTTGAAAGAATTTCTGTGCTGTTTTGTATTCTTGCGAGTCTACTTGACGATTCGAACTGTTCTTACAAAATTTCGCAGGCAGAATAGTGATGCGTTTAGTGTTGGTCTCAGCTACTCCTGTCACTGATATCCAACACAGTCATCTTCCAACTCCTTCGCCGCGTGATCTGTCATTCCGCCAGAGTGGTGCCACTTTATCCCGTTATGAAGCCGTAAGAGAGTGGTGGGCAGAAGTGATGCCGACGGGCAACCAAGTGTGTATGTGTTGTGTTTGATGAATTCCAACCTTTCCATGGCCTTCGTTGCCTGATTGATTCGAAGGGTAATCCCGATGGGAATCCTCCTGCCACTCTTCCATCCACCCGCAAAACAATACGCCTCACCGACACACCGTAGTCGACAGCCGCATATAACCTCTCTGGGGGCTAGGTGGAGAGATGTGCGAAGTGAATATTCGCCGTCTCCGTGATGAATTCGCAAAAAAAGATGCAAGACAGCTGTGCAACGCAGCGGGGAACCTTTGTAGTATTCTATTAGTAGCTACATTACTCCTTGTTATTATCTTTTCATCTTTATCACGATAATATTTATTATAGAATCTCTTGGACCATATCCAGAAAACATATATAGTACACTTAAAGCGGTAGTTTATCTAATTACAATCCACCTTTCAATCCTTGCTTCAGAACTCACACCTTAGCCATACAGAAATATCGAATCGCACTCCTCTTACGGGAAAATATGCATGTCGCTCGTGGTCATGCAGAGAAATTCTCTGAAAACTTGGATATTTTGTTGTTTCTTTTTTCAAATTTGAAATTTTATTGATAACTAGGCTTCTACGCAAATAGCGGTCATAAGGAATTTTTTCACAATCACAGCAATAAGAAGGAGGAAATTTAAGTATTTCTAAATGGATGGCTCAGAAAATTCGCATCTCAATCAAAATTCTGTTCTCGATGTAAAAAAAAGAAAAACAAAAAAAGCATACAGTGAAGCGTAGTGAAATTCTCAATTCTATTTTACCATTAAAATTTTAGTTCGTCTTACTAATCTTCTGGAAACCACTAAAAAAATTGATAAAATATGATATTTTCAATATTTAAGGCTAATTACATGTTCAAATACTCAAATATCTGACATAGCAGTAATTTCCCACGTATTATTAATAAAATATTGCAATGTATGAGCACTTAGATTTTCTTAAAGGAGTAGATCTGACGCGGAATTCTGGTAAAAAAAAATATGGCATTTTCAAAACAAGAGATAATCCAAAGATGACTTTTTTCGAGCTTAGAGAAGCAGCTCGGAAAGATCTTCTTCAAGACCTTGAGTCCTTGAATGAGTATGAACAGTTCCTTAGGGTCATTTTTAATAATACTTCATAAGACAACATCCGACAAAAAAAATTACTTTGCCTGGAGGTTTCCTTACATAGAATGTGCGATTATATTTCATCTGATTCAAGAAATTTCAGCACCCCACTGTAAGACTTGTTCGCAAAATTATGTATGCTGCGAGTTCACAAACATTTAATCCTATTTCCGTAGCCGACCAGAATCCACGGATTCTCCCTGACAATTACCGTATCCACCGAACGTTCGTAAATGCCACACCGGAAGGTGTCGCGTGCGGTATGTCCGGATGTCGCGTGCGGTGTGACGGAAGTATGGCGGCGAGTTTGCGGAAGCCGCTCAATGTCGTCGTTACCGCATTGCTAACGAACCGCCAGCTCAACACGAATAGTTGATTAGGAGGTTTTCCCTCCGGACTGGGGCAAGGATGGCGTGATGAGGGGGGAAGAACGTCAAACTGCCGCGAATTCACAAGGTCACGCCAATACATTCTGATGGCCTGCCTGTAGCGGGGATTTTCATTGTGATTTGCGAAGAACGTTTGCAAATAATGGATGGCGCGCAGCCCTAGGACAGTAAGGGAACAGAACAGTGTCAAAAATTGAGGCAGGCCGTAACTCACTCTTAGTGAGTGCTCGTGGTCGTAGCACCACCGCAATCGAACGGAAAACACAACGAGAAAGTTATCAGAAATAATGAGAATAAATGAGCAAAATGACAAAAAAAAGACCAGCTACACAGCTCTTTTATGAAGTTATAATAAGTGAATTCGACCATATAAATATTACTTCTTCCATAACGCTATGCTGTAGGATCCGTACAAGTACGGTAACATGATCAATGACGGCATAATTTAGGCCTAAAACTACCAACAAACCTTTACGATCTTCATATAATTAACTTGTACAACTAAACCCTCTATTATAATGTTTACAAACATATCCATGAAGCCAGTACTGTAGTTTCAACCCAGATACTTTTCGTTTTGTCCGGTACATGAACATCAACACGCTTTTCGTTCGTAGTCCGCTGTTTACGGCTACCGTATACCTAGGAGAACGAAAACTCATGTCGACTTGAAGAGGGACAATCAACACCCTGCGCAGGCATCGCTGCTGAATTGACGGCTGATTGCCGTGTTGCCCCCGTCAGTAGTCACAAAACTACCGTATACAAATAAACGAAAAATGTGGCCACGAGATGATATTACTAATCAACAAGTAGATTATGGAATCCACAAATTTATTTAATAAAAACCTTCGAGCATAGGAAAAGTAAGCAAGGCAGCGTATGTAGGCAAAAATAACTCGTACAGGCATGAATAGATCGTTCAGGATGAGAATTGAAATGCAAAAATTTTCATACAGTTGCTAGGTCTTCGGTTGATTCGAGTTGTTCCTGAGGCTGTTGCAGATGAGAGAAGCCACCGTTCTATCACTAACAGTTTTCAAAACTTTGACCATTGATATCTGAAAAGAAAAACTTGAAATAAAATACATGCCCTGGATTTTGCTGTCCATTTGGATGAAAATAACGAGAAAGTGGGATAAAAGAGTGAGTATGACCAGTTGTTAGTCTCATATTCTGAAAAAAAAGAAATGCTTCATAGTAAGCGAAGATGAAACTATAACGTGTGTCGAATAAATCCTTAAAGATCTAAGTGGTGTGATAAAACCTTCTGAACTTCCAGAACGTGAAGAAAAACCAACATTTACTGGAAATTACTGGATTTGTATTGGTTTTGAAATAAATTTTGCTTAGTTCCCGGTACGAGAAATTCCTGTGGAATTCCACAGGAATTTCTCGTACCGGGAATGGGATGACTTTTCTCAATAGCTCTTAATACAAGTACATAGGTAATGGAGAGAACCTGAGCAAACATCCTGCAAATCAAAAAAAAACCTTTGGGATAAACAGCAAAGTCGATAAAAGTTTTTTAATTAGTTAAAAGTTAAAAAGTTAAAAAAAAAAGTTCTAAAAAATGACAGAATGAAAATTGTGTGCACTTTTGCAGTAACACGCTTGGTACAGTTATACATGTGGGAATTGTTCCAGGATATGATGTGTTACAAAAACAGACGTGAAAATAGCCATTCTCATTTCAGGACAGTTCTTCAAATGTGGCAAAAGGATATTAAGTTAAAGTAGGTTTGCGACTACTATGAACAAAGTGAATACTTGGTTATCCTGTAACGGGAATATAATTTAGAAATTCTTGTAGCAACTGAGAGTAGTACTGAGATTATTTTAACTCCTCCATAGAGAATGATAATGTTTATTTTCGTCAAAAACCGAAGCGGATCCACAGTAAGATCGGTAATTCCTCGACAAGGAACGAGGAAGACACGGACGCGACACGGATGATCTGTCGATGAATTACCGATCTTACTATATATAGATCTATGGACAAAATAAGTTTGAGAGGAGGTACCCTCGATTGATCCAAAACCTAAAATCTAAAACTATATCACCCTACTGTCTTCGAGATATATGTGGATATAGAAATAGATAGAATCCACGAGATATTCTACATTTCGCTGACACTGTATTTTGTCACCCTTCATGAAATGGGATTCCAGAAATGTTGAAACTTTGAAAAAACTACAATAAATGCTTGTACACACCTTAACGCCAGCCAATTGAAATGCTATCACGAATTTCGTTTTCATCTCCGGAGACAATGTTCGACATCGAAGCACTGAATCTAACGCTTCTCCTACATCATTTTGCCAAGGAGATTCGTTGATCTGAAAAGAACCGCAAAAATTTCCGAGGAGTGTCAGGAAAAATTTACGTACAAAATATCACCTTCTTTTCCAACATATATTGCCTTAAAAAATACTCAGCACAATGGAAATTCTCGGTGTCTACAGCGAACTTAAGTGGTCTGATATCGTCGATGACCTCTTTCAGGTCCAACATATCATGGAATAATATTTTGGCAACGCGGCTATAACAGAGATCAATCTGTGCGGATATTAATCCACGGAATTCATAGCTGAAACGGTTGACGTGAAAAATATAGAAAATAGAGGCCCGCGTACTTTCGTTTACATGCAATAGCAGATCTGATAACAGTGTGATTAACTTCGTGTGGAAATGTCTTCATGAGGAATTCCGCAATCGCCTAAATAAATAAATAAACAATAAGAAAATTACATAAAGAGAAACCTACTGAAAAATAGAAAATGAACAAAACAGTAGTTTTAAATGTGTTATCAAGTTGTTTTTACTCCCTAAATATGGTGTGAATTTATGGACGCCGGGAAAACAAGAGGCTTGTAAGCTTACCACAGTTTTGAACCATCGACTGTATGGTTGGACTTTAAGCTTTTGCCAACAATGCCGTTACAAAACCCTCATGATATTTATCTGAACATTGTTTTTAAAATTGAAATGAAGTAGTGAAATTAATCCATCATAAACGTTGGTTTTGTTGCAGTATCCTCTCTTAATTCAATGAAAAATGAAAAAAAAAATGAAATTCAAATGAAATTTAGGGAGTGTTACGTTCGAAAGTGGATAAATGTGTCTGAGTGTGAATGAAATGCACTTTTAAAAACGCTTAAGCGACCATATCAGCAGTACACAGTCAATTTTTTTTAATCTCATTAAGCTGAAGCAGTTTAGGAAAGTTGAAAGCTGCTTCCCAGCGAAATTGTTGTTCATTTATTTGATTTGGTAGCTCTTTATTCATGCTTTTGTTAGTCATCGCAATCGTTTGACTTTTGTGCACATCCATTTGTCCCGCTACGCAGTTAGCTAAGGTCCCAGTAGAGATAATTTGCACTTTCATCCATGTAACTTGGGTTGCAGTCTAAATTATCCTAATCCCAATGTGGTTTTCTCACTGCTCCAGTTGCGTAAGCAGCAGCGTTCGAAGTCCCGTAGTGGATGGCACGCGACGGCAACGAGCAACTACAAGAGCGGGTGCGTTGCGCTGTAGCTGGATAAAAATATGGTTCCTGAATAGTTGATGGTGGAAAGTGTAACCGTGGATAGCGCCAAAGCAAGAGGCATCATCGGATTAGGATGAGCATGATCGTAAGTTTGTACCATACCGAAAAATTCTACAACATCGTAAAAAGGCAGCGTCATTTACGACATACAGTCTCTGGTGCTTCCACATTATGTGAAGATATCCCAAAAAATCGCATTTATAATTACCATGTGTCCGTTCTCGATGGCATACGTCAGCGGTAGATCTCCGGCAGCATCCGGTTTAGTTCGTAGCGCTTCGCCCATATGGCAAAGGAATTGGACCTGGGACAGAAATCAAGGAACTCTGAACAACTGATGAGATCCATAGAATGTGTATAAATCTAACTTTTTTCATTTTTACAAACTTACAGCTCTTAATTGCCCAGCAGCAGCAGCTACATGTAGAGGGGTGCAGTTCCCTTTCATTTCTGCCTCCTGCTCGGTCACTAGGTCAACGTTTCTGCCACTCATTTCCCATAATTCGTTAAGCATAACCAAGTCACCTTAGTGAAAACAAACGTTACGCATAAATGCAAAGTACGAGTCAGAAATAGCAACATACCAGCATTTGCCGCTTCACGGAATGCTTGTGGAAAATGTTGTGGCTTTATAAGTTGCCAATACTGGAGCATCTTAACCATATCCATATTTCCGTGATATACAGCTACTGACAATGGCGATTCCTTAAAATGGAAAGAATGCAGGATACGAAAGATCACAATATGTACAGTATGAGATTGGGGTTGACTGTTTATGGAATGCGTGTGCACGTTCCACTTCACTTTGGAATGTGTACGGTGAGGAACATTCTAGTGTACTTCGCAGGAACTAAAAGTGTTCCCATGGAGGTTTTTTTGCGACTATCAGGGCGAGTTGTGCGGAACCACGCCGGATACCGCAATCTACGACCCCATCTCTAGCTTTTGCCGTCCCTCACCGCGTCAGATTCGTGTATGCCGCCCTTAACAGCAAAGAAGTGACCAGTTCATCCGACGAAGCAACTTTTCACATCCAGAGAGCTGATCGATTGAACAGAAACCTCAAAAAGTGGGCTAAAGGTGAAATCAATCCTGTTCAGTCTGCATCTGCGCGAATGATGAAATCCATTTAACACGATTTCATCCTGTCAAAGTAACGTCGGCGTAAAGAGTTGCTTCGTTGGACGATCTGATTGGCTTTGTGCTCGTGATAAGTGTGCTTCTCGGATATATAAAATGTGTTTCCCGCTTTGCTGCAGTAATTTGATTCACAACTACTATTTGGGAGAACCCAGCATCAGAAATTTCGCAAATCCAAATTCCAAATCGCAAATGCGTTCCATGTAGAAAATGCTACTAAAGTGAATTTTGCTCTGAGATCACAAGTTTTGGAAATCTCGATCCGTCAACATATCAATCAATAACACATCAAGCACCTGCCCTTACAAGATAGGGATCATGGGCAAAGAGGTCAAGCGACCGAAAAATAAGAGAAAAGAGACCCCTAACTCACGACATATTCTCGGAATGGTAGTGAACACTTCACTCGAGCCATAGGGAACTTTCGCTCCCGTAACATTTTTGCGCACGTTTCATATCCCAAAATTTCTCTTGCACAGTCCTTGTAATCTGGAGGAGAGTGATTCGAAATAAGAGTCCTTCGATTTATTCGACGAGCAAATGGATCACTTCACTTACCGTAAAGAACAGCAACATCAAACGGGTACATCTGTGTGCCCATACCTTCGATCGCACTGCATACCCAACCGTAAATAGTAGTCTGAATGGAACGAAATCGTAAAATCATTGTACTTCGAAACAACAACTGACGCCTTACTCTGTAGTGATCTCGAATAATCGAATCGTCAGGAAGCGTCTTGCCGGGAAACAGTACCTTCTTGATGAACTAAAATATAGAATGTGTATGAGTGTGCGTACTGAATAAGCGAATGAAAAAATAACAAAGGAGTAAACTGAAAAAAAAAACTATTTGTAGACATTACGTTCATTAAACTTTTTAGCATATGATAACTGTTTTTTTCATTCAGAAGTTTTCTATTTTCAATTCACAGTTTTTTTATTTTCAAAAGAGCTACAGCCAGTCGCACCACAACCTCTTATTTTAAGAGGACTGTTGCGTGAAAAAATGAAAATATCACGTAAAAATTGGTCGCATAATGAATTTGCGAAGTACAATAGGCAGGGATGTTTCAAAAATGCTTTAAAATCAACTGATAAACGAGTCGCGTTGAAGCTGTCTGTCAGAAAAGGGCTGTTTTTCTTTCCAATGTTCAGCATCTTGAATAACATGAGCGATTTTATATATACATTATCTGCTAAGTGAGAAATTAGTGCTTAGTCAAAGTGAGTTAAATTTTTTGTTTTCGCCATTTCAATATAAGATATACCCATTCCTAGCGCAAAATGTCTGAAAATATTCAAGAAACAATGCAATGGAATGCCTGTTCTAAAATAATTGAGACCAGATCTCCAGTGTAACATTACCTTTTTAAAAAAGACGAACACCACGGTTGCACATATCAAAAATAAATGAAAAAATTTCGTAAACCAATCAAAATGCTAAAAATTGTTGTTAAAAGGCAAGTTCCGGTGTGGAACACATTTTCGAACATCGCGATGAGTGCTACCTGATGGTACACTTCCTTTTTAGAAAAATCATTTAAAGAATTTAAAAAAAAAAAGCTACAGTGACGTCTGGGGACATACCGTTGTTTTTACAAAGTTCGAGCCGCGGTAATTCACTATGTGCAGAATTTGCTCACATTTTAATGGAATCTCTCCGCAAAGTCCCATTATTTTTCATATCATTGATTATTGATTTTATTGTTGATCATTTCTCATTTGCACGCAACCACAATCTCGACACAATGGCATGCTCGTTTCTTTTTTCTTCTCGATTTCCAAAAATAGAGATGAGTGAAAAATGTTGAAAAAATTGTAATGGACAATATTGTATGGGCGACTAGCTTAATTAGAAGGGTATTTGCTGCAAAGAAGCCATATAATTTTTTATAGCAAATCAATTTTGAAAGCTGTTGGTATTTCACTGAAAAAAGTTCACATGTAATAAATGATGTTGTTACAAGTTTGTTGTTAAAATGTTACTAAGTTTGTTGAAATGTTCTAGAATTTTTAAACTGAAAATGTGTAAAATCTCCTCAAAAACGTACCTCTGCATTTCCATGAGCTGCGGCGAAATGCATAACATTTGCTTGACGATATGAGACTGAGACGCATATACAATCCTATATTGTTACTATAAAATAGAAAAAACGAGAATTTGTGGAAAACATTTTAGCAAAAATGTGACGGATTCTAAAATAGCGCAATTTGCGAATTATCTCAAGAAATCTCCTGGATAATATTATATGTAGTTCTATAATTTGAAGAAAAAAGTAGTTTAAAAACACAACTCACAGGATAACATTGATGTTCGTCCTTCATATGAACTCCTTTAAAATATAAACTAAAGAATAAATCTGCATCACCCGTAATACCAGTAAGCAGCAACTTGTTATTCATCATAATTTCTTTTGATACAGGGTATACGCAATCGAATGACGGTGTACATGATGTGTTTCGCTGAACAACGATTGAGTCAATAATGAACGAACACATATTACATACAAATTTTTCAACAACAAAACAAAAATCCCTTTAACAACAACAGGTATTGCGCTTTATCAGAATAAGAAAAAGGGATTTCTGTCGATCCCCCCTATGGAGATGCAATGATCCCGCTGAAGAGCTAGTGTCTGTAAATATCGATGCTACCCGTAGGTCAAAATGGTCGCAATGCATCCAAGGATTAGATTTTCACCTGTGATATTTAAGAGGTGATTAGTCAATTGGCGCGTTTATACGACTCAAAAGCAGTCAGTTAGCTTTTTAGTGATTTGCTTGAGCTGCAGCAGTCCACCACTTTGATCAATATTTTTTTTCCGAATTTTTCCCAAGTTCAGGAAAAAAATCCAATTTTTCGATCATAAAATAGTACAGAAAAGCAATTTTTTAAATTCTTTCGTCTTCAACGGAAAACGACTTTAAAGCGAGAAACTAATTCAGCTCTGGTCTCGTGATATATCTGAGAATATAAAACGATTAAAGAAGTATACATGAATTTCAAATGCAAAACAATTTTTTCGCATCGTTTTGTTTCGCAGTTACTAGCACCATATTATCAGTAAACAGCACCGGAGCAGGTGAACCCAGCTATATAGTTGAGTCAAAACGACATGGATTACGGACACAGTTGCGCAAGCGGCTGCGCTCGAACCGGCACAGTGGAGCGTAGCGGTTGGAATCGTGTAAGGATCCTCACTACCGCCACCAATCCCTGCATTTCCCGATGGTTCCACCTCGATTTCAACCGCTGCCTCCATCGCACCGCTTCGTGCGCAGCCGCTTGCGCAGCTGTTCATGCTTCATGTCGTTTCGACCCAACTATATGTGCCGTTATATTCCCGCAGAAGTACGAACTAAGGGGAGTGAATTTCTAATAATTGAAAAAAATTAGATCCTATCTTACCCTTTCAAGCTTTCGCAGATTTCTCTCTTCCTCCTCTCGCCAATCCTCTCTCAGTTTATCACAATAGATATCGAGCAAGCGCTCCACTTCAAACGGCAAATGAGGACGAGGATACTCTTTGAAGGTGTAATTTTTTTTAGAGAGAAAAGTAATCCGAGGGGATAAGCAAAATAATCTGTTTACCATGTGTTGCGATCGCTTCCAAACATGTCTTCATCATTCCCATGTACCACTGAGTGTTGTGTTTGAAATCACCATCTGATGAAGCAGCGTGCGCACAGTATGCCATGCGAATGCACACGTCGTCCAGAGAAAGCTGCAATGGTTTTCTACTCCAAGTGCGATGAATTATTTAGGTACCTTCTCAACTTCTATCGCTTTAAAAAAATTTTTCGTATCAGTATAAGTTTGATGTGCTGAGAAAAGAGAAAAAAGAAATCAAATCCGATTTTTTTTTTTCTATTTCTGCCATTTCAAGTTGACAAAATAGTGGATTTTCGTTGCCGGTTGCTTTTTGTCCTTAATTAAGGTATTAAACCTGTCAAGGTTGCTCACCACCAAGTTTTTTTGATGTGTTATGTGAACATCGGGTGAAATAAACCAAAAATTGAACAAAACCCATGATGTAAGAGATATAGAGCGTCCAAAAATTTGTTAGATGGAAGAAAGTCGTTACTGATAAAGAAGAGCGAATAATTGAATAGTGAATAGTGTATTGTGGTTTTTTTTTCCTGTTTAAAAATGCTAACGAGTTTTTCCTTAACACAACAGTTTCACGTGACGAACTTCAAGCTCAACGCAAAAAAAAAAAAAACTGGAACTAATTTGACTCACTGTCTTCAGTTCTTCCATAGTAACCTCCGTGTCTACATCAAGTTGCACCTGAAAATTCAATTACATTGGATAAGTGAACAAAAAACACCACACTCAAGGATCCCATCATGGATAAGGGATAAAATTCTGGCGTTAATCAATCCGCCTGGGATGCGCCATCACGTTCACTTCAATTCAGAATCGTTTGGGGTTTACGAACGCGAATGTACTCTATACAATGAATGGCGAGGGCCAGCCAATGTGTCAAGTCAGTGTTTTTATCATCCTAGACAAACTCGGCGCTACTTCATCGATCCCAGAGGGATAAGAACTTGTTTGGCATCAGGCAGGTCTCGAACCATCGACCGACGCTGCAGTCGCAGTGGAACCCCTACACCGCTAACCCATTTGGCTAAGTTCAGCTCACATTCGCAAAATTTCCCACCAAGGAACCCCACCATTTCTCACTCAATAGAAACTTACGTCGTTGAGTTTGAGGATAATGCACGTCAAGAAAATACTTACTTCAGGATAATGATCGATTAGGTGATTCTCAACGGTTGAGGGACCACTTGACAACTGAAGATGAAAATAAAATAAGATATTGATGAAAAGTGACCGTAACTCTTTCTATTGAATTTTTTTTCAGATCATCAGAGTGAATGACAAGTGATTTCTTGGCTCACCTCTAATTTTTGTTCTGCGGTAAGCTCGTTGTCGAAGAGTGATTCATCTTTCTGGACACGCTAGAAATTTTAAAATAAACACATGTCCAGAACACTTGCGGAGATGTTGCAGGAGTGATCTTCATGCATATACATGTTTTCATTTACAGACTGGACGCAAATTTATGGAAACAGAATTTTGCTTATTTTTTAACAGTTCTATAAAGAATTCAGAATGACGTCTGAGAACAGATGAGTTCACGAACAGCTTTAGAAGGAAGAGACATACAAAATCGATGTCTTACCATATCTAGGTATTCGTCCACGTCTTCCCGTATTTCGGTATTTTTCAGTAACCCACCACCATTCGAATACGTGAGTCGATCCTATGATTTTGAATGCATGGATTTGTAATCTGTATACGCATCATAATAAGAACAAGAGTGGAAGAATTTTCAAATCAAAGATGAAGGATAAGCGCTGCATCTTATCCCTGCACATGCTGATAGTAAATTACTGACAGAAAGAAGTGCGATTTTAATGAGGGGAACAACATAGCGCAAAAAAACTGAACCCGGATTTAAATCTCAGGACGTCTTTAACGTTCCTAATCCACTACATTCATTGCAGACTGAAGGTATGAACAAAATATGAAAAAGAGCCCTGAGCGTTAATCTTGGTTGCATCTGGAAGCTCTCTCAACTTCAACTTAGTGTCTTTATTCTCCTGTAAATACCAGTTCACCGATTTCGGAGGGACGATAGTAGTGCTTAGCTTAGAATGGTTTCAAATCATGTTCCGTAAAGACGATGCGGTAACGTCTTCGCACTGCGCTACGCTTATTTAGATAATTGTTATTTAAAATGAAAATTAGGCAGCCAACATTTCCGAACAACTTTCGGGGTAGAGCATCCTGTGCTTGAAAGTGATTTTGATCTCCATTTGAGAGGTGTGGTGAAGAAATGCTCGCATCAAAGATGCATTACTCTGAATACGAAATATTCAGTTCCGTTTCACCAAATAAACATATGTGTTGCGACATGCACTAACGAGGAAGGTTTGTCCGCTTGCGCATGAGGGACGCACACAAAAGTTTTTGCACAGTTTTTTATAGCCAGTACACCACAAATCTGGCGTGGTGAGAGAATCCGCGAGAAAACCTAGAAAATGTGTTTGCAGATTGCGAGATCAGGAATGGGTCCGCTCATCTCTGATCCTGATCGTCGTAAAATACGCGCCTCTATGTACACGTTCCGTTTTCCTCAATAGTCCATTCATTAGTTCTTGTATATGCCGGTGAGAAGACCTTAACGTTCCTTGGAGGTACGCTTGTTGATGCGGGACGTACATCAAAGTGTGGCGCCACAAAAGACGGCGGCTTCCGGGCCGTTTTTTTACAGTGACTACGGAGGGATGAGCGGAGCCGATTCCACGACAGATTCGTGGTATGCTGCCTTTAAGGATGGATGCTTTTCCAAGAATGTCTTTATTTATGTTTGCTTCTTTCTAAAGCTAAGTTGGTCTAATTTGGCTCATTGCACAGAAACCAGAGAAGCTACTGGAGAGGGAAGAAGATGTGAAGCCAGCGCCAAGTATGTTCGAAGAGGTAAGCGCTATGCACTATGCATGTACAATTCCGCGTAGTGATCCAGGAAATGTGGGGAACAGCCTTTATTTCAGCGGTCCTCGCTACGAGGTAACTTGTAATACGATAGGAGGGGCGGTTCCTTCGTCACCCTAAGCTTGCAATCTAAACCGTAATTCAGATGGACAGCAGAAGTTGTCCTACCTCATAAGAACAGACACGTTGTGGACTGTAGTACTAGTTAGTGTGCATTACACCCTCATCTTATTTATTCGTTTTAAGATCACAGCAGTCTTAAGCAAAAATCCCGTCAATTTCGTGATATACTGTCTTTAACGCAAACTCCTTTTTTCCTCTGCTTTGATTCAACTGAAATCACAAAAGACACCCATCCGATTGAACACATTCAGCGCAAACTGTAATTCGTATTGTTGCTGTGTACTGGATTTTTTAGATTTTCTTCCCAGTATTTCACTAAAAAATAGACACTGCATAACGTTCATGAGAAGAACGTTCAAGAGAAGATTGACTGCTCATCAAGATAGGATCCATTCAGATCTACATCAGCCTAGCAATGATGTAGCACCCTCAGAACCGATTAAAGAAAGCTCAGCGTGCGCAGCAAAGACGAGCACATTATTCATGGATAGGTACTGCGCAGATTTTTTTATGTGCGACAGAAGTGGTTCTTTTTGTTCACAAGAAAAAAAAAAAGAAAAATCGCCTCACCTCTACAGCTACTGATGGCGTCGGTTCACGCATATCTACCTGGGATCTAGAACAATGAGGGTTTTTCACTACGAGATGAGATCGTTCCGCTTCCATCGGCTCAGCGCGCGGCTCAAGCTCAAGATCACATTCGTCATCCATCTCTTCTCCAGTTGTCGGTTCCTCTTTGAGCACAGCGTTTTGCCTCTGATCTCCTCTGAACAAGACTGTAGATCACTGAGCTCCCACAGAGACGAAAGCACTTACGAAAGTATGCGTTGTGCTTCCAAAAGAGTTGATCTGAAAAAAAAAAAAGATTTTAAACATTTTGGACAGAGTTCCGGAAAATTTTCGATGTTAGCACCTCTGCAATGGTGAAGTCTTCGGCACATTCATGAGAATAATTGCAAAAACGTGGAAAGGCCCTAGAAATCCAGAAATCGGTTAGATCAAGAAAGTAAGACTTATTAGTTCAATCTATGAATACTCAACGCTTTATGATCGCAGGAATGATGTAATGAAAGGCTTCAAGTTGATTTCCTTATTAGTACTGTAAATAGTTGTTTAATGGGTTAAAATTGTCACTCCAGTGCTTCTGATACATCTAATTTCTGAAAGTCAAGAGCTTTTTGCGCTATTCCACCAACATTTGCGAACTGTGTGCCGAATTCGGTCTACCAGTGTAGAGACTCCTACATCGATAATTTTTCTGAACGTCGCTATTAACACCAACCTACGTGTTGATTCCTCCCGTACATAATGAGAAAACATCAAAGAACGCAAAGTTTGATGCATTTTCGCGTCCAGTTCTCGCTGTTGTTTTAGCGAAAGACGTCGTCCTCCGCAAGGCATTTTCGTAGGAAAATGACGTGACCACCAATGGTGTCAAGAGTGAATAGATACCAGATAGAAGTACCCAGTTCCTGGAATGGAGGAAAGCCTAACACAGAAGTATAAGGAGTAAAACTGTAATATAGGGGACCAGAAGTAAATATAGGTCAGAAATGAACGTTTCGATATGATTGTTTCACGTTATAGTCAAACTTTCTTTTAAATAATAGACGAATGAAGAGTTAATTTGATAAAGAATTTAGTTGTTCTTTTCTGTGTAAATATAACGAAATCCCAGAAAGCAGTGAGATGGATCCTACGGCGTCATATTTGGGCGCCTTCACTGGAAAGCGACGAAATGTGGTGAGATGGATCCTATCGATTTGATCGATTTCGATCGATTTGATCGATTTCGATCGATTTGTTGCGCCAACGCAAAGAAGCAGTAATAGGAGTGAGACGAGTTAAAAAATGAAGAAATCGGGTGAAATGGGTCCCACGTTGAATTGATTCGCCACGGTGCAGTAGTACCGCGCAATAACTCCAGATGAATTTTTACAAAAGTAACTGCCCTTTCTAACCTTTCTTCAGAAATTGAAAAAATCCAAAGTGCAAAGTGCTGTCTAAATAATAGCTAACAGTTTCCGTGATTTGGCGTAGAACCTTGCCTTTATCAATACGATGAAAATGTTAACGTCATCATTCATGTTAGGACATCATTCTGTGTTAATTGTTAGGGAAAAGGAGAGAAACCCATACTTCGAACAATGTTCCCAAATTGTGGTGATGTCGAAGGAATGTAGGTGTAAAATTAAGTTTGAATACTCTCCAAATATACCATTTATGCATGAGATTTCCAAGATGACTATGAAATTTTGTTTCATCAATACTCAAACTTTTACAAACAGAACAAAGCAACCGTCATTTGAACTTTCGAGGTATATAAACGCGCGCTCAGCCCTACGATAACCTGCGAGACTGGAAGATGTATCCAGTCAGTGTTTTTATCCTCCCAGACGAGTGTGGTAGGATTTTATCGATCTCGGAGATTTGAAGGGCTTGTTTTGCAATTGCAGGGCAGATTCGAACCTTCGGTAGATCGTGTAGCCACCTCTTCGCTCTTCGAACCTCTTCGCGACTTCCATACACCGTTTCCTTCTGTACATAAATCATGAAGATAACCGAGATCGAGATTTTCGGAAATTCCAATAAGCAGAAAGGTTTTCTTCCCTTCTTCCTTTTCCCTCTCGAAAAATTTATTTTGGCTGAGGTGCACAATCCTCGGCGTGAATCACCTCACCCGCTCACTGCGTTCCTGCACCTCAGTATACATATATATCAGTATACATCATCACCACACTTTTTCAACGATTCGAGCAAACCTCTCATCACCTTTCCACTTACGAACCTCCTCTACTTTCTCCAGTGAGAGCGGAACAGGAACATTCAGACTCTAACAACAGAAAGATTCACTCCAGTCTGATCTTGTAACGAATTCTTAGGTTTATAATCTTAGAGGAAGCTCAATCACAGAGAGGTGTTAAGTTACTGACTCTCGCGAGACTACTTTTTCACCACTTCAACGTTTTTTTCCTGTGATGTGAACAATTCAAGCGAACAAGGAAAGAATTTCTCCACCCTTCACACACACACCACCGCTATCAGTGGGATGCAGTGGGAATCATCACTATTGGATTGAGGTATAAGTTCCATCTGTTTTAAATAAATGCATATTTTGGAGCGACTGTCTTGACGTGATGCATCATATCATTCAACAACTTTTTTCTGCTCAGCTATCAGCTTCTCTTTTTTTCTCACTAATTTTTAACAAATTTAAGACTTCTGGGAAATTATAGGCTGCAAAAACATTATTTTCAAAACATTCTCCATTCCACCTATCAACAAAGTTATAAAGTTCCTCATGCAGTTCGAAACACAAGTGACGTGTTCGGAGAGGAACCTATAACTTCGAAAAATAGTGAAGAATTGGAATTTGGTTCTCCACCTTCAAGATGGCTATTTCGACAATGATAATATGCAGCGCTGCAGTCTTTCCGAGTTCGACGATCCTCATCGAGGAACGAGGTCGAGGAGAACCTCTACGCAAGTCGAGTTGCCGCATGTAAGCAGAACTACTCAACAGAAAAGGTAGACTGTGAAGGTGCATAAAACCTAATGTGGAAACCATACAAAGATGATGATCTGAGAAAGTCAATCATCGAATTTTAGCCTCAGATCAAACATAAGAGAAGAAAGAAGCTAGTACTTAATTTTTACGATGACACCTCTCTTTGGGGTACCGATCCAATGAATTTGCAGAGCATTAGCCTCGTTCTTTCCAAAAAGTATAGGAAATCCATATAACACATTGGACATAGCTTCAAATACTTCACTCACAAAAATAAATTTATCACCTTTCGGTCTCTCTAAAACGATCATTTACAAACATTATTGTTAAAAGACAACGTGAATACATCAACAAGAAAGTGAAATTTGGGTCCTCAAAGCGAAGAATCATGAAAAAAATTGTAGCAAAAAAAAGAGGGTGAGCTAAACTGTAGGAGAGTACAGCCTACCCGCCGCAGCTGCCACTCATTCAAAACAAAATGAAAAAAAAACCTAATGAGAACAGTTGCTTCAAACGAGGACGTAAAGTGAACGGTAGTATATAATCTGTAACAATATGCGGGTCTGGTAAAATCATCAGTTAAAACATAGTCATAGCAGTAAGTGTTGAATGCACTTTGGTATGTACAGGAATACAAGCACTTAGTATAAAATATAATTGAATAAATAATCTGACTACATTTTATATTCGAAAGTACCGGTGAGAACAATAAGTAAAACATGAGATTTTGACATGGAAGTGTTTCGCGATGATAATACAGCAATTGTATGAGTTAAGTGCCTGAACGACCTAACCCTATGGCAGTGAAGTGGAGATAAATGATTTACTCTCATTACATCACGGAGCTATCACAGGTATGAAAATGAATTTTGAACTTGGGAAGACTTAAAACCTATGATGTCATGATTATCATCAGACCCAGCTGTCATCAACGCCTCGAGGTTGACTACCTTTCCGGACTGAAGCGTAGAGGGGTTCACCTGGTGGACGATCGTATCGCGGCTGCCCGTTCTGCGCTGGGCTACTTTGCTGATATTGCGGAGGTTGCGGACGTCGGTGCTGAAGAGTCAAAAAATGTTGTACATGATAAGAAATCAGAGTCGAACACAACACAAACTCAAGACTGACGAAAAAAAAACTCATAAGATGTGAAAAAAGGAATATTTTAGAGCAGAAAAACACTTCTTTATCACGATTAACCACAAAAACTACTCTAATGACCACAAAATCTAATAGCAAATGCACTGCAAATTACCTTTATGTGGTGAGTTCGTGTTGGGAGACACCTCAAAATCCTCAAATACTATAATGCAATGAAAGTAACAGCAACACACATAAAACATGTGAGAGCAGAGTTCCAAATGAAAAGACGAATTGCTAAGAGGTGCTGAGACAATACGTTATATCTCGAATGCAGTGCGATGTTGGCATAATGCACTCACTACCTTTTGTTCGCCACGAAATGCGAGGTTTCTAAGTCGCGCAGTTCCCGATCTACAAATCCAGTTAAAAATTCAATGAGCTGTATCTCTTTCCTCTGAAGCCAAGAAAGTTGACTGTAGAAGGCAAAAAACGTTTACAGCGATGACGCACACCACTGGGAACGTTTCAAACGCATTTCTACAGTCGTGGAAAAGGTATTCGTTCACGAGCGAGTCGCGTACACACAAGAAAGACGTCAACAAAATGCACCGCCCTGGACAGCTCATATCGTATTATATCATAGAACTCGACTTTCTATGTAAAATAATTCCGCAGTATCATTCTAAACAGCAACAGATTTCCTATGTGACACTGAAAATCACGCTACAGGCCGGCAAAAGGTCCCTTTAAAGGCCTCACCTCACGAATCTGGGGTGGTGGGGGTTTCAGGTGGGTTGTACCTATACGAAGTCGTAGATTATGGAGAGAAGGGTGATTCCGTCTATTTCTTCCTAATTGCCGTAAAAAATGGCCCGGAAGACACGGCTTCGAGCGTTTCGACGCGTTATTTCCTACAACGAGATCGATTGGAGCGCGCCAGCGTTGTGCATGCGCCGCATCTTCCGGGCCGTTTTTTACGGTAATTAGGAAGAAATGGACGGAATCACCCTCTTCTCCATAATCTACGACTCCGTATAGGAACTCCACTTCAAAACCCCATATTCGTGGATTGATGCCTTTAAACAACCAATATTGGTAGTTCCACACCATCCGCCCCACTTGAGTCAGGTTTTCTGAAAGAAAAATTTGTGGCATTCAGAATATGTCACCTGCGCATCGACGACGGCTCCATATCCACCGCTGCTCATTGTGTCGTCCAGTAAGGCTTGTGCCGGCCTTTCTCGGCCTTGGCTTGATATCGGTCGAGCTAAAGTGGCTGAATCGCCCCTAAAACATTTCTTTTCACGTATTCAACAATTACCGTCGAAAACTCACCTATTAATCCAATATACCAATATCTACACCCTGAAAACATAACCTGATTTCCAGAGCAAGCCTGGAAAACCTCCATAACCTACCTGGCCGTTCCTGAGTAGAAGTCAGCTTCCTTCAAACCACTTCTTTTGAATCCATCATGTAGTTCTTTATGCTGCCACATCATGAACAGCACCTGGCTAGCGTATTTGCACACACGATGTGAGTATGTAGGATAGCTTCGTGCTAATCCTCGCAACTTTTCCGTGCCTGTAATAGAACATATTGGATCACTGGATAAGATGGAACAAGTATTCGGAATCTACCTCTCGCTTCATGGACATCCTTTGTGAACGCGGCGCTGCTTCTGACCACCTCGAAGAGGATTCCGAGGACAGCACCTATTGTCTGATCGCTGATAGGTGGTCGTCGAGCACCAGTTTCGGGAAGCTTATCAATCAGGTCCCGCAACGCGTACTTACCTAAGCCATATTATCCTAGCTCGATTTTTAAACAAATGTACGGAACTTTGAAATTCGGAAATTTCACATCTACTAAAGATATATGAGTTATTCAAGAGATTATATCCATTTCATAGCTTATCTTCACTATTTGCAAGTATCGAATCGCACCTATAAGCTCTCTATTCCTCGGATCCAGTGAGAGATTTCGTAATGCAGTAGCCACAGCACAAACGACATAATCTTCTTTCAAGCGAATCAGCTCGACGAGTACAGGAAGTCCTTTTTCAACCCGCACTGCCGCTCGTACTTCAGCACTCGGGGTGAATTGGCAAGCGGCGAGATTTTGAATGGCTCCTGCAGAAGCCTGGAAAAAAAGAAACAAATTTAAACAATGAAATTCTCAACCGAAAAAGTGGTAGCCGATTTTCTCCATGAAGAAGGAAAAAAAACGAAAAAAAAGAGAGAAAAAGATGCACAATGCTAGATTAAAAGGTAGTTTTCGATTCACAAGTTAAAAGCAAACAAATCTTTAATGTAACACTTATTTCCAAAATTAGCAGAAGTTTGCTAGATACTCCAAAAATGATTGACAAAAAATGACTCCAATTAATCACAATTCAAATGCATTCAGCATAGTATTTAAAATAGTACTTCATAAACGAAAGAAGCAATTCACATGGAAAAAATTTTCTCAATAGTCGGCTCAATTTCGGATTATCTTAGGCGTGCAAAAAAGGGCGGTGGGTCACTTTATGAGGAAGCTTACAATGTAGAAAGCGCAGCTTAAAATCATGAGATACTGTTTCTTTGTAGGATTTGCCATTCCAGTGATCAAAATTTACCAATACAGAAAATTTCATAGATTGAAACACGTCATACTCTCATTGATCAGCATCACTACGAGTGCAGAGACCTGAAACCCATTGCACCATTTTGATGAGCAATGCGTAGGAAAACGGAAAATAACGCAAAGCGAGCGTCAATCACACCTTTCATATTAATTCATTAATTTAACGGAATATTTACTTATTAATTTGAAGGCAATAGTTACCTCTAAAGTATCCAAATTAGAAGCTTCCTGAAGCAATTTCAGATATAACTTCACCACGTATGGCTGCCACAACACTGCAGGACCCTGAAATATGTACTTTGAGTTGAAATGCAACTTTGTAGTTGAGGACAAGACTATCGCTAATGTTACGAATATTTAGACGATTGAAACAAAAAAGAAAAATCCACAATTGCTTCGCTGCATGAGACATTCACAGTGATAATTCACCACCGTGAGAAATTGAGGGTGAAATAATCTAGTCCACTTCAGGTTTCCCTATGATTCTAAACCAGCTAAGGATTTCGTACCTCCTACGACGATAAATTGGGATCTGGCTTATTTAGGAGGATAAAATTACGACTTGATATGTCGGTAGCCCCGTCCCACAAGTCCTTGAATAAGCCGCATATGCGTTCATAAAACTCTCAAGTGATTTTCAACTGAAGTCAAACGAGTTGCTGTAACCCAAAAGAATTGATCAAGCACTTTATAATTTACTCCTTTAATTCCATCTGTAACTCATACAATTTATCCGAAACTATATTAGTTAATCCTAGTTATAGTTCAACCATCACCAAATAAATCAGTCCGATATCTCAATGGCCTATCACTAGCAACTCCTTTAGGTCCATGCAAACTTCATTAGTATTCATCCAAGCGCTCAGTACACGGAAATTTTGGATGGGTTAATGACTAATATGAATTTCTACAGATGGTACAACCGCTGTATTGAACTTTCCTGAAGCAATTGTTTTCGCTGCTTGAAAACCAAGGAAGAAGAAATCGTTGAAAACTGATAAGAAAACATATAAATAAGAGTGAACAGCGTGGTAGCTCCCAGTTTCGCTCAGTCAATTTCTGTGCCGTTTTCGTAGCTATGCCAAATCCACCAGCGAAAGAGGATACATGGGCTTTTCAGAAAATTGGAACTGCATTCCCACCAAACCCTGTCAAAGTCGGTACGAAGCGTCAGAAAACTTAAAATACTCCATGAACTGTTTTCAGGTTTTGGGACAACAAAATATGTACGTTGCGCTATGGTATAAGCACGGAAAGCCAATCCACGGACGATCATGGAACAATGGAGGAGTTGTAGAGTGTTCCTTCCCATACAAAAAGAGCGAACTACGAACAGCACAACAACTTGAGGGGAATATTCAGGTAAAAGATGTGAAGGACTTAGTCAACGATATGCAGTCTCATCACTTCAGGTGCTGCAATACACGGGTGATCACAACACTCAAGGATTTTGGTATGAGTGGATCAAATATAAAGAACGTTTTGACAACACTGAAACCCGACAACTACTCCGCTGTGGAGATTCTTTCCCAATTTTCTGGAAAGACCGACCAGAAGTATGAAAGTGTGAACTCAACATGAAATAAACGAAACAACAACGTTACAGGGACCACTACTCGGATACGTTGATAATAAGACTGAAATTGCACTTTTTTCTTGCGATGGGAAAGTGTACGAGAAAAAAGGAGGAGAACTCTCGGACATGTATATCATTGTGAGAAACACGGCTGGAGGTCCACCGCACTGCGAATGTTCAACCTGTCGCGTTGCTCCACCTCCACCTGGCCCACCGCCACCAAGGTGATATAGGAACATCAGGTCCAAGAAAAGTTGTTTAAAATTATCTTTGTAGAGTTATGATCGATGAATGGATGGATATACGTGCTGGAGATCCTTGGCCAGACAGACCATTAGTCAAGGCGCTTGACAAAACTCTGGATAACACAATTTCCGGAGAAAATCCAGACCAATTCGTCGCTTTATGGTATCAAGCAGGAGAGCCTGTCATGGGACGAGTTTGGAACGAAGGTGGCAAAGTGAGTGGCACCTTTTTAATGTTTCAAACAAAAAATAACGTTTTGTCCTAGGTAGCGGCAAACTTCTGCTGGAACAAAAATGAGTACAAGGGAAATGTTGGTTCTATCCAGGTGCTTGTACATCTTTCTGAGCACGTACGTGGCTTTGACTACAGTTGGATTCCATTCCCACAGGTGTGTACTACAAAATCAGCTCCACCAGTGAAAGCCATAAGCGAGTCATTTAGGCAGCGTCATTTGACAAAAGCAAGGAATGGATTCCCGTGCACGTTGACAATACGAAAGGCGACATCTCATCCGGTGTGATCACGTTTGATGGAAAACAGATTCTCGGAAAAGTCGACGTCAAGAATGAAAAATCATCAGCAGGATTCGGCGGGAAAGAAAACATGCTTGTCGGGCCTGCTTGTGCCAATAACACTGTAGTCTTATGCCGCAAAGCAAGACCCGGTTACAAATTTGATTAACCCCATAAACTATCATGTTGCACCATGAAACGCATATTTTCACTGTATCATAAGATCTTCACTAATCCCAAAAACGTGTGCCACGAAGTAAAGAAGCAGTCTGATCGAAAATCGTAAAAGCTTAATACATCTGTAAAACCGATGTGTACGATTGCTAATCCTAAAACGCATCGATATCCATCGAAAACGACCACACCGTTAGCATGGTGATCAATTCCATAACGACACTGTAAATCACTAGCACCGTCTATATTTCTACCTTTCATTTACTTACTTAAAACGTTTGCTAGAAGAAATTAATCGAAGCATTACCAGGACCGAAATTGGGGATCTCTTCAACTTCTATACTACTTTTGATTTTGCTTTTCCGACTGGAAAGAAGGCCTAATTTGCACATTCGGTGAGATGCCAGAAACCACAGAATGCATCAGTAAGCTCTGTTAGTAACTGCAAAAGTGACTGCGTACTAGCCTTTAATTAGGAACGAATGGGGGATCGGTGATTGCCATAGATTCTCCGAGGATTTCTTCAGAAAGCTTTCAGATGGCAACGATAACCTTGCAGTGAATAGGTGGCTATAAAAGAATAACATTACCTTCACGCACAAATCGGACACCGAATTACTGTTTTTTTTTTGTCCACTGCGAAAGAGGCATTACCTGATAAGACTACTGTAGTCAATCCCAAGTTACAGTTTACACTTTCACTCTTATGAACAGTAGCATTTTTTTCAAAACATAACTTGTATTTTCAAAGATGAATGGGTGATTTCTATCTCACAATTCAGAACAAATAACAAATGATAATAAACACTTCCACTCTCATTTCTAAACGCTATTTCACTTATGTGAACTTCTTAAGCACCTTTACTTAATCTATGGTTTCAAACAATTTCAAATACCTTCCTTTTCTGTTCGTTTCAAAAAGCTCTTCGTATGAGCTGCGTGCGCGGCGAAAAAAAAGCATCGTAAGAGAGGCAGACGCGGCGAAATGGGCGAGGAAAAAGGTGTGGGCGGGGCGTCAACAAGATGTACTACAAGAGAAACGATCAAGCTACTCTGACAATTGTGACGATATTAGGAGTCGCCCGGTGCAATTATCGACGCTCATTAGCTTCCTGGATGCGCAACGGCACATCAGGCGGGTACCTCTTGACCGTTCCCCTCACTAGAAGGACAAAACATCTTATCAGATTTAAATGAATCATGAAAGTAAACATTAGTAGCATAAAAAGAACAATGGAAATGTAATTTCATTTCATTCGGTACTATACTTCGTCTAAGCTATGCCAAATCCACCAGCGAAAGAAGATACTTGGGCATTCCAAAAAATAGGGGCCGCATTCCCGCCAAATCCTGTTAAGGTATATTAACTCAATGTAAGCGACAATATGCATCAACTCTAAGTCCGCGTGTAAGAAGGAAGGACCTTTGAAAAATATCGTGTGAGAAAGTAATGGTGATTTTTCCAGGTTTTGGGTCAACAAAATATGTATGTTGCTCTTTGGTACAAGCACGGAAAGCCAATACACGGCAGATCTTGGAATAATGGCGGTGTCGTAGAATGTTCATTTCCCTACAAAAAGAGCGAACTAAGAACTGCCCAACAACTGGAAGGAAACATTCAGGTCGTGATAACGAATACCACTACTACTACCATAATAATTTGTAAAAATCGCTTCCAGGTGTTGCAGTATATAGGGGACCACAATACTCAAGGATTCTGGTATGAGTGGATCAAGTATAAAGATCGATTTGAGAACACTGACGATCGTCAAATGTTGAAATGTGGAGATTCCATTCCGATCTTTTGGAAAGATCGTCCAGAAGTGAGCTGAACCGAGAGAACTTATATGCCTGTCGTTATTTACCGCAAACACCCCACTACATGGCTACTACACCGTATATCCTCGTCACTTCAATCGTCATTGCATTAGATTATCGGTAGATAAAATTCCACTGCTAATAGCTGGAGTATACTTTAAATGATCGTTATCACTTATCCATTCACTGCTGATACAATTGCATTAGTAATCTCGTTTATCTTGAAATCTTGGTTGCTTATCTCCATTATGCGTCGTTGTGACAGAGTGAATCCCGTATCCTCGTGCGACTGCCTCCCCAAAATTTTTCTACTTTTTTCTAAATTTTTACTTAAAAACGTAGGCGTACAAAGCCATAAGGGAGAAGCGGATGTGAAGCGCCAATTTATTATGCGTCTGTCTCACTAGTAATATGACGGATTTTGGATGATTTACTCCAGTTTCGTGAAATATCTGGAGATCTGCGGAGTTCTATGCTCTTCGGAACTCACTTGAGAAATTCATTTATAACCAAGTTTCTTAAGGGACCACTTCTCGGATATGTGGATAACAAGACGGAAATCGCTCTATTCTCCTGCGATGGGGCTGTTTACGAAAAGAAAGGAGGAGAGCTGAACGATATGTACATCGTCGTAAGAAACACAAAAGGGGGTCCACCATTCTGTGAATGTGCTCACTGCCCGAAAGCACCACCTCCACCTCCTGTGCCTCCTCCAGGACCTCCTCCTCCAAGGTAAGAATGTTTGCCTCTTCAATAAATAGCCCGGTGAATATGGAGGAGTGGCAATTTACAGTTTACCATGATACTGAAATAAGTAGCAGCTTTTTGTGTCCACGAACCCTCTCAGTGTAATATGATTCTGTGCAGTGTTAAGTTTCATCACTAATCATTAAGTGGTAGCTGTTGCCAAATAAACGAGTAAGTAAGTTGGTAATTTTTCCTCAAATCTGCTGCGATTACAGTTATTAGATACTATTCAATCGACAGACCACATCACACTCTTTAAGAGCAAAACATTTCAAATAGGGATAGTTTCACTGAGTATAGCAAGAAAACATAGCAACTAAGTGGAAATATGTTACAGAGTTATGATCGACGAATGGATGGATATACGTGCTGGAGATCCTTGGCCAGATAGACCTTTGGTGAAAGCGCTTGACAAAACACTGGATAACACAATTCCCGGAGAAAATCCGGACCAATACGTTGCATTATGGTACCAAGCAGGAGAACCAGTCATGGGGCGTATATGGAACGAAGGTGGCAAAGTAAGGCACAACCTCTAACGTTCCAAACAAAGAATAAAACTGACGTTCCTTTTAGGTGGCAGCAAACTTCTGCTGGAACAAAAACGAGTACAAAGGAAATGTTGGTTCTATCCAGGTGCTTGTACATCTTTCTGAGCACGTACGTGGCTTTGACTACAGTTGGATTCCATTCCCACAGGTGTGTACTACAAAATCAGCTCCACCAGTGAAAGCCATAAGCGAGTCATTTAGGCAGCGTCATTTGACAAAAGCAAGGAATGGATTCCCGTGCACGTTGACAATACGAAAGGCGACATCTCATCCGGTGTGATCACGTTTGATGGAAAACAGATTCTCGGAAAAGTCGACGTCAAGAATGAAAAATCATCAGCAGGATTCGGCGGGAAAGAAAACATGCTCGTCGGGCCTGCTTGTGCCAGTAACACTGTAGTCTTATGCCGCAAAGCAAGACCCGGTTACAAATTTGACTAGAGTGTGGATGAAATGTTTAAATGAACTAATTTTCTTGAAGTGAAAAGTTGACACCTACCGTGACCACTTCTCTACCATAATCCTTTTTTCTCTCCTTGTCTTTTTTTGGTTTCGGACTACTCGGAGCCGATTTACTCCCCTTGCTATAAAGTATGTGAGCTGTGGCAGGATCGTAATTAGGATCCTCAACTTCTTGAATCCTAAAACGAAAAAATACAGTTAGAAGAGTAGAACTATAATAAAAATTACAATTTCTCTGGATGTAGTTCGACCAGGTTAAAATACCTGTAGCTCAGGTTTCGAAGCAGACAAACGACATTTTCGACGGACTGCGAGTCGACTTGGTTCCGCTGGATGGCGATTGTCAGAAACTGGACGAGACTTTCAATGAGATTTGGACAGACACGCAGTTTCTTACGAGCAGTGGCATTCGCTGCACTAACATTCCTAAAGTCGAAGACTTGACCACCAGTTCAAGATTCGAAAATGTCGTAAGGAACAACGTACCTCAAGACGCCAGTGGCGTTTTTGAAAATCGGCGTAGCAAAATGTCGTGATGGATCACCATCATTTGTAATACCGTTTTGTTGGTACACAACTGAGGATGGGCAGACCTGTAAAGAGGGAAGTTGAACTACCCGTTCACGTTGGAGAACCTCGCACGAAATTTTTCTAAACGCTTAGTTTTGAGAATCTGAGTTTTCGATCGCAGATCATTCTGTTACAAGCTAATGGGACACATAAATGTGAACTAAAACTGATGATGCGGGATCCGCGATTAGAATATGGAAATGTAACAGTAATTTTCATGTTCGGAACGAGGTGTACGAGATGCTTCATGTTTTCGACTTCTTGTTCCAGTCTGTCATTATTTCACAAGTAAACCAAATTAAAATGGGAAGTTTGTGACCAAAAAGAAGCCGGTCCCAAAATAAAACTGACTTTTGCTCCTCGTTGTCGCACAGATTTTCTTTCGTTAAAAAACCGCAAAATTAGGGGAGCTCTTAGCAATTGGGAATGAAGAAGACATGAAAGAAGAATTCAATTTATTGGATGAAAAGCTTCTGGATAAGCATGCTACCTGCACCATTACAAAAATCCAGAAGAATAGTAATCAATCTTCAAACGAACATTCAATAGTTTGTATTAGACAGAACTAAAATTGCAAAAGTTGTACGAACCTTCAAGATATATTTTGAAAGATATAATCCGAAGATACATTTCGGCAACGCTAAATAGTTTGCAGGAACATTCCATCGTTACTTTTACTTCCAAAACATGAAAAAGACTGGTTTGACAAAAAATCGGTGCTTGTATTTAAATGCAGTGATGAGTCATTTCAAAACAATAGCTAACTTTTGAGGGCAAGTGAAGGAATAAATGAATAAACCATAAACAAGTCGGTAGGCGTTTTACCAAGTTCAGATTCTTGTTAGTTAATCGAATGTGATGTCTAAAATCAGTTCGATACATCTAGAGTGCAGTAATGATAACGAACAATAACGAACACGCACAAATTCCTAGTCTTTCCCTAACCACATACCACCACGTGATGGGAGTTAGGAAGCAGAACTTGTTGTGCAACACTTAAACTAACAACTTGTACTGTAACACCACAAAATCACATGCTGATAAGAGATTATGAACTAATAGTGGTAACCAATACCAAAGAACAGAGAACAACATTCCACTTCGCCACATAGAGGAAAACATTTGTACATTGCAAACTACGACCAACCTGGTGAACCAGTGCTTCGGTAGCTCCTTCGAGAATAACTGGTTTGAGCATATCCGCACTGGAAAGATTCCATAGTGCAGCAGTGGCTTCTTCCTTGACTCCTGAATCATGGGACGTCTGTAGAACAGCAGCCAGCATTCGAATCCCATCGGCATCGAGCACAGCCAGCTATACGTGAAAATATACTGAGGAGTGTGAACGCTGATGAAATTTTAAAACGAAGAAAAAAGATGAAAAAATCTACTTTTCTGTGCGAGAATCAATAAATGCTGCACTGTTAATAAATACTCGAATACTGCTTATTGCAAAATCGATCATCTATGTATATGCATCCTGTTCACAGCTGTTTAGGAGCGACATGATCACGAAAAATATGCCTGATAAGGGCCGTAGTACAATTACAATTACTGTGTTAACTGAATCGCAAATAAATTTTTCGAAATCAGCACGGAAACAAAGGAATCACAAAGAAAATATGCATGATACAACTAATTTTGAACATATAAGACATATAATGTGCAGGGAGCAATTAAAAGCTCACAATTGAAAATGCGGTTATTACTTGTGCAATATGACCTTGTTACCAAGTTAGTAAAACGATTTTTAAAAACATCACACCTTCACGCCAAATAAATATTGTCTATATCTCGAAAAAAAAAGCAGAGTGAACAGTGAAAGTGTTCCTTTCCAATTACTGAATCGCATTCTGGATCATCGAACCATTTAAACGAAAGAGCAAAAAGAAAAATTAGTCTCAGATAGTTCGAGTACACTCAATAAACCGGTTATTCACAAAACATGCAGTAGGTGTATATAGCGGCAAATATACAAAGAAATAGAGACAAAAACAACTAGTTTGCAAAGATGAATAACACTCACCTTGTTTCTATCGTTTTCCTTTCCGAAGCAAAGATTCTTCAAGCATGCGCAGGCATTCCTTTGTATGACTGGCAAGTCGCTTCTTAGGAGTTGTATCAACTTAGGAATACCACCATACTCTCTTAAAACGGAAGGAGTAAGAAGCTTGAAGATCAAAAATATACCATTATACCTGGTTTCATCCTTTATCAAGTTGTCGCTGTATGTCAAATGCTGTAAGTACCCGCTAGCGTTCAATTGCTTCTCCCTATCTGGATGATCCAGATAATCGATGACTTCTTTCAACGAGGGGTCACGCCACTGCACTGGAATCAAAAAAATCGCATTCTGTTTAGAAAGGGAAAGTAGTCACTTCACAAACAACCCAAGAAATGATATCACAACACTATAAACTTAATATATGATTACAACGAATCCCTACAATTGCCATTCCCTTTTCCTCTATGAAGAGGTGGAGGAGAGTCGTCTCTTTCAGGCAGCGGAGGAGATTCTCGAATCATCTCCTCTTGAAGAAGTCTGACCGCACCAAACCGTTCCGCTTCCAGGTATTTCGGTTCACTGGCTGGAACGAAAAAGCAAATTCCATCGCACAACAACCACCTCAAGGCAAGCTAGCGAACCAAGGCTTACTTGCGCTTGCTTGGATCGTAACTGGTGGAGAAGGTTCAGATGCTTCTGAACAACCAACAACGTTATGAGCCAGCACTCGAAACTGATACTCGTGCCCAACGATCAGATCGCCAACTAGAAACGGATAGTTCTAACAGAACGCAGGAAAAGCAGACCATGAAACTGAGGATATTTAGGAAAGAACACACTTCGTCTGGTGCAAGGCTTGCAAAGCAAGTGCAAACGGAAGCAAATTATTAAGATTATAGCGCGGAAACTGATGAAAGTAGAAGAAAAAAGAGTCAATTTATCAAGCAATGTGTATATCGACGGAACTGAGTATGACTGAACCATTCAGCAATATAGATCGAAAATTCTAAGAGATTTCAACTACTTTATTCTGGTATCGCGATATGGCTGTGGTATGACCTTAAGCATACGGAATGACGTGCTTCTCTTTTCCATTTCTTTTTCTGTATTTGTTATCTGCTGAAGTCGACAACCTATTCTACGTGATAACTGAGCAGACGACTCTACGTCGATGAACATAGACAAAATTATTTTAAAAAACAGTTTTTAAAGCTAAGTACTAATAAAATAAAGAACGTTATTCTGAACAAACACATCGAATTCTTCTGAAACCGAAGGCAATCTTGTAGAGACAGCGCCATCAACTTAATGTCTTGAAGAACATTCCAGCCCTGTATTTTTTTTCCACTTCGTGAGTTTGAGAGTGAGTAGACTTAAGTAGCCATAAAAAAAACCGAAATCATTCACATCTTCCTTTCTTTCAATATTTTCGATATCGAAATGATTGTTAAATGGTTAGTTCTTGAAATTCCTCGACACTATAGTTACACTGTCTCTTAACGTCAGCTCGAAAGTTACTCACTGTCAAAGTTTTCAAATTCCTTCCATAAATTCCCAATTCTACGTATCAGCCACTTAATTTACAACGCGATTTTATGACTGTATTATAAAGGCAAAACAAAAAAGATTTCATATAATGATCAGTACGTCTATCTGTAGTAGTATCTGTAATAAAATACAGACTCATAAAAATCACTCCATAGCCCATATGGTAGGCTCAAAAAGACATGAAGGACGGTGCAGTTGCGTAAGCGGTCGCACTCGAAGCGACACGGTGTAGCTATTGGAATCGAGATGGGACCATCGCAAACTGCACCGGTGAACGGTAGCAGGGGTCCTCACTCGATCTTAACCGCTACGCCTCACCGCTTCGAGCGCAACCTCTTACGCTAGTGCACCGTGCTTCATGTCGTTTCGATTATACCATATTTCTCAAGGACAAGATAATATGCCCAATATAAAACAGCGATGAAGTTAAGAACGCCTCTTTCACTTCTTTCAGGGGGTAAGAAGTTCCCAGCATATTTCTTTTTCAGTGTCATATGAAGAACACAGAACCAGAACAGATTCTTGAAAATCAGATAAAAATATAGTGATGTCCTAACCGGTCATTTTACAGGCGTGAACAGGTTGGTCGTTCACTTTATACCAACCGGCGTCTTGTTGGAAGTCTCGGAATTCCACATCATATCCCTGAATCATAAAATGTATACTATCTAGTATCAAAATAAGCACACAGAACGAATGAAAAGCGTGCCAAAACAGGTAACGAGCTATGGGCTGGCAACCAGCAAATGGTTATCCTTTCACCGTCAATGTCCAGGTATTCTGGAGGTTGAGGTTTGGTGGGAACCCCTCGCATTGAGAGAGCTGAAAGCTAGCAGCATTCATTAAAACACAGCGGACGAGCTTGTATTAGGCACTCACGTTTCCATAGTGGTCGCAAAGAGACAACATCAGAAACTTCAGAGGGCACAGAAGCTGAATCACCAGCGACACATATGACACGGAATTCATATGTGGATCCAGGTCGAAGACCCTCCACTAAAACAAAGTTATTGCGATCCTGAACAAAAAAAGAAGCTGAGTAGCACGGTGTTTACAAGAGCACGTTTCTCTGTACGCAGCTAGTATAAAAGATGACTAAAATTCATATCCGAAGATCGAAATTCTATGAGTTTGAGAATATAATAAAATGCGAAATATTTTATAACTAGTGTTTTTTTAGAAAACATAGCGTTTGCGGACGGATTCATTATAAGTTATATCCCAATTCATACAATATACAGGGAAGAAGAATATCGAGAATCAAAAGGTAAACGAAACAGAAGCGCAACGCATAAAAACGATTGAACGGTCGGAAATGATGTTGAATTTCTGCACAAAATAGCCTTATTGCATGTAACAGCGTGATAGTTTCAAATAAAAATAGCAAATGGTGACTGAAGGCAAATACGGCAGGTCTTACCATGAATGCAGGTTTGCGAGATGGGATGGTGATTCGCTGTGTACCAGTTCGGATCACCGACTTCTCGGAACTCCACTATATAGCCCGCACCTGGTTCAGACTCTGCCCATTCCAACTTCACCCATTCCATGTCCGCCTCGACTAACTTTAAAATATAAAATATAACTAAATCCCGAGAAGAGTAATCTGAGCACTTGTCGTAGTAAGCAAGGACAGAATCAAAATCGTGTAGACATAAAGTGAAGTATATGATGAATCTCTGTTTCACCTGAGGTTGACCCGGTGGACGCAAGCCGGGTGCGATGGGTCTTGACCCTGCTCCACGCTGTGGTGCTGCAGGCTTGATGTGAGTAGCACCAGAGGATCGACTTGGTGCTCCTAAGCCATCGGCATTTCGCCCTCGAACTCGGAATTCATACACACCATTCGGCCGGAGGTTCTCAACTACAAAAGAAGGACCAAGTGAACGGAAAAAGGAGAAGCAAAGGTTTCGAATGAAGCAGAACTAACCTGTGTAGGTACAGTCGGGTATCAAGGCGTCGTTAGCAACCATCCAATCTAGCGTACCATAAACTCGATACTCTACCTCAAAATGACCACGTAAGCTGAGCTAAGAGGCACTGAAAAAATGCACTTACTTGATATCCAGCTAGAGGCGCTGATTTGGAATCAACGACAGGTGGTGTCCACTCAATGGTAGCACAATGGCCGTCGACAGACACAGCAGTCGGCCTTCCAGGAGGAAGCAGGACACCTGAAAATATCTTTAACCATGTCATGGATGGCTGCAAATACACGTTTGCTTTCCCGAATCTCGAAAAATGGATATTGAAAATGGTTTTTCATTGTGTTTTTTAATGTTTGAAAACTCCATGAATGGCAGCATCCAGTACATATGAATAAAAGCATTTGAAGCGGAATAATTAGAGATTTTTGTTAATACCTGATTAGCGCAGTAATCCAGAAGATGTTAATAGGAAATGTCAAATTGAAAGTGGTCCAGGCTCCGAAGGAAGACCTTGAACTCTACTAGATTTAAAGGTGGAGGAGATAAAGGCGTCAAAGTGGGTCAAACTGTGTTTCTAAAAGCAATGGCGGGATGCTTATTGGATGGAAATTTCCTCTCTGGATAAGTGAAAACTATCAATTCCAAAAGGAAAGCAATGGCAACAACATGATGAGCAAAACATCATGTTCTATCTTCTTTACTATCTCTAATCGTCAATAAATACGAAGGACTAGATATGATAACGGGTTAACGAAAAGTGAAACAATAATAAAGAAAAAAAGAGAGAAAGAAGGGAGTGGCTCATAATGAGTTAGTTCACTTCCTTGAATTGAAACAGGATAGATGAGAAAAGTAAACAAAGAAAACAACAAAAAATACAAATAACATAACCGAATAAAAAGAAGACGATTAGTAATTAGTAATAAGTAAAGTAATTCAAATTACAATTGTATAGGCGCAAAAGAGAGCACAGCAGCGAATGTGTACTTCTGGAATCGCAAGGTCAACACAAAACAACAACAGCTGAAGATAAATAGGTAACTTCTGACTGTTCAACTGCAGTGAGACTTAGCACCTCTTCACCAAGAAGATTACGATAGTGCGCACTAAAAACAGAAACGAGGTGAGGTGCAAACGCGGCGAACGGAGGCATGCTGTGCGGGCGCCCTTGACACCAACCCTATGTGGAGGTTAGGTACGTAGGCAACTCGCACAATAGACGCGCACAAACGTTGAGAACTAACACGTATTTAAAGCGATAGAAACATTTTTAAGAACAAAAAGGTGCGAAAGGGGCTACTCACCGATAGTACCTCTCTCTGTCATCTCCACAGGGACCATGACTGGGCCAGTGGACATCGATGGTGGACCGAAGCCACCCGGTCCAGCAGCCGATACACGGAATTGAACTTCTCCAACGCAGCCCTCCAGATTAGTGACTGAAAGAATCCAAATTTGGCAAAGATACTTCAACAGATGAGTTCGAAATTAAAATCACAACTTTTATTTCCTTTACCATCATATACATTTCTCTTTTTTTTAATTCCAAACCCATTCAGAAAGTTGCACTAATTCCGCTACCTAGTGTTATCTACATAATGGAAGTTGATAAAAAGGAATGGTCCGATTTCCTCTCCAGAAAAAAATTATGAACAACGAAAAAAAAATACTGAACACCGTTGACACTTGAAACACCAGACAAAGCGAAGAGCGAGTAGAATAAGTGAGGTTATATAGGGACGCTGAGAAGGTAATATCACACAGAAAGTTTGAAAAACGGCGTGTGCGACGAGTAATGCGCATGAGAATAGATGGTCACAACAAGCTCATATGCCACTGCGCGCGGAATGCAGTGCATTCCAGGAGTTCTACAGAATTCCGACAATCACTGGAACACGCTTGGTCCACTACCTGATAAATTGGAGCGGCACATGAAATTGAGCCCCTTACGAATCTAGCATTCAAAGAGGTTGCTAATTTAATGAAGTATTAGAAACATTGCACTCTGGAAGGAAGTTTAGAGGCATCACCCCACGAATCTGATGTGGTACAGATTTCAGGTGGAGTATTCGTATACAGGATGGGAGACTATAGAGAGGGGGGGGTGATTCCGTCCATTTCTTCCTAATTGCCGTAAAAAACGGTGCGAAAGATACTGCTTCAGTCGTTCTGGCGCACTGTTTTCTACAGGGAGTTCGACTGGAGCGCGCCAGCCTTGTGCGGCTTCGCATCTTCCGGACCGTTTTTTACGGCAATTAGGAAGAGATGAACGGAATCACCCCCCTCTCCATAGTCTCCCATCCCTTATACGAATACTCCACCTGAAATCCGTACCACCTCAGATTCGTGGAGTGATGCTTTTAAGGGAAGCAAAAGAAGAATCACATAATGGACATATTCGCTTCCGCTAGGAAAATTATTTCAAAAAAGAAAGTTCTTTGCAAAAACCGAAATGTCATATGACATAATGTTTCTTCTAAAGGTCAGTGCGCAGCACAGTAAATGAGTAGTCGCGATTAAATACAGTACAGTAGTCGCCTTTAAATACGTTCAATAGCGCTGACGCAACTTATCTGCCGCAACGCAAGGTTTAAGTCTGCAGGACACAAAGTCTTCATTCTCTTTAATTTGCCGTGGTCGAGAACACATTACGCTGATCCAGAATAACACGTTGAAGGCCGACTACGTAGGCAACACGGGAGCAATGCTACAAAGCACTTGAAAAAAGCACAACGCATATACTATTAGTATTATTAGTAGGGAAGCTTATCTGTTATGAGCAAAACGATTGGTGCGCATCAGGAGCCCAAGTGACCAGCAGAAAAAAAATAAGCCTGCTTCTCGATTATTCTTTTCAATAAAGTGAATTGTGCTTGAACAGCCCTGTACGCCCTTATAGCAGCATCAAACGATCAAGTAAACGGAATGAATATAGGAAGTAGAGAACCGTCGGTATTCTACCCGAGTACGCATTTATTTCAACAGCCACTTAACCTCCAATAATACGTTTAGATGTAGCGAATTGTGCCACGAGCAAACAATCTCATATTTACGATCCTAGGATACAAAATAAGAAAATATCAAAGTGAGGTCATTTATAAACAAGAGAAAAGAAGGAGAAGCGGTGTTTAGAGAGCAAAAATAATTGACGAAAACATTTTAAAAAAACACAAAGGAAGCCAACCGAAGGGTTTGTTGTGGAAGTTAAGCTAGTTTAAACAAGTGTAAGATTCTCTATACGACATACATAAGAAAATGGTTATATCTAACCTAATCAAAGCAAATTTAAAAAAAAAGCAAGGGCTGGCAGTTCACAGAAAGGTTTATGTGATAACAGGTATCTGTGACAGCTGACAACCAGCTGCACACCGACAACTCTTAAATATGAGTTGACTCTTAAGTCACTGGAACGCACTACCCAAGTTAATAATGCTTAGCGAAATCACACGGATATTGTTGTTTTATATGAAATTAAACTGCAGAACTCCTGGTGAGTAGGTAAGCTCAGGAAATGGATGTATAGATGTGGTCAGAAAGATCAAATCTGAGTTGTTTGGACAGTACGACATCACTAATGGTATATGCACAAAGGCACGTCACATAAATATGATGTAAATTGACCCAGTAATTTCATATGCTGTTAATCTGAATTGTTTTTATCAATATATTTAGCAATGTTGAAGTAGTTTGGTGCAAAATCACTTTATGTTTGAGTAGGAGACCTCACAATTCCTCAAAGTCACAATAGTCAAAGTGACTTTGCTGTGAGAAGTGTCTTTTAAAACTGTGTACATATTATGAGCACAAATTTTCCTGTGTTAGCATTTTGTGTCGCAGCGTTCATTGAGATTACACCATCATCCATGCGCACAGCTCTGTCATGGCAGATAGGTGGACCTTGAATGAAAAGCTATGACCACGTTTATATTTTCAAAAAATACACCAAAACATTGCTTATTGTAAATGCTTATTTACTGTTCACCAAACAATTCTCACAACTCCAACGGAACCAACTGATTTAATTCTAGCACATCACACCTAAAGTTCCTCTCCCATATCTGTGCAATTTCTGCGGTGTTTTGGACTGAGAAAGATGGTCACCAATATTGGGTTGATCGTTCCATCTGACACGAGACCTTGATCTCCTCGGCTTCCCTTCGGTAGGAAACGACTTAACCAGATTGTTCAGTGACTGGCACTCAACGTCGAGGTTACCGTTACGATCAAGTCTTCCTTTACGACGTCTTCGTTCAACACTACTAATCCTCGTCGTTTTAGTTGTCTCCAGAACCACGACTGTTTCGCGGCTCATCCTATATCTGCAAGTTTTCGTTTAGAAGTTTCGTCTTTCATGTTAATCGTGAAAGTCACAGTCACAATGCCAAAAGAAAAGAATGAGAATACACGGTACCAACAATCAGTTTGTGGTGCAAGAATTCAAATGCATTGAGAGAACAAATTAAATCCAATAAGCCCAGCAAGATAAACGTTGATTTTACAAAGTTTGTTTGGACGTAACTGCTGTGAAGCATAATCTGGAGATTCAGCTGGTTTAAAAATCAAAAGAGGATAAAAGGATCAATCCAAGGAAAGCAGAGCGGAAATACCAGCACGATCTAAAAACGTATACATAACCGAAAATTAAGTGAATACACGCATTTACCTCCTACAAATATTAGCGCACCAATCGATTCTGGACTTGACTTTGTATACAGATACTACCTGGCTGGGTTGTATCGTAAACTTTATCATCTACAACACTTTAACCTTGAAGTATCAATCCATCTACCGATTGTACTGATTTCATCGACGCTTACTTCCCTTTTCCTTAATGTAGCAGACATATGCTTACGGAGGTTATCAAATACGCTTATTATGAACATATTAATCACGTCGTACCAAACACAAACGAAATCGACTTCATGGTTTTTCTCAGTTTCTTTCTAACAGGTCAATACAACAAGGATTTCTCAAGTACTCTGGTTTGGATGTGGCTGTGGTTTTGCGCTAAAGCTCGCTTTTCTTGATTTTTTAAAAAATGCTAACGATTAAATGAAAGTGGTTCTTTGCATCTTGGCCAAAACAATGCAAAGCAAAGTGAAGCAATATCTTTATCCTTCAGATAGGTCTGGTATCCATTTGTCGACCCCCGGAGGTATTACCAGAATTGAAAAACTCTGAGCGTTTTTAGCCTTATTTCGAAGATGAAATTAACATAGTTAGGAATAGCCAATGTAGATCAAGTATGCACCGTTGTGTGCAATAACTTTTGTCCACTTTGACAGAAATTTCATAATTTCACAACTGAAGAAGCCCTCGTCCCTACTCGCAAAAAAACTTTACCACTTCCTTTTCACAAGCCCCTCTTGAGACCACTATTGTACCATCAAGAAAATTTTGCAAATGCTTGGAAAAGTGGTGGTCGCTTGGTGCCAGGGCTGGACAATGCGGCGAGTGCGGTAGAACCACCCATCCAAGCCCTCGGAGATTCTGACGCGGCGATAAACTTGTGTGCGGCCCGGCGTTATTCTGATGGAACACATCACCTTTCCTAGTGACCAATTCTTGTCGACTACTTCAACCTGCTCAGTTTTTGAATATAGAGATCCGAAATGTTTGGCCCGATAGGAGGAGTTCATGGTGGATGAATCCCCTCCAATCCCACCAAACACACAGCAAAACCTTCTCGGCCGTTGATCCGGGTTTGGCGATCGTTGGCTCCGGCACTCCGCGACTGGACCACGATCTTTTTCGGTTTTCTTAAACGTAATGCCACCTTGAATCGCCGTACAGTATGACTCGATGTGATGTTTACATCGTCAGAAATGGTTCACTAAAATCATCTAACGAACACGCTCAAAACTTTCTACTTCATCTAATATAAAATGGTTTTGCCAATTCAAATGGGCAGACGATGTTGGGACGTTTAACGTCTGTTCTCTTCAAGATCATACGATTAGTGGCAAATGGTCAAACTCCGATATGTGGGTTCCAACTACTGGACACAGGGAGCGTAGAAGAATCATGCGCTATATTTTGTGTAACGAGACATTCCAATGTGAGATCATATTCGGGTCAAAACGACGGGAAACTCGGTGCTGTTGCGTAGCTGGTTCCGAGGGGGCGCGGTGGAGCAAACTGTTGGGATTGTATTAAAATACAGGTTCGCATTCAACTGATGACAAAGGCACAGTAGTCATAAATCTGCTGAATTTATGCTGCGGGAATTATTAAATCTATAAATTCTCCGTTGTATCAGAGTGCCAAGAAAGAAATTATTTTTTTGCCATAACTTAAAACAAAACCTAATATGAAAACAGGCAGAGAATCAAAAGCTTTCAATTTCCAAAAAAAAGTTCCAGCTGCTATTTCAGATGATGCAGAATGGTTCTTGAGAAGGAAATGATTGGATCAATAAAGCACTGGAGCAATATAAGCCGTCAAGGTTGTAGTGTTATATTAATAATCAATAAGATATCAGCAGTGTCAATCATTATAGGATTTAACAATTCTGGATCGCAGAAATTATAGTCTATAACCTAAATTTTATTGGAATCAACGAACGTTATAATGCCAATTATGCGGACGGAAAGAGTAGCAACCACGAAGGTGTGAACGTGAATCAGAAAGCCTGACGCACATGTGATTAAGACATACCACAGAATTTGATGCAAATTTGCAAGCATGCAAATATGTGCATATTTTCTAAACTAAGCAATAGGAGGAAGTAAGACAAAAGGTGCTTTTAGAAAGCAACACGAACAAATGACGGCTTGATGCCAAAAACGCCAACATTTCTCGGAGGAACGAAACGAATATAAACTAAGCGGGAAGAAGCACACAATGAGGGTCAGTAAACGACAAATGGAGAGAAGAGAGCAACGAAAGGCGAGAATTAAACGTTGCATGAGATCAATGAAAAAGGTTTTTAATAGCATAATCAATTTAATTTGGGTCATTTACAATTTCAAAGAAAAGGGTTCTATGACATAGGAAGTATAGGAGTAGTTTAGCGATATTCGAAACCGGTGACGTTTATTCATGAAGTGCTCGCCATGAAACAGGTCGGATTAAGAGAGGGTATCAACTGCGTGTGCTTACATTCTGTGCTAGCCATAGAAGATTAGAATAAAGTCCCCGTGGGAATCTAAGAAGTACGGGTAATCACTTCACTTGGATCACTACATATTAGCAACACCAGCGCGAGCTGGCGGCTTCGAAATGACTTCAGAGCCTTCATTTCAAATGCGTCACTGCTACACTTGGAGAGTATAAAGAGAACTCGATTTTACACTTACACTCCTTCGGTATCACCGCAGTTTGGAAATATTATACAAAGCATGCGTTTCTCTTCCATTTTCACCAACAATCACCACAGAATGATGTGCTAACATGAAATGATTGAACATAGCCTCGTACCGAAACTTGCTAAGGTAGACTGTGCGAGAGTATATAAGGGTGAAACGCAAAACACGGAATTTTCACGGCCGTGAAACAGTTTACAGCGTCTCATTTACTTTTTGACAAATTCACTTGAATTTATTACACAACGTAGCTCTACATCCAACCCCGTTGGACCGATGCAAAGCACAGCGTTGTAATTAAGCTATCAATGAAGCCTCTGTCAAAAGAAATAAAATATTTCCAGACTCACTTGTACATGTGGTATCTCGTAAAAGCTGATCATGCGCCCGTTCCCAATCGCCATCAGGAAACTCACGGATCTCAATCTTGAAATAAACCCAGTTAAAACAAAAACAGGAGGCACTTTCAACTTGCACAACTTTCGTTTCATCCTTACATATAACTATATGTATATATATAAGTATCTATAAATACATATATATTACTATCCAAGATTCTTTTAGACGAAAACTCGAAAACAGCACGTAAGTGAGCTGCCTGCTTTCACCACCGCGCTCTTAAGTCTCAAAAGCAAAGCAAAAAATACTAGAACACCTCCGTTAGAAAATAGCTGCAAAAAGCATGGTAAGAGAAATCTATCAATGAAGATAACACACCTGATAACCTAATATGGGGCGGTCACCTGGCTTTTGCAGTGGAGGACTCCATGACAGCGTTACTTCACCCACAGCCGTCCCAACTATATCAGGAGCACTGGGGGCTAACGGAACATCACGATCTGGAGATAGCCCACATAAACTTTGATGTAGTCATCATCAAGGGCAAATATCAATATGGCATAATAAATAATAATCTAATTATAATTATAATAATCATAATTTATAAATAGAAAAATTGAAACTCCAAAATAAATCAAACTTGAAGAACTAGTCAACAACAACCAAACGAAACGAAGGATAAAGATCTTGTGCTTACCATCCGTTATGTTAACATATCTATTCCCTAACGGAGGAGCAGGAGGAGGAGCGGACCGACCCTCATCACTCTCCCTATGTGACCTGCAAATATCAAATATTCGAAAAAGGTCATTTTGGAGGAAGGAAAAACTAACCTTAGCCCTAATTCGTCTAGAGAAGCATCGAATTCGATGACAGGTGAAGGTGTGGGTAGACCAGAAGCATCGAAATAAATGTCAGAGTAAGGACTTCCCACAGGAATTTGTCTGACCGATCTTGTTGTCGTAACCTTTGTCACCCGTGTAATCTGAAAACAGCACCTAATTCATAAACAGGATGTCCAAATAGGTCTTCCTCCAAAGGTATGCATAAGACGTATGAACCCATGAACGTAGTTTTTTTAATGATGAGAAGTACACGGTCGGCCAGGAGGAAAGTCTAGAGGCATGTATTTTAATGATGAAATCAGATCACATAAAAACTGAATTCAGTCTAGGAAGATTAGCTAGTTACCTTTTTGAACAGTACATACATTTCCTAACGTAATTACCTAATACATGCTTTAAAAAACGAGCAAGATTTCCCTTTCTTTCGATATCCGAGTTTTTGTTTTTTTTGCATGCATTCCAACAACTACGGTACAGGAACTCATAGAAAAATGAGTTGCAAAATAAGATAAAACAAAAATAATAATAAAAAAGCAGATGTTGAACATACATTTATAAGGAGACATTTTAAGAATATTTAAGTCATATTTCTCTAGACAAAACGCGTGAAACCCACTAAACGTTACTGTAGCCAACGTAACCCTTGTAGTACTAGTGAATCATTTACAAGTCGTCACCTTTCAGACGTAAAACAAAATGTTCATATCAGAAAAATGACTTACAATATACGCTTGATGGTCATCATATATTTTTCCAAGTGCCCTAACTGTGGCGCAAATGAAATGAATGCTAGAAAAACAGAAACTCGAATATCGAAAGAAAGGAAAATCTTGCACATTCTGTGGAAATATAGTTCTGTTACGGGAAAGTCGTATAAGAATGGATAAACGAGCAGAATCAGCAAAAGTGACCTTGTGTGTTTGATGTGTAGTTGTTCCTTCGACGGCAGCGTACCGATCCTCTTCGTCGTCGACGTCTGGAGGATTATCGTAATGCGACTCGTACGTGTATGTGTACGATGATCCACGTGCGCTGGCAGGGCCAACCAGCGACTCCGTTACGTAAGATGTAGCCATCCTTAACAAACATTGGGAAGATAAGTAATAAGATAATTAATTCAAGAAAGTAAATCTGCAATAAACATGCGCATTTCCCAGACAGAAAAGCTGTTTACATCTAATAAATTACAAGTATTATATATATATATATATATATTGCTACCCGGTAGAATTTGAGCGAATTCATAGCAGAACAAAAAATGCTGTGAAGACGCCTACAACAGAGCAGATGTCAAATCTTGAAGTACATAAATAATGAGACGAAATAAGAAAAAAGTGTATCGACTTACACTTACCTATTCGGCAGTAAAAGGAACATGAAGTAAAGAATTCTTGTGTACATAAAGTAGAAAGAAGCAACAGCAAATGTTAAAAAATTGGAGGCAAATGTTTGATAAAAAAATATTAAAAACGTTGACAGAAAAGGCAAAATATTCCCCACAACTGTTGATGTAAGTGTCTGTCTCAGATAGAAATACAAAACCAGAGTAACTTGGGAATAAGTAGGATGAGGCGGTTGAGGCGTAATTAGTACCAACCTCCTACAGCCGCCTAGGCCGCAGGTAATTGACGAGAAATGGAGTTTCGCCAAAGAAGATCCAAACAAGTCAATATAACCTTCAAAGTAATTTGGAGAGAAGAGCAGTTCGCATTTTGAAAACTTTGGAAGGTTAATCTGTGAAATTATTTCCTCAACAGTAACATAATGACTTAGCCTAAACAAAGCGATACTAATCGGTTCTAACAAAGACACTCGATTATATTGTTTTCCGCAAACAATCGAAAGCGGTTTCGAAAATTTTAGAGAAAAATCGATAAATTTGCCAGGTAAAGCATAGTCAACTTGCTCAAAACCTATAAATGCCGCTTTGCAAGATCAAGATTGGAGAATTACTTTAAAAAAAGAGTCAACATGTATGTTCGGAGGCTAGCGAGCTCATAGCAAGCAATAAGGACTAAAATTGACGAAAACATATACCTTATTGCCTCTTAGTAGGTCAAAAACGCGGCTGAAAGTTAGAAGACGTAATCACGTCACAATAACCGGGATAAGGCGGAACATAAATCAATAAACTTTGGAAAAACTTATTTATATTAGAGGCGGCAACAGCAAGCGAAAGTTCTGTCCAGCAATTTTCAACATTTCGACATGGTTTTATCTCAAATGCAATCCGCTCGCGTTGCCAGACGTATCAAGTTGTGTACCAACACACAACTCCCAACCGTTCTGTACTTATTGCAGGATTTGTCACATGTGCCAAGATAACAGAAAAGGAGAATCAAGCATTATAGTATTGTCAGATCTGCTCAAAATAGTTCAAAAAGTTGTTCCATCTGAGGGAATAATAAATGGAAGATTATTACTATTGTTATGTATTACTTCTAAAACCCTTTCAATATTTCTTTTAAATAAACTAAAGTCGGTGCCTCAAAATCTAAGGATGGGTATAAAGCAACTAAGAGAAAAAAGACAATAGAGTTTCAGAAACAACAGCGCGGGTGAGCGTGTTGTGAGGTTGAACTACAAATTATCTGCTCAATACGATAATACGTATTAAATTTACATCGCAGAGCAGAAATAGAAAGTAGAAAGAAAAGAGGTAAAATAACTGCCTTTTGAAGAATTTAAGAAGACGGAACGTCCACCACATTTTGAAAAAAAAAGATACAAACGGAACTGCAATTAAGAGAAAACGTAGTAATAATATAATAAGTAGAACAATGTGGATATAAGAAATAGAAGCAAAAGAATGCACGGGGAATAAAACTTCAAAGAAACTACAAGAAATGAGTCAATGCCGAACAGCGCGTGTTTGTTCACGGGGCGAGAAAGTGGAAAGTAAACATGAAATGAATTCGAATCTGACGCAAACATGAGGTAAAAAACGCGCATGTTATATATAAGTACAGGACTTACTGTGGATCGACGACCTCGTTTTCGATGACCCAATCGGCTGGCACGGTGTCCTTTGGAACAGTACTGAAACGACAAACGACATTTATCGATTAATGGAGAAGCAACGATAAGCAGCCGTCTACAAACGGCCAGGAACCAAATGACACAGCTGCAACTAAACACGACACGCGACAACACAACAGTACAAAAAGTTGGCCATTAATTGTAGTCCGAAGCAGCTGACGTTCTCACTATTGTAATAATACCGGTAGTAAAAGGGGACAAGTGAACGCAAAGCAACCAATTCAGACCAAACAAATAGTTTTTGGAAAAGCAAAGAACACCCTTGTAAACGCAAATAATTCTCGTTGTCCTAATACCATTGGAAAGCAGTCAGTTCCAAGAGATTTGCTTGGTGAGGAAGCCGAACGAGTGCCATATGCAGAAAAAGCGAAAAAGAACCAGAAGATTTACCAACTTGCAGTTCTTGACATAGTAATCGACTCGTCTCACTTCTTTCATAGACCATGCAGTTGGAAAAATCAGGTTTTGCGGTGGGCTCCCAACTGGTATGAAGTAGGTTAGTTCTACATATTCAAACAAATATACTATGAATAATAGTAGTCCTTTCGTTGCAGGACACAGTGCGTCGTAAGAGTTTGAGACCACGTAGTACTCTGTTACACGAGCTGAAATTAGGAGAAGCTTCTCAGCCATCGTACTGTGACATCTTCAGCAAGAATGACTCCCACTCTACGTTGTGCACGAGAATTCTGGAAGGATTAAGGTTTCGTAGTTAAATGCCTGCTCCTGGGTGGGCGGAAATTGAACGAGTTCCTCCATCTTGTATACACTGACATGGTATTGGTAGCAGATGATCAAACCGGATGGTATTTGTCAGCATCTTAATCTATCTTGTTTGATTTGGGTTGGTGTCTAACTTCGGCAGATTCGGACGGATGTACATTTCGCGTCCCGTGGCGTAGATATGGTTACTTTCGTGTAGCACTCTACACTAGGTTGGTATGAAAGCTACATAGAGGGAATGTGACGTAAGCTCCGGTGAGTTACACAGGTTAAAAAAAAACCAAAAGAAGCTGGCTTAGTGTTCATATCTGTTATATGAAGATTGAAAAAACGAACAGATTAGAGCAGCACGCAGGTATTTTCGTCAACGGCTATTGAAGTTAGTGTAACGGGGACCGGAAAAGATGATAATGATGGATTAGGTGTCGGCGAAGGGTGAGGAACAGAGCCTGTTGTGTCCGGGAACAGGTACGGGACACTCGACGTGTGTGTGATAACGAACGAAAACAATGGTGAAAGTGATACTATTGAATGTTCATGTGTTAGAGGAACTGGAGAACTGTAGCACTGCACTCACAACACAACGAACTCAAGCAGGCTGTACTTATTCGCATTGAGCTGACCTGACGAGCGTGTCCACTTGCTCCGATGTGAATATTTCTCGTTTCCGTGTAGTTCGACGGCCGCTGCTTGTCGGTGATAATGTCCATTCGCCAGCGTCCTCATTTCCCTCTTCAGGGATAGGCTCCATTGGCTCCGGTTGAAGCCAAGCCATTATCAGCTGCTACGTATGTCAGACAACGATTGAGAATTCGGATAGCATTGCCAAGAGGAATGGCAAACGCATGTGCAGATTAGCTGAATCTCACCGGACAAGGTCTCTAAATGGAAAACGGTATGCAAGGAGCATTTGGCTTAAAGGCATCACTCCACGAATCTGGGATGGTGCGGATTTGAGGTGGAGAGTTCCTATACGAGGTCGTAGATTATGGAGAGAAGAGTGATTCTGTCCATTTCTTCCTAATTGCCGCAAAAAACGGCCCGGAAGATACGGCGCATGCACAAGGTTGGCACGCTCCAGTCGAACTCGTTGTAGAAAACAGCGCGCCGGAACTCCCGAAGTCGTATCTTCTTTTTACGGTAATTAGGAAGAAATAGACGGAATCACCCTTCTCTCCATAGTCTCCCATCCCGTATACGAATACTACACCTGAAATCCGTACTACCTCAGATTCGTGGGCTGATGTCTTTAAACGAAACGTTAGATTCGAGAGTGGGCGAATGGTTCGCGGATACGTAACAACCGCAAGAAAAGTCGATCAGCGGTTTTTCAAGAAAGCACAAGAAAGAACGAGCTTTATAACAAAGAGCACGTTACCAAGAGGCAAAACAAGGGCAAAACAAGGGGAAACAAAAAAAATGCAGAGTATAAGTAAATACATACGAATATAACAAAATGGTTCAAAAATTACAGTATGCACAAACGCGAGAATTATAGCAACGAATTTGAACCGGGAACCAGAATCTGAACATGCAGTCCGTTCCTATAAAATATTCAGGCGCCGAAAAAGAGCGATATTTCTTCGATCGCAGCAGTGCAGATACAAGAGGGAATGTGTATCAGGCAGGGAAAGAATCTGCGTTGCGGCAGACGCGTTGCGATGAGCAGGTTGAACATATTTGACCCCGACCGAACATCAGCAAGTCAAATAACTAAACATATACTAGGAATCCGACTATAAGCCACTGAGGTGGCTTTAAAAGAGCTCTAATGAGGCCTAGCCCAGCCTAGTCGTAATCGACTCCAGATCAACTTTCTCTAAAGGAGCTTGAGGATATCATTTTTTTACAAATATGCCCCTGAAAATCATTATTTAAAGATTTAATTTAGAGATTTAATTAGATTTAAAGCTCACGTGGGTTTTTGCGGTCTTTTGTTTACTTGGTTGTTAGTGGTAAATGCATCTGTCGCTTATTTTGTGTCATAAAGAATAAAATTACTGATGTAGTTTGAGATATAGAATACTGAAATAGCAAATAAAAAAAGTGCAAAATAAATGCGAAGTGAAAATGAAGAAAATAAGCACTCATATTTTAAATAAGTTCACAAACGCATAACGTAGGTAGAACGAAGAGATGGTACTAAGGTGGAAAGGGAATGTACATACCTGCATGAAAAATAAATTAACTGAGGATTATTGACTCAATAAACCATCAATGATAGAGCAGGCACACTGCCAGCCAGAATGGGACTTATTCTGAAAGCCCCTAAGTGAATATACTTCCTAAGTGCAGAAAATGACGAGAAGGCGAGTAATTCTTGTCAGTTTTCGTGCAACAATTGCAAAGAGAAGTCTTTACAAAGAGAACTTTCATTTTCATTACTTTACCTAATTAAATTATTATAAACGAGTAAACATTTTTGTTTGAGAATGAGCAACTCTTCAATGTTTGTCGAGAAGCTCAGAACTCTTTTATGAAAACATAGAGCAGCAGGGCTGTTTACACTTAAAGAGGACAAAAGTTCTTGTAAGAGGATAGCTGAAGAACCTCAAAATCCTTCAAAAGTTATTCAGGTGGAAACGTACCATCTTCAAATAAAAAAGGAGAACGGAGCTGCAAGTTTTTTTTGCGGATCTATGTAAATCTTCCGACAAAAGTAGCATTTTCCTTCCCGTAATAAAATATTGCTTTAGATTTTGGCACGATAACAGAGAAATTCCCATTGCTACTTAAGAATTTCGTTCTTTCTGCTGCGTATCATTGTGGTTGACGAATCGCTTTTGGAATAGATGTCTGCACATTTGACGAGAACCTTAATTCGAACTAGGAACCATATAAAGACGGGCGCTGTCATAAAGGAGTTCGCTGCACGCCTGAATAATAAAACGCCTTAAATTGAACTTTACTTTTATGAGTTCCGAACAATGCAACGGAGACGATTAATACGTTATTCAACTATAAAGTGATCTCCTTACTTCGTCTATAAATTAAGGAGATCCGTTTATACTTTAGAGTGAAGGAAAGCACGAATAAACGACGAGAGAACCTCCATTTATTGGGATTAGTTCTCTGGTGAAACCTTACTAGCGGATTCCGCGTAAACATGGAACGAACTCTTGAGAGAAATAATGCGGGCAAAAAATATGCGGATGTTAGGCAGAAAATGGATAAAAATGCAGGAATAAGAGAGTAAACACGGTAAATATGGTGGCACATATTCTTCGTCTCCATTCTCGCAGCTGATGATCGTTCCACAGTCGACTAGTCGAAAATAGAATCGATTTTTTCACATCTTACATAAAACGCCCATTTCTTTCCGCAACACCGCACCATCGAAAAAGTCACATACAAGTACGGACGCAATGATGGCAATTCATCCTATTATTTCATAAAACAATAATTAATCGAAAAATGACCTTAAAGCGCCGAAATAACGACTATTCTCCGAATTTCAACGGTTTTGGCGAAGCTTCTGAAAGTGTCTGGGGAAGGTTTTAAAAGTGCATAGTTTACGCGGAGGTCAGACAGTACTTCTCCGGAAATCGGTGTCAGCTTGTGGAACGCACAGCCTAAGCCGACATTTACTAAAGCTGGTCCGGAATCTGCTTTCGAAATTTCACCAGGGACCCGTGGCAAAAATACAGAAATATTGAAATCGCTAACAGTTTAGTGCTTGCAGATTTCTAGCTAAAATTGACAATGTGTTGGATGGGATCTCAATCTACATGTTCCCTAACTTCTATTTTTGTTATCGTCGATAAAGTTCTGTCTAGAGTTTTTTTTTCCAGAGAATCTCTTCCTGAAAAAAAAAACCGGAGCCTAAATAGTGATACGACTAGGTTTGTTTCAAGGATGATTTCATGAAATTCCGTGCTCAAAAACATGTGTTCCTCGATGTCCTTTAATTTAGAATTCTCGAGTTTTGCTGCTTCCACTATATTTTCACTTCTATTGTTATAGTTATTCTCGCTTTGTTAGCTGATTTTTTAAACTCCTGGCGTTTTTTGCTAGTTGCTTTCGTTTATTAAGTGCAACAAGAAATAAACAAAGGGAATTAGTAAATTAGTGATGATATAGTATCGGTCTCTTATTCAAATGAGTAAGCTTCATGATATAAGTAGTAAATTTTGGTTTTTCTGCTAATTAAGGAACTGAATGATAACACATACGTACCATTATTATTCTAACAACAACTGCCCTGATCACAAATCCGCTTAATCAAAATAATCTGAGGTGGCATTTCCGAACGATACATTCTTTATCAAGTGGATTTTGAACCCAGGATTATATGAGTGAAAATGTGGACTCCATGATGTGAGATGCGCATTCAACGAACAAATAGTTGAGGTGCAAATTTGTATAAGTCAACGAAACTCGACGTCTAAATCAGTATTCGCAAGATTCGCGTGTAACTTTTACGAGCAACACAAACGACATGGACGTCTCACGGCTCATAAATAAACATAAATCTCATAGAATGCGAATCATATCGTCCCCGGAGAAATGCGAGCTATGGCGCTTTATCATCGGATGGCGCAAAGCAGTGCGAATTGCACTATATGTGTGGCCAGCTAGAGATAATTGGATCCACTTTTGTCTGATGCGTTAATGATTTCAGATCTGCGAATGAGATGCGTACGACAGAAGAGAACAGGAAAAACATGGTCGTGGTCCAGAAAACAACGAATGAGAAGATATTTCGAATGAAATATGCTTGAAGCACTGGTTAAAGGCATCACTCTACGAATCTGATGTGGTACAGATTTCAAGTGGAGTATTCGTATACGGGATCGTAGATTATGGAGAGGTGGATGATTTCGTCCATTTCTTGCTAATTGGCGTAAGAAAACGGTCCGGAAGATGCGGCGTGTGCACACGGTTGGCACGCTCCAATCGAACTCATAGAAAATAGCGCGCAGGTCGCTCGAAGCCGCATCTTCCGGGCCATTTTTACGGCAGTTAGGAAGAAATGGACAGAATCACCCTTCTCTCCATGGTCTACTATTCCGTATACGAAAACTCCACCTGAAATCCGTACCACCTCAGATTCGAGGGGTGATGTCTTTAAGAACAGAAATTAGCGTTAGAAAAATGAGTCATTGAGGGAAATGAAATCCTTAATGTAAATTTCGTACGTAGGAAAGGAAAAGAAAAGGCATAGCGATAGCAGTGTCACAATCAAGAGTAAAATGAAAGAGAGTTTCATGAAATGACTTTAGAAACAAGCAAAAAATCCATGCATTAACGAATATCACATAAGAGAAAAAGACATATTCATATGAAATACGAAGAGGCGGGAGACCACACTATTCATTATTTCGTACTGTAGAATAGCCACATTCAGATAGTATCCGACTAATTACTGTTAATGCTACTTTGAAGCGGAAGATGCGACTCATCATCCTGGAATACTTGTCGAGAAAATAGCGTAGAGTTATAAAAGGTAAAGAAAAGTCGACGAGAACGGAATTTCAGAGGTATTTACTATCAGGAATGCAGCAATCTCGGTTATCGAAGGATAGGCGAAAGCGAGGACCAACCAGTGGGATGAGGGATGATTCATTAGAGAACACTTAAGTTTTTCGGGGTTACCGCCTCTCCGGGTAAAGATAGTGGAAGTCGACAGTGTTCAACCTGATAAGCGTGATAATTTTCGTTCTACGGAACTCTCGGGTAGAAAAGAGAGCGTTTGTTTTCCTGCAAAGGAGTGTACTGCGGTAAACGCGAGCGAGGTTGAACACGTTCGGCGGCGTCTGCATGCCGAAGCTTCACTCAGAAGCTTGACAGCAGATGTGTAAATTGCTCGCCAGTGAACCTTACTTAAGCTTTCAATATTAGTCAAATATGACTTCTTCTCGGACATATTTCATGTGATAACTAAAGTTTGATTTAGTCCGGTTCAAAACTTACGAAGCTCGGCGCAATTGCGTAAGCGGCTGCGCTCGTCGTGATGCGGTGAACCGTAGCGGTTAGAATCGCGGATGGACCCTTGCTAACCCAACTCATCCAGCCGCTTATGAAGCTGCACCGAGATTCATGTCGTTTTGGTCCGACTGTAACTGAATTCGCCAGAGTTTAAAACTCTGCTGATTCCATGAATTCGCAAAATACTGACGTAAACAACTACGTAAACAGAAGAAGATACGAAATATTGAAAATTTCCATGATACCGCATGAAATGAGAGTACTGGAGTTCATTTCTCTTGACACAGAAACACTATATCATCTTGCGTCTATTGCGTCAACGAGGAAGTTGGAGTTTTTTAACCAAGGAAAAACTGCTCAGACTAACTATTTATTTACGATGCTACCAGCTCAAGTGTTACCTCAATCACCGAGATTCCAAGGAAACTACCCATCCACAAAATACTGAGAAGAGCTAAGAATTAAAATAAACTTACTCATTATTCCAATTTTGCTTATTTTTCGCTGTGTGGTAGACTGATTAAGAGAATCTCAAGAAATGTCTTTGGGAAGAAATGTCAACAAAAAAGTTGAATCGTACCCTTATGAAGATTGCAATTACGTGGCTTTTTATAAAATTGTTGACATTCCTGAGACGCACATGTAATTCCGGGAACTGAACAGTTAACAGTACAAATCAACCTGATGATGAATCGAATGGAATTGCCGAGAACTCGCGCAATGTAACACATGCTACTTGAGATGAAGTTCTCAGTAAATCTTAGCATGTTTGGGTAAATTATCCTAAGTACCCTCTTAAGCTGTTGTTTGCACACGAAATTGTTAACGTGTAAGACTCTTCAAAAATTCCATTGCTCTCGAACCAATGGCTTACTCGACATCGTTCTTCTCGGAAAACTTCTTCCCAGCTCTCATCTTTCTGCATGAAAGATGTACTGTAATTAGTTTGGGCATTTAAGCTCCCTAGATCCTCAACAGCTACTCATACATTTCAATGTGCAGCTGTCGATCTTTTTCAAGTTATTATTGCACAATTGAGCCTAAGTAGCTTGGACGGATTTTGTACAACTAGGAATGTTATTATGTAAGAGATTCCACTTTTTGAACAGTCATATTCGGAGTCCGGATTCAAATCCATCTGTTAATTGCAAAAATTCGTAGGAGTTTTATGCAGTGAAGATTTTTTCGGCAGCAAATACTGCTTGTGATTATTTTTGCAATCACTATTATTATTAATTGTATGTACTATCGTGATGTGTATGCAAAATACAATTGTTCGTAAGAACAGAAAGAGTTAAGTGTGAGGGTGAAAATCGAATAGATTACTATTCCGTCATACCAAAAAAAGTTAGCCTCCTTCAATTCAGAGATAATGCGACTTTATTCAGTCACAATACCCTGCTGACTGGAATTGAAATAGAATCGGGCAAAGGAAAAATGTGGCGAATGCATCGTTTTCAAAGATTTAAGAACGATTTTCATCTCATGCGAAAAGCAAAGAAAAAGTAAATTGAAACCGATGTTTAGCCATGCACAAATGAAATGCATGTGGGAAGAGGAGAGAATCAGCTCAGATTCCTGAATAAATGCGTTTCATACAGCTGTTCCGGCTAAATCTCCTCACCTCGCCGAATCGATGCTTATTCGACGAAGAACTAGGTTTGCGGAGAAATGTTCGCACACTTGAGACGACGCATGTGAGCTGAAGCTCTCGACGACAAGGAGTTAGTGGAGGAGTGCGAGTGGCAACTCGTCGGCAACTCGCCACTAGCGACGAGCACAACTCACACCATGGCACACGAATCGATGACAGGTATACCTCGATAATCGCCCGCACAGTACTCGTATTTGAGCTAATGCGAGTCGTCAGGTATCAATGAGAAAACGAGTTATGAGCAATAGGACGTCGACTCTGGGGTCGGATGAGCTGTCCAACGCACGTCTGGTCGGCGACGAGCTGATAAGTGCACCGGACCACGGCATGAGTCGCACATTGGGCAAATAATGTGATATCGCTACGGCAAACACAGCAAATGCGACAAGCGAAAGAAGACACATAACACATTATGTCGGTCGTACAGCAAGCATCCATCAATCCTGAGGTGTAGAGATGCAAAACGAATTACATATTGGGCGCCATCTAGCAACCACATCGACTATATCAATCCTATTAGAAGTTCAGCTGGGGGAGGTCCGTGGACCAGAAGACTACGACTTTATGGTGACATAAGGACCAGAAACGACTGATAGCGAACATCGCAAATCGCCAGTGGAAGTGCCGGGAAGGGCAGTGGATAGTTGTTTGCGTATTTATTTTCGCTTCCTTAGACTCTCTAAAAGCTTCTTGAACTCTTAACCATTGCAGAAAATCCAGAAACACTGTGGTTTTGAAGAAGTGGGTGTCGGTTGCGACAAATGCAAAGAGTTACAAAGTGGGAGCAGAAGAAGTAGAAACGGCAAAGGGAACGGAAAGAGGAAAGCATTTCACTTGATGGAATTTTTCAGCAGGTGCTGGCAGGAAATGTGTGCTTTTCAGCAGTGCACCGAAGCAGTGTTCCGACAGAGCAGCAAGGTCTATTCTAAAATACACATAGTTGGCATTTCTAAGACTGATTTTTGAATTCTCAATTGCAAACTGCTGGACCAAAATGTTTTAGTTTTCGTTGAAAAATGCAATTTTATGTAATAGTAAGAATTTGTAAAAGAAGAATAAGGTGTAGATATGTTTGAAAGCAGTTCAGTAGCAGATTCCGAATGTAAGAACAAAAAAAATCCCACAACAAGTGAAAAGACATCTTCTAAGGATATTAGTGAAGGAAGACTATATTAGAATAATATTTGAAAAATATGCCTCGTCTTCCTTCACTAATCTACTAACATTGATGATCGCACCATTTTTAATTTTCGTTCGGTTTGGAGTCAGAGCAGAGATTTCTTATTTTTTACATGCGAAGGATAAAATTGCCTCCTGTAACATGATTTTTGTGTTAATTCTTCACTTCTTATTTATTCTTTCTGTATAACTTCTCTTTTTCCGATTCTTTTTCGTACAATAATGTACGAATAGGATCGCGTACGCAATTAAATTTCATCTTATGCGCCTAGATGTACAGTAGGGTCAAAACCACAGGAGGAAGATACTGTGCAGATGCGTAAGCGGCTACACTCGAAGCGGCGCGGTGGAGCGTAGCGGTTAGGACCGCACAGCAGTGGTCTCCCTCGATCCTAACCGCTATCTCTGCGGTGCTTCTTCGAGCGCAGCCACTTACGTAAGTGCACTGAGCTTCATGTCTTCCTAGGCTGACTATACGCTTAAATCCATACGATTCACCCGTTAGGCTCGTTTATTGTTATTGCCAATGGGTTAACGCTTCGCCAATTCGGGCTGTATTTTTAATTCAGGAAATACAGAAATACACTAGGATATTCATAAATCTGAAGCTTGTGAGCTAATAATAATGCTAGACTCTGGGATCTCAACTATCACCATCTGCTGAAAGAAAAGGTACAAAAACTCCGAACAATCATCAGTTTCATACATTAGACCAATAATTAACGTCCGAACATCTTTCCGTCAGCCGCAACTACACCTCAATTTCTCATCAATTTGGTCTTTAGTAATTATATTGTCGGTCACAAGCACGTGTTTTGCAACCAGGTTCACTAATAATTCGGGCATTTCGGATTCGGATTCGGATCTCACAGTGAAGCATAGCTTCGCCAGCGAACAGCGCAAGAGTTGCTCAAACAAATCTTCTTTTTACCAACCAAGTAAACACATGCAAAAAAAAAAAGAAAAATCTGTTCAAGGTGATCCATTACTGAAGGACTTGGGGCAAAAGCACTTGGTATTGATCCCTTTGGGATGCACTTCAATCGGAATAGTTTGTGGCTTATGACTGTGTGTGATACATACGATCCATACATGATTTACTAAGGCCAGCGAATGCTTCAAGTCAAGTCAGTCTTCTGATGCTCACAGATAAATCTGCTACCAAACTCTGGTTCATATAATTGCTGGAGGAAGAAGAAGAAGTGAAGGATGAAAAGTTTAGTTGGTCTCAGGCGGTTTCGGGCTATCAACTGTGAATTCCTAGTGGCAACCTCTTATCACTGCGCCATACTTGCCCTCAATTGGATTCTAGCACTAATATATAAGTGGAATAACATGAAGGCGTTGTCCTTTTGCAGACACATCGTACGCGTAGTGATGAGGCGCGCCTGAAGCAAGTCGGCACCATTAGCTTGTCGACTCCCTCAAAATCAGCACTCCAAGTGCACTCTGTGTGAGTTGACGCGCACAATGACATGTTCTTCGTTGCTTGCTCGACTTGCACAAATCGAAGCACCGAAAAACTCTTAGGAATACATCGTTCAGTCGCGAGTGGGCTTAGTTGGGGGCGCTCCTTTTTTAGGGAATGCATTTTGAGCGCGCATACACACAGACTGGATAACTGGTTGTGTTGAAGAAATGAACCATCGGTCAACAACTATCAAAATCAAATAGTTTTTCCCTAACGAATTTGCTTTTTCAGAGCAGCTAAAGTAAATAATACATCCATTCCTACAAGGATGGCAGAAAGGACTAGGATATGTTATGAAAAAAGAACCCAAACTGAACTTTTCAGGTTCAAAAACAAAGAAAGTCGCTTCGTCAAAAATTTCATTTTATTAAGTTACCTACAAAAAAAACAGAGAGGACATCGCCAACTTTCCGAAGCAGAAGTGAATTTGAATCTGCATGTGCAGCGTAGAAAAAAAATGTCATGCAGATTAAAGTCATTCCAATTGTTGATAGCGAACGCTAATGAATGTAATTTATGTGAGAATGTCGCTGTGTTCAATGAATTCACTCACGCAAGCTTAAATTCATATTTCCCTATCGGATTTTCCCGTGGACTTTTCTTAGTGTCGTAATCGTAGCAAATAAATGTAAAACTCATTGTCTGACCGAAGACAGAGATAGCGTTGATTTATATGGCGTTGATAATTAGAACTAATTTTCTGATGATTTTGTTAAGAAGTGAAATATATTGAATTCTTATGAAGGAGCCAGGAACATTCACTCATAAACGTAGCAAAAGAGCAAAGTCGCAAAAAGCGAATGAAAGATGAAAACAGACGAAAAGAGGAGAGGATTCTGGATGATCAACTGTCGTCGCTCGAGCTTGGAAGGGCAAATGAATTTTTGCCGACCGAGGAACGCACTGATGACTCTGTGTGGGAGTGCGCGGTGCAGCTAAGCGGCTGTATAAACCTACATAGGAGGTGAAGTGGAAAAGAGAACCAATATAAAAAATGTCGATGCGGAATGTCAACAAAAGAAGAAGATTCGAGCAGCCACGGAGATTTGAAACGAAATGTATCATCAGGGAGAGAAAATTCTGAGGATTTCCAGTGGTCCACAGAAGGGCAAATAGTTTAGGCAGCGTTAATTTTTCTTGTCTCTGAAGAGTAACCATAAAAAGCTTCTTGAATAAGGTAAGGATCTGAAATAAGCTGAGAGGAAATACATAAAATTGCAGAAAAACAGACAAGCATATTCCATACAGATATTTAAATCATTTCACAAACCTCCTAATAAAAAAAGTGATTATGAATGAAGGAGACAAGAAATACCCCATGAAAGTTTATGATACACAGTTGTTATCGCTACGTAGCGCGTATGAAGACCAAACGATAAGATGGACGAGTACACGAGAAAAACAAACAAATTGGCTTCTCGGCAAGGGTGTTTCGGATTGTGTTCTGGATGTAGAGATCAATTCCCATTCTAGGCAGAATGGTCAGCTCCCATCAAGTATGTGTACATGATTCAACCTCTCGAAAAACCCATGAAAAATGATTCCCAATGAAAAATTTTTAAAAAACTGGGGGGGGGGAGAGGGAGAAAAGATGCTCAGAAATGAAATTTAAAAAATGAAATAAGGAGATTAGACCACACGAGGAAAAAAAAAACCAGCGAAATAAACTGAGAGAGCAAAATGGGAACACCCTTTACAGCAAATGTAAATGTTGCCGATTACCGGCCCAAATCAACGATTTTAAGCTTCATATATAGTTTTGCAGGACGAGAAAAGGTAATCATGAAAATAATCTTCTAGGTAAAATAAATAACCTTTAGCACGACGTATATTCATACATTTAAGCAAAATTGTATCGTTTCCATACATTGTTGGAAGGACAGGCTATCATGGGTCAGCAAAAAAGAATGGATGCAGTTTGAAAAGTTCGCTGGAAAACGATGTGCTTGAAACTGCAACCTTCGTCACATTTTATCGAAAGTAAAGCTGCAGCGATCACATGCAATCCAGGCAAATCAGAAAGACGATAGAGGATTGCCGCCTCTCATCTCCTAAAACTTACAAAAACGCGTGCAATTCTCTCATGCCTAAATCGATCCTTTCCAGATTAAATGAGACCTAAATTCAGGCGGAATGGAGCGCGATGCAGGCGATGGAGAGTCGCTGCATCGCTGCCGGCGGCCAGCCTCACGTTGCAAGATGACAGCCTACTCGGCAAATATTTACCCGGTCCTCGTAGATGTGAACACTATAAACGGGGCCGCCGGATGAGTTGTGGCCATTCTCCAACGGAAATCACACACACGAGAGCCGGCTGAATCACGAGCAAAGGACGAGAGGACAACAGAACCGTGAAAAGCTGCGGTGGGCGCGAAAAAACGCATGCACACGTGTTCTTGAATAGTAGCGAGTGCGGAGGAAAACTTGAATAATGGAGGGTCAAATGCATGATGATATGAGCCTCAGTCGCAACACTTATGTGGCCCACTTCTGCTTGCTTTGTGCGCTTTCTACTACATGCACTTCTACATGGAGAAACGAAGAATGTTATAGATTTTTAAAGGCAAAAACTAGGCGAAACTGTAGCTGCAAAGATTGCACGAAAGTGATAGATCCAAAAATGTTGTTGTGACTTTAAGGAAGTTAACCACGTTACTCGGAAAAAAAAATACTTGGATATGTTCAGATATAGAATTTGGTGAAATATAGGGTAAAGAAGATGGGCTGCACACTAACGGTCTTTGCTTCTTTAGGGCTTCGGATAACGCAGATGTTTGGTTTATAGTTGCTGCCGAAAACATTCAACCGAGCGAGCGCACGACACCATAGGAACACATGCTCGCTCTCTCTTTCTCTGCTTGACACACATTTTTCTATTTCTTTTGCCAGTCGCAATTACGCAGTTGAACACTTTTGGCAGCAGCTATGGCTACATAATTCAATGCGCTTTATATGATACAATATATTCTGCATAATAATTAAACAAATAGAAGTCAGAAATAGGAAGTGTTAGCAGCTAAGGTTCGTGTATTCATTGCTGACAACAAAATTCAAATGTCTAGTAAACAACTCAGAACTTGATCCGCAATACCTCACTTCATAGCTTTGTTTTGTTACTCTCACGCTGTTCCTTTATTCAGCACTGCCTAGACAGACGTACGACACAATTGAATCAAATGTTGACGTATCAATTCAGGAAGAACTGGGCTTTGAACTGGGTTTTTGAGAAACCAACCTTGAAACATTGGGAGATTTCGAGAAGCACTGGAAAAAATCCAGAAACAGATTTCAGAAAGAAAGTTTGTAGTACATAAAGGCATATAACATCAAATGATGGTGTAAAGAATATTAACGCTTTTTTTCGATTTACGCGGTGTTCATGCGAAATTTACTCGACAACCCACAAAAATTTCCGGAAAAACATCCGGAATATGCTAGAGGAACGTTGCCAGAGAATAAAGCTAACTTTGAGCGTGCATAACAAACCGGAAAAATTCAAATATAGAAAGGACAAACATAATTGTTCTGGAAGACTTTTCTAACATTTCTAACGCTTTCAAGTGAAAATATAATAGGAGATTAGTATTTATAGCCGATAGGAATCTCAAGTGTATTTGTAGATGAGTCCTAACCGCAAATTGTCCCGGCTGTATACAAGCAAGATTAGCCATGGCGAGCAATGCGAGAGCTATCCGTAACCTATTATTATTCCCAACATCTAAGGAAACAATAAATACGTGCGGTCTTCAGAAGACGAGAAATCGAACGTTTTCCGGATGTTGTGAGCGCTCAGATTTAGATGAACTTAAAAACGAACTCGTTGGTGAAGTTGCGCCGTTACTGAATCATAATTGTTCATAACAAACAAACAATGATTCACATATGCATAGAATTAAATCATAACCTAACAAAATATATATATATATAAAATAAAAAATAAATAAATAACCTAACAATCATTACGAATATGCGATGCAAAAAAATAGATGTAATAAGTTACAAGTTGAAGAAAAAGGATAGAAAAAGTTGTAGATTAGTAAGTTGTAGAACATTTTACGGATGTCCTTGGTGTGCGGCACAAGTTACAGGATTGAAGGATTAAGCCGAAATTCCACGCGCAAACAACTATTATTTTCAAAAAAAAAAAAGCATTTCAGAAAATGAAGAATGTTCGTATTGAATGTTGGAAGCTTGTGCAAAAGTCAGATGAACAATGAATGGATCAGAATCAAACGAAAATATTTACTGGAAATTATTTATTACAAATTATTACTGTAGTGCACGTCGTGGAAGAAAGTGACTCTGAGAAAAACGAAACGCTCGAAAGCATCAAAAACAATCACTTCTCAGGTGACCTTTTTTTTCTGGAGGTTGTGAAAGAACGCGGGTCAAATCTAGTGAGAAGTAATGGGCCGTTTCAACAGAAATGGTCAGTCTGCGCCGAATTTTTGACGACGTTACACTCGTAAACGGGACATAGGTTGATGACAGTTTTTGCACAATTATAGCCTTAAACTGCGCTCTATTCTAGGAGTTTACAAGAGATTTTGAGAGGGAAGATGAAAAAAAAAACAAAAGAGATTTCCTATTAGGATAAATTTCCATAAATACATACACGTGTGCACTAAGACACAAACAACGGTGTTTATTTGAAAAGTGCAAAAAAAGATTAACCAATAACTGTTCAATATGTGAAAAAAAACTAAGCAATGTGTTTTAACTCTCTCCGTAAAAATCATTCTCTTGATACAGTCACAGTTAATAATTTTTGTCAGAAGATAGAAATCAAAATGAATTAAAGCATTCATTGTAGAATCAGTTTGTAATATGTACAGTCGAAAAAAATTAGAGTAATTTGGCAATAAAGGTACGACAATATTATGAATTAAGAGAAATTTCACATGAAGAAAAGGAATTACACAATGTTGTTACCACTGTAGTCGTCTGATTTCGTCAAGTGGTTGTCGATGTTATTTCTCAGTTGTAATAATACCTGCTGCTGTTTCAAAATGTCAGATAAAATAAGCTGTGGTTACTGGGTCCCGAAAATTATCCCGAAAAAGTAAAGTCGTACACAAAAGACGCAATTTGAACGCACGTTCGCCTGAGTGGCTGCTAGCTGCGAGAAATTGCATGTTATTGGCTGCGATTTAGTCTAGTCTGTCTTGAACGAACACCGAATTGAACTATGCTCATTAAGATTTTAATAGGACACTATTGAAGAAAAATCTCGGTGACGGGAATAAGACCAACTGAGGGACTAATGAGCAATGTGTCGAGATCCCTTACCTATTGTGGGATGATTCAACAATTCAAGATAGGAGCACTCAAATAATTAAAAATTTAACAGTGAGGAATTATGTAAGTCCAGACAAATGACAAAAAAATAATTTCACATTTTGTCCAGATTAGGTCTTAATCCACGAAGTGGAACTGGACTGTACATCCGGAAAAATGCAGAAGAATGAATGAACAGAAGTCGCCAAAGAAATTGAGCGAGTGAGGTCATTTACCAGTTTTCGCCTCTGAGGCAGTAAATAGTGTTGTTGTGACACTATGGATTACATAGCGCAAACGTGAATGTATGCGGCTTATTGGAGGAAAATCGCCAGCCGAATGCCATATGAATGGAAAAGCCGGAAGGCGGAACCGAATCAATCGTAATTATAGCAGATGAATGGACAGAGCTCAAGCATCATTAGAGCACGGTAGTAGCAGTTCGAGGGCTGCAGGACAACCGTCCGTTAACCTCCCTCCGCGACGCCGCCAACCATCCATATTCAAACTTGGCGAGCGGCCAAACAACGCAGCACATTGCCACCTGGCTGCCCAAACCATCCCTGCGTTCTTCCAAGGTGACTTCACCTTGGAAGAGCGCAGGGAGCCCTTTTCAAGGCCTTTGCGAACCCATACACCTGAGATGGTGGAGCAGCAGCGGGAATACTACCGCTGATTCAAATGAAGTCCCATAACTCAGCAGTTATTGGCAATTTTTGACTGCACAGGAAATTAGTCATTTTGCTTGACAACGGGAACACTACGTTCTCAGCGACGGATGAAGCTCCGCACATGGCATAAATGAATTACCGAAAATGGCCTTAAGCGAAGTAGCCGATCGATATCTTAAGTCTGGAGAGTAGTCGGGGATGACTACATGGCAGTAACAGTGAAATGTGGAACAGGGACTGGTCGAGAGAATATCCGGAAGAAGACGAAGCTAAGGAGGAAAGAAGAAGGGCCAATGAATGTGTGGACTGCAAAAATTCCGTGCCGATAAAAGGTTTTCGGCAGCAGCAGCATAACAACGCATGATTACACACAATCCTCTAACCACATGTTGCAGCCAAAAACATCATGACAATCTCAGAAATGGAACACAAGCGAGCTGTGCTATCCGTTGAACTTGGTTACACTTGCAAACAGTCGCTCTCGGCTGTGGCCTCAGGGTTAGGCCTCGTGGAATAAACAAAAAGCAGGCGTGAGAAAGCGTGATGATGGTCGATTCCCTAAGCAACGTGGTCTAATCGTGTGCATGTGGGATGAGGTCTGTCAATTCTGGGAACGCATGTCCTCATAATAATAGCCTTAAAACTAGACGAGCCTAGCACCGCAGTTGACCCATAGCTTGGAGATAGGATCGGGCTGACCATCTGATTGGGAAAAACCGCACACTGCATAGAAATGACGGGCCAGACCAGCCACCAACGCGCTCCGTCAGCGATTTGTGTCTTGATCATGAACAGGTGCTCAAACTCCCTCTTGGTCCGCAAATAAAAATGTCCGATTTTCACTGGTAGACATCAGAATTTGTTTTTAAATTATTTAATGGAGAAAAATGGCGGCAAAATCCCAACGTTTGAAAACAAAGAAGCTAGATCAGTGTTTTTTTCTGGATCAGAAATGAAAGGTGGTCTACCTTGGTAGTGGCGTACCTTTCTTCCCATTGATAGCCGCTGCCTGCACCTGTTGTGTCCACTTAACGATTTCTCATTAACATGACCACATAAATGCAGCGGAAATGGGAATCATATGCAAGATTGGAAGAATTATCGTAAACATTGGAATTGAAGAGAAAAAAAAAAGCAAAATGACTAGTATACACTATCATGGAGCAGATTCTTTATGGGAATTCATTTCAAAACAAAAATTCTTCAGGTAAATCCAAGTGAAAGTACATATTGTTAAGGAAGAATAATAACGAGAGAACATTGTAATTTTTGCTCAGCGATACAAATTCCGGCGGTAAAGATGTGTGCACATAGGACCACCGGGTTAATCCACAGATGAGGCTGTGGATTCTTAAATTCCCCAACAATATTTACTAATTCATTTGTTTGTTTGTTGTTCATTTGTTATTTCATTTGTTGTTCATTTGTTTGTTTGTTATTAGTTCATTTGTTTGTTTTGAACACTATTAAATCTTGTATACGGGAAAAGGAAAAAGTAGCATCTGATGTGTTCCGCTCATGATTTCCACACCAGAAGATGACCTTGCCGTTTTCCCCAAATACAGACCGCTACTACAAGACAACTAGATTGGTCAAGATTTTGAGGTCAAATTTAAATCAGGAGAAACACAAATTAGATGCTAGGAACATTCTTGAACGAACGAACTTCTTCATATTCAAGGCTATCTTCCTATTCTGGTAATCAAATTCAAGCTAACTCAGAAAAACTAAGGAAGAAAAAGAGGTAAAGGTCCGGTTTATGTGTTATGACGAAAAGGATTCCTTCATTCATATGCATTATATGATTAGGAAACAAGAACGAGAGAATCCATAATATTTCACTTCATTCTGCAGAATTTAAATTATCCAAAAAAAAAAGATATCTCTCTACTGTATCTAAACTGCTAGGTATATCCTTTATAAAATTAAGAACCTCTGATGTGTTCCCATCTCAACAAACAGCTTTCGTAAACATTTCGAATGTTCAGGAGAAAATCACGGTGCAATTTGAAAACTACTTTCTTAGTGATAACGCATATTTTGTAATTAAAGTAATAATTCATATTTGAACTAAAATTCCAGAAGAAAGTTCAGGACGAGAAGAATTTCTGAAAGTGTTGTCATTCTAAGATCTAGCCGTTGAGGTTCTCAAATTCTTCAAGCCTAGGAGCGAATTGGTTGAAATCTCAATTGGTGGTTGATAATTAATAATTTGATTGATCTTATTACAAAATGTAAAAAAAGACATCGTGACACCGTAGAAGAAAATCAAACTGTTGATGGTGAGAGGCGCTGAACAAGAAATAAAGGATCTACTTTCTTAAAGCTACAGTTCCACGTGTCACTGCTCTCAATACGTTCCTTTTTAGCCACTTGTCCAGTGAGAATAAGGAAGAAAAAATACATAAGAACCATTTTTTGAAGAGATGAAGACAAAGGAAGTAAAAACATAACGAATAAAACGGGAGAACTGGCGCTTTTACTGTGTATTCTATCATATTCACGAATTGCAGTAAGTTTTGCCCCAGAGATTTTTCACTGGATGTCAATGAGGTGTGAGAATGGCGGGAAGACGCGATGGTCATCAATTCAGACTCAAAACCTCGTTTTGAGACATATGCAGCCGAAAATGTCGCAATGGTCGACGTAAACGCCGACGACATTAATCACAGGCTTGGAAGGGAAGGGCCAATAACTGCGCTTAGAAAGTAACATACTGTAAATGCAGTTAATGGTTGGGATCATCTGTGCGGTAGATTCGGTCAACGATAGTGGAATAAACATTCACGCGGTCACAGATATTTGTCACAAAGACGTGTAACAGATTGAAATTGAGAAATGCACCAAAAAAAACTATTGGAAAAAACCATTCTACCGCAGCAGATCATATTCTAAACTTCAGTATTAAAGCAGAAAGTGGTTAGCGTTGATCACTCCTGCTCAGTGCCCTTACCCTCCCGAGAAATCTTGGAACTAATATTTCAAACCCGAAATGTTGGAACGTCCGCTTGGCCTTGAGAGGTTTTGAACCATTCATCGTGCAGATGTGAGAATGATGTGGGAACCTCTTATCACTGCGCTACACCTGACCTATCCTCGCCCTGGATAGAAATAGAGAACTAAAGTGAACTATATTTTGCACTGCACCTCGATCCATTTCTTCAAATTTTTTTTTCTCTTCTTGATGACCGATTTTGTAAAGCTTTTTTCGTTCTTTTACATCAGAGGACGAATACAAATGTTCTAGAATGTTCCTTCATAATAGTTGAACGTCTCACCACCCAAATATTCGATAGGGAGATGGTTAGGCGATGAGCTTAGTTGGCCGTAATCCCCAAACGCGCGAAATTTCGGTTGGACGCACTTTTGCCACCCGTTTCATTAACTCTCCCAGGAGAATAATAATAATATAATACAAGTGAATAATAAGATATAACGCTTCTACACATTTGAAACTTTGATTTTGAACGCGTTCGAGAAATCTTTCAGCTCTACATTTCACCCCACACTCTTTTGTTTACACTTTATAAAAAACATAAATGTATGGAGCTGCTATGTACATATATCGTGCTCGGTGCTTGCAAACATTGTTTATATATCTCGAATGTGAAAAGAGTACGAATAGCAACGACGGAATGTCCGCCTTATTTTGCAAAAACCTGCTGTGAAAGAAGTAACGGCTATAAAGAAGAGATTTTGAAAGCAAGAAAAAAAAAACAATTTTTTCAGCTACGATGCTCTAAGGAATAGGAAGTGTAAAAGAGTGCTATGCAGATCAAATTGTTTTCAAATCAAGAATGACAAAATTAGAGTAACGTGAAAAGTTGCATTTTCCGTATTTTCATGTGTCGTATACAAGAAAATGCATTCTTATTGCAGTGGTATTTGTGTTGCATAATAAGCCACACATCCTATTTCTTCCACTTCGACCGCTATGTAGCCTCGTTTAGAAGAAATATATACTCAGCAAGGTATAAGACCTCGCTGAGTATATATTTCTGAATCTTAAGACGTCGGATCAACAACATAAAGTTTGGTGCAGTTGCGTAAGCGACTGCGCTCGAGGCGATACGCTGAGGGAATAGGATTGCTAAAGTTGACGATTGTCCCAACTCGGTCTTCGGCCACCAGCTTCTCCCCCTTCTCCTCGACGCTTCGAGCGTAGCTCGACCCGTTTATACTACTTTGCGTGATGTATTTTTCTTCTTACAGTAATATGGTAAGCAGGTAATACTCCGTGGTGTATAAAAAAGTAAACAAAGCAAAAATAACAACAGAAACATTCACGTAAGTTGCTTAGTTTCCGCATCCATTCGAAAATAACTGGCATTTTCAAACGTGTTTTTTATGCTCTTTTTCCTTATTAAAATAATGAATATATGAAAAAGACGAAAACTCTTCCACACTATATACTATGGTACTTTTTACTGAACCGGCGGAAATGAAACAGTAGCGTATAAAAAGGGCTATTGCCAAGAAGCATGAAACTAACAGTGGAACAAAAGCAAACCTCTTCAGCCGCCTCTTCTATGGATTTTTCTTCCGAAAATTTGTTAAGTGATCATTTGAAGAAGCGTCCCAATAGTATATTTAACACAGATATGCGACAACGGAATATACCGCTGAAATTGCAAAATGCGCAAAAGACTTCGTTTTTCTCTTTCATATTCATTATTTTAGGAAAGAAAACGAGCAAGAAAAAACGTATTCGAGTTTCACATTAATGCAAAACCTCAACTATTTTTGACTAAAGCGAAAAATGAAGCAACATGTGTGGTTTCCATTGTTGTTTTTGCTTTGGTTACTTTTTAGTGCTTTTGTAGTGCTGTAAAAACCATTAATGTGTACTTTCTTACCATATTATCGCAGGAAAAAAATACTTTATATACCCAAAATACAAGTCCTGTGAACCAAAAAATAAAACTGAATGGACAGCTGCAGCAGGGAATTTCATATTTTCGTGAGATTTTTCAAAGTTGGGTTGAGATAGCAATATTGAACACAATTTTGTGCTTTTTTATATATAGCGGAAGCGTGAAATCAAATCAACGAACGAAGAAGAATTTTCAGTTTGAAGCAAAAGAGGAAATTGAGGGGACAAATTTGTTAGAAAATGTTCCATGATTACTGAGAAAGAGAACACCGGAGCAATATTCACAACAAAAATCTAAATCTGGGATAGATGTGTTGACACTGAGGAGGAAAAGCACTGGATGTGAAATTCGACCTTCCCGCAGCCGCATCGAGCACCTCTATACGAATATTACATTACTGGATTCAATTCCACGGTTGATGTTCGCCTTCGCGAGAAGCCCCAAGGCGATAATCAACTACGGGAGGGCAGTCATCGTGTTCATATTGGGGACATATGAGGGGGACAGTCGTTGGCGTGGTGTCAATTGGCCGACGAGAGCATATGCGCTCAGCCGGAGGAGCACGAGAGCACTCGCGGCCGCTTCATTTATTAGGCGACTGCGCATCCGGTCGAGAAAGCTGGACGTGCACTGGGCTTAATTAGACAATTATGGATGCTACGCGACATACGCAGCACAGGCGGTGGACGGGAGGAGACGCGGATCAAACCACACATCGATTTGCGCCCAATGAGCCTTGCCAAAATGCACTTGCGCAAGACATGTGAGTGTGGACGGCTGACTGCTCAGCAAGTCGCAATCGGATGTGTCGCTGTGCGAAAAAAAAAGAGTCGAATCCCGGGGGAATTTCTCGAGCAATCTGTGATAAATTTCCTGTCATCCAATGGCGCTTTGATTAGAAACGAAGAATATGACGTGAAGCGTCTGCACCTTTGAGAAAATTTCCGATAGACTTTGCGGGAAACCTCTACCTTTTCACACATTAATTGGACAAAAATATTATGAATGGATGCAAAACGCAAAAAAGCCACTCAAATATTAGCCACCAGCTTATGTGATTCAAATGCGCTCCACAGATTTAGTCCACTGCTCCTGACCCAAAATCTACGTTTTATGAAAATATTCTTTCCGGAAAGACACTAAAAAAGCAATACCAACGCCAATAATTGTCGAGCGGTTCCTTGTGTTGGCTCCCAGGAAGGTGTTAAACAAAAAAAATCGAGGATAATATTTCGGATAGCATTCCAAATGTGCTTTGGTCCGAAGCAGACTCTAGAAATTGCCATTTAGCAAGATATTGTGGGAGATTAGGAATGGTTTGAGATCTTAGAACCAGAACTCAGCTCAAAAAAAAGTCAATAAGAATAAAAATCAAACTTGACTACATCACGATGCTCCTCCTTTATTCTCATTCTACCAAAATTTGAAGCCATCTAAAGAAGATGTGTAGGAAAACTCGACTGAAAACGTAAATTATATGCTAGATTATCATATGTTTACTATGGATTATACGCTGGATTAACCAGTAATAATTACGTGCTACTATAAACACTGGTGTTCGCAAAACCTCAAATAAATAGAGGACGCAGGCCCCAATTTTTAATTAAGTTTTTTTTTATTCAGTTAAAATGAGCTATCTTCCCAATTTCGCAAATGTCACTACTTCTTCTTCTACCATTTATTTCTTCAATAAGTAATTATTTTATTATTTATTTACTTAATTCATCTACATTATCATTTACCTTTCTTCTCCCAAAATCTTCAGAAAGGAGTGAACATGTTTTTCTCTAATCCCGATATGCTGTTCCTAAGGCTCCGACCACTCCAAATAGGATTTTCTTGCTCGACGGAAATTAACGTTAGAGAGGATGTTGACAAAGGCGGTGCTCAAAGAACCATAGAGAACACAGGAAATTCAGGGTTATTGAGTCTCCAGTGTTTGACGTTATAGTAAGAATAAATATCCACGAAAAAATTATGGTGCTATGAGCATTACGAAAGAAAAACGAAAAAATAATATGCCGTAGTACATACTTAATACACAGTACATAGTACATATATAATACATACATAATACATAAATAATATGGAAATCTAAGAAAATTTGAATAGTCCTCCATAAATAAACATACTAACTAACTAATATATAATATAATAACTAGTATACATAAATATACATATAATTTATTACTATTAATATTTACCACTGCGCAATAGTTCACTATTCGTTTTTTGCATTTTTTTAAAGCGTACCACGAATCTGAAATGGTGACGGAGTCCGGGGGAAAAGCTAGAGATTTGACAGTAGATTGCGGGTTCTGATGTGGTTCAGCTCATGTCTCTCTGATCGTGGTAAGAACGATGAGGAAGGCGACGTTTTTAAGACGATTTTAGTTGCAACGAGCCACCTTTGTGCACAGGTCGCATCCTAATGCGAGCGTTCGACGGTCTGTGATGTCTTGTCCCATTAAAGTGAAACCAGTAATGGCCAGGTAAGGGGACTGTAATCCTGTACAGAGATGAGCGCTCTAACATACCTGGTAGAATATACATAAAACAGTTTCCACGTCGTTTTCTTACGACGATTATGGAGAGATGAGAGAAACCACTCCGAATCGCGCAATTTTCAACCCCATCTCTAGCTTTTCCAGTGGATTTCTTCTCCACGGTGCAGTTACGTAGGCGGTTGCGCTCGAAGCGGCGCGGTGGGGCTAGCGATTACTTTTTGGTCCTAACCACCACGCTCGACTGCTCCGCTTCGTGCGCAGGCGCTTACGTAACAGCACCGAACTTCACGTCGTTCTGATCCGACTATATTTTCCTCCATTACAGAAATACTACGGTTGGAACCTGCATTTGAAACTGAAAACTATGAAATATCAGCATTACCTGCAGCTACATCCAAAATGTGGATCAAACCATCTTTTTGTTTCCTAATCATATCCACTCAGCAGAACCGCTCAGCAGATTAATTGCAGCACTGTTGCTTCCGTAGACGGGATTGGACTTTCCACGGACTTTTTTTTTCTGAAAAATCAGATCATCTTCAGAACTTCTTATTACACCAAATATAGGGATACAGAATAAATCACTATGCTGCTTTATTCTATTGATGTCGTAAGTTTTCTTTCAATCTTTCTTCTTCCTTTCACATGTACTAATATATGCGCTACTGCGAAGAATAAAACTCAAATTCAAAGGAAGTGAGCGAAGAATTCTGCAATCCTCCATTCTTTTCACCAGTATGCAGATAAAGTTCGGGACAAAGTTTTCGAAATGCTAGCAAAACTGCGAGATACCAAACCCATGAAGCAAAGACATTAGGAACGCTGGAGGTTATCCTATCCGATGAGGCAACTCATGACATTAACGAAAAAATGAAGCGAGACTGTGTGAAGTACATTTCATGAGTCGGTAAAAAAGTTGATTAGCAGGATGAATTTGCCACTAATCCACTTTGATCCCTAGGTATGTAAAATGTGTCCTGCGTTTAACTGTAACTTTTGAAAACGAGGCTTCCTCACTGGTGAAGAGAACCTATCATCAAAAAAAAAAAGAAAAGGAGAACAACTACATAGGCATTACTCCTTTCCCATCATTCCACAAAAAAAAACTTCTCATTTCTTAAATTAGCGTATACTTTTAGCGCTGCTGTTCTTCTCTATGTAAAAAAGCTTTGGATATGAACTTCCAGCATCTATCTTCAATCTTCGTCAAGGATTTAAAAAAAAAAAAACACGACACAGAATTGCATCTTTTAATGTCTTTTAATTTACATGCCACATAAATTCTCCTTAAGTGTTAGCCAGTTATGAAATTGACTGTACTGTCAGATCCGCTTCAAGCAAGCGACAAGAAATCCTAGCATGTGCTAAAATTACGGAATGCCTTTAGTGCAAACAGGTTCCCCCTTTTTGCTGCGAAACTGACTTGATGATGGGTTAGTTACAGTGCAAGATGTTATTTGCTTTATGACTTCAGCTACATAACACCAGATCCAAAAACACCTCCAGCATACAGGATACCAGAAAAGTGCCGTTCGACAGTGTTTAACACCACACGCCTCTTTTTTAGGTAAATACAGCGATCAAAATATTTTCAATGATAACTTCAGAAAGCAATGATTGGCAGAGTTTGGGGTGTATTTTGCAAAGATAGCATAGAAATACAGAAAAGACGAAAATCTGAGAACAGAACCAACTCAGAGGCACGATTTTGCCCCCGAGACAACTTTTTACACCGCTGGGTGAAGTGAAAGCGTCTTGTACTGAACCAAGATATGATGGTTTCATAGTAAACTAGATGCTTTAGAAGCGGTTATAGCGAATTTGGTGCCGAACATATTGTTAACATTTTACTATTAATAAGTTATCTACAGTTACTAAATGTATTACTATTAGTTTTATTCATTAATGTTTAATTTTATTAACATTTTATTATTTAATTTTATTAAATCAATTTTATGAAAACCTGTATCTTAAGGTCAACTACTGATGCCTCCAAGTCCTTTTTGTACTGTGGTTTTTGAATTTTTGCACTTTTCTTCGTCTTCACTGTGCTCTCTGCAAAGTATGTACATCTATTCCAAGCACAACTTTTCCTTAAGAAGAATTCGACATTAAAAAGTCCCTCAACCTCTGTCATTAAATAATTAAGAATCTGGTAGTCTTGGAATTTTCGCAGCAGGAGAGGACACTCCTGTGCGCCCTGCACCTCTCAACCTATTTTCAAAAGAACGAACATTTTCGAAAAGTAGCAATGCAGAAATAAAATAAGATAATAATAAAACGATAGAACAATACTTGTGGAGCGGCATTTTGTAGAAATTAAGCTGGATATCCTATGTTTCAATAACAAGAAGGTCCTAAAAATGAAATGCATCGATAATTAGCTGTTGAAACAAAACTTTCAATGGATTTAGTAGTGGACTTGACAGAGAAATGCACATATGTTCAGATAAAATTAACAGTTTTTATAATATTAAGTTAGCATCCCTGTTAATACTTTCGCGTCAAACTCTTTTTTGGACGCATCGGACTTTTTTTATATATTGCGCTGAGAAAAAAAATTAAACATAAGTGTTTTTGAATTCGTTTTTATTTAAAAAAAAACAACAAATTATTCAAGAATATATTTTCCGTTCTCGTTTACGAAATTGATTGAGCAACGTGTAATGTTCGGTCGCTCTCCGCCTATAGTAAGGCCAAAACGACATGAAGCACGGTGCAATTGCGTACGCGGCTTCTCTCGAGGCGCTGCTCTGGAGCATAGCGGTTAGGAGCGCCCTGGAATCCCGAGGCAGCTTGTGATGGTCGCACTTTGGTTCCAACTGCTGCTTCCAAAGCGCCGTTTCGAGAGCGTACGCAAATGCACCGTGCTTCATGTCATTTTGACTCGACTGTATATTACGTCATTTCAAAAGAGACAATCCCTGACATCTCCCTGATTCTGCAAATGCACTATACATCCTATATTTTTGATTTTACAATGCACTTATTGAATTACTTGTTACGTTCATAATTATGAGAATCTACAACTTAGGAATACATCCAAACCTGGACTAACTGTTTGACGACAATATCAGGAACGGGTAGATCGTGTGCATCCAGGCGTGTGAGACATCAAATAATTGCGTACGTAATTGATGTATCATATGAAAAAAACGGATTAAAAAAATGTAAAACTACCAATAATACGAAAAAAATTAATATAAGCACACTTTGACTCGGAGCAACTCCTGGCTGTACACGAGAGATCAAAAGTAACACAATCCTCCATGTCCCAGGAAACGTAAAAAAAACGCCTCAATGAGCTACCACGCTACCCGTAATGCCCTTCATTATTTGAATAATTCGTTAATTCGGTTATTTTTAGGTTGTAATTAGCTTCCGAGTCTCTCTACTGTCTAAAAAAATGATCATCTCAATTGACACTTGCTTTCTTTCTTCTCTTAAAGTTAAACGAAAAACGATGAGACGAGGTAATGTTGGAAGAAATCAGTGGATCCGAAATTGATTCTTACAGTATTTTTGACTTTTGGGAAAAACTGAGAACATTTGTCCCCAACTCACTACCTCATATGCATGAAGAGTTCATTTTTAATGAGTCTGTAATATTTGAGATGTGTTTAACGTATACATTGGGCGGGTGTTCAATATTTTCCCTTGTATAAGAGCAGCCCCTAATTGAATTTCGATAGCAATGCAGTAATCAACAATAGTAATGATAAGGAAAAAATAAAGGCAGTATTTTTTTTCATGAACAACGTATTCTATGCAAGCATACTACATAGAATGTTATTTTTATTCGACTGAGCATGAAACAAATCAAGCGGACCTAATCAGATCCTATGTACAGAATGAGATCGTTGTTGGCCTGCAGATCACACGAAAACACAAACAGATAAAAGAATATGAACAGAAGAGCAAGAATTCCAGCATATATCCTGAGAAAAAAAAGTGAAAAGGAAAGAAAGATCACGGAACGAACGGCACGCGGCATGGAAATGGCAAGAGATGAAAAATAAGTGTATGCATCATAGTAAAATTTTATAGGTCTACGCAAATAATTCCTTAAGGCTTGCTGAATGTAGACTGTTTGTATCTTCGAGATGCTGTGTACGTATAATAGGCATCGTCAGCATCATCCTCTTCGGTTCGGAATCTTGTCAAAGTGCCCATGTTTCCTGAATTCAAGTAATTTACGGATTTAACAACTCACATATGTTTACAATACGCGATCCGCCATAAAAGAGCACGTAAATCCTCACCATAAACATGGCCTAGCCCGTCACTAAGGATCTTGTCAGCCGGCGACAGAATGGCATTTGCGATTGGGTTTTCCCGATCCCGCTCTCGACTCTCCACCCGCTGATCCCTGATTGGAGTCGACGTTAGGAAGGGGTCGCATGGAATCGCCTCCGGTGCCCAATTTTCGTGTTTCGGTTCTACAATGAAATAGTTCTAGTTTTTCATGTATGTGAACAAGATTAGGGATCTAAAAATCAGCAAGAAATACATAAAGGATAAAGTGTTCGATGTTAATCAATCTCTTTCGGATGTATCATGTTCGACTCCAATTCAGAACCGTTTGAGGTTTATGCGGACTTTTCTGCAGCCTATCTATCTAGTGACTGGCGGGGGCTAGTTTCTGTTTCGAATCAGTGTATTTATCCCTCCAGATAGATTCTAGCTCCACGGATAACGGAAGGATAAAATACTGGTAGAACGCGGGCGGTTTCGAACTCGCTGACCTCTTAGAATGGCCTCTTGAAACTACCACGCAATCGCCTCAATATGAAAAGGATGCTGATAAAAATCAAGAAATTTTACTCCTAAAACATGAGGAAGATTGTGCAAATTATTATTTTTTTTTTTTTGCGCAGAGCTCTCCTCAAACAGAAGGGTTTCCTTTTCTTAGTGTTATCGGTGAAACTTTTCTACTCAGGGCGAAGCGCAGTCGGTAAGAGCTTCCCCAGGAGCTGCACAATCGGGAGTCTAAATCCGCCCTAGTCCAAACGAAGACTTTCTTATCTTCGGGATCCATAAATTGGTATCATCATTGCTTGGGAGGATAAAAACACCGAATTGACATATGGGCTAGCTCCAGCATGCCATTGTAAGGCTAGACACGCGTTCATAAACCTCAAACAAGTTCTAAATTAAAGTGAAACGCGTAGGCTCCTCAATACACAGATAGATCAGCGCAGTGAAAATCCTTTATCCTTTTGTCGGAAAAAAGTGATTTCTTTGAACTTCTGCTATGATACCAAAAATCATCTAATGTTCCATATTGACTTCCTCAGTACGATTTCTAAAATTATCGTACAGTCACCGTTATGCGTTTAACCAGGCTAACGCAACGCTCCTGCGGCGGAAGCAAGAACTGACGTTTCGAGGAGCATGCTAAACCACCGGAATAACGCCAACGATCAGATCATAGAGGCAGGGTAGCGATGAATGGTTTCGCAGCGGACGCACTACATCAACCTGGTTGTATTCGAGAGCGACTGTATATTCGCATTTCTTCTCAAACATGAAGAAGATTGATTTATACTTCACGTGGCTCACAGTACAGAATAAATGTGATTTTTTAAAGCAAATAGGTTCTGCAAACACGAAAAATGTCCCGTTCTTACCCTCTTCTTTGACAGGACTTTCGCATCGAAGAGCGGTTGACTCAGCCACACCGCTTTTCTGTGGACCGTCTAGCCACATCGTCGCTGTTGTGTTGGGAGAATCCTGAAAAAAAAATGCTCTGAGAAATTTGAAGACAAATAATTTTTTGAAATCACCTAATCTCACCTTTCCCGCCGGGCAAACACTCCATATTAAGATGTACAGCGCAGTTCCAACTAGCGTGATATTGTTCATCAGTTCCTGAACGGACAAAGAGATTTAGAAAAAGAATGCGAACATACTAATCAGGGGTGATAAAGACCATTTCGCTTGGTTTACCGTAGTGAATTAGCAATAGATAAATTTACCTTTAGAGGGCCAGACACATTGATGAACGATGAGAATAGTGTCACGCCTGTATGAAGCAAGACCAAAGAGCACTGCAAACAAGAACTGAGCATTAAGCAAGAAAGCAACACGTTGCGTAATGTAAGGGAAAGAAACTAGAGAACAAATTCCAGAAAAAGGGGTCGTGAAAAGTTACCAGTATAAAATGTTGGCAGAGAGCGCGTCTCAACTGGAATTTTACAACAATGACGTCGAACTGCTTGTTCGAGGAAACTAGGAACGATGTAGCGGACGCATAGAACGACAACTGGAAGGAATTACTCCGCTGCTAATAAAAATATTCACAAGATCGAAAACAAGTAGATTTATTTCGAATATGGCTCGAATGAAAAGATTGTAGTCAAGAAAGTGTAGGTGTGGGGTGCCACAAGAAAAAGTGATTCAGATCATTTGCCTCAGATTTTGACTCAAACAACCCACCAGCAGCATGAAAGCAACCGGCACAGTAAGAACCCAGAATAGCCACTCTTGAGGAGCCACGGAACACTCCGCCGCCAACAGAAATGACACACATCCTACCAGAGCGGGAATCACAACGCCAAGAAGAAGACACAACATGGCACTGTAAAATTAGAATATCAATCGAAGAAAACATTCATATGCACAGGTGCAAAGGTAGGTGGTTGTAGGAAGAGGACCCGCAACACTGTTTTATTCGAAATGTACTTGGAGCACAAAAATCGCCCCTAGAGCAAGAACCGTCATCAATCCTTGATAAATCGTTTCATCTGCATCTGCATTGCTCCTGCTGTCTCTATGACTCATTATAATTTCACTCTGACTCCTACATAGCCGAAGTTTGCATCGAAACCCACAGAAGAATTTGACGAATGGGTTGCTGGTCTCAAGATGTCAGCGCAGGAATACCAACAGAGGTCATTTTTATAGTTTCTCTTGTTCCCATTCGTTCCCACGCGGCAAATCAAACGCTTCAAGACGGCTCGCTGTTTGTGGTTTCTCCAGCCTCATTATCAATTCCACTTGAACTAAGCCAAAAATAAGTTACCAACACCAGTACATCAAAATCCTCAGGGAGTTCTCCTAAGAATGGTCCAAGTTCGTGAGCTCTTCCAAATCATTCCATGCAGGAGACCAAATTTGCTTTCTCAGATAAAGAAGTGACATACCTTGACCTTGCACGTGCTTCAGCCAGCATACGATAGAGGTGGAGAGAGTATAGGAAAAGCCATGCGAATGGTCCCAAAGAAGTGAACGAAAGTATGGCGTTTCGCATTGGACAGAACGTCTGAAAGGTACGTCGAATAATTGCACAGCACATATACTTAAGTGGTTTACAAAACGTTTCCTTTCAAAATTTTCAAAACATCAGCAAATGAAAAAAATCAAGAGACATACTTGATTCACAGAGATTTTGTTCAGGAAGTACAAATTCGTTGCGTTGAGGATGAAGCAGACTATGAACCCAAGACGAATGAAGCGAGCGCCAGCCGCTCTCCTGGCGAGTGTTAGAATAATTGAGAGCAAACAGAACAGTAACGCCATTCCAGCTAGTACCGGAGAAACGAGTGTTGTCGAATGTGAGAGTCGTAGCTGAAAAGTATGACCGAACGATTTTAAACAATTGCGAACGATTGCATTTTCAAATTGGACCCAAGAACTGAAACTAACGTAATTTTCAGAGTCTTCCCTGGCAAACACCGTATACACTCCTCCAATCTCGAATTCGCACATGGCATGAGTAAGATTTAGAGCCACAAGATGAGCATGACGTGTTGACCAGGAAGAATGGCTACTCTGTAGAGGAGGATTCGGGAAAGGAAATCTATTGCTCTGAGGATATTTAAAAACGGTAATACGAACAGGCAAAAGCACACATTCCGGATATCTCCATCCAGTTGTTTCATTCAGCTCAAATTCAACTCTAATTGGTAGAAACGTCCTTGCAAATACAGTAACGATCGGAGTCTCACAGTGAGTACAGCGAGGATGTGCGAAGATGCTGTAGAATGCCTGAAACAATAACTCATATGTACTATTGAAGCATAAGGAAGGTTTTAGCTATTATATGTACTGTAGCTACAACGAGATATAGTAATCTGAAAAAATCCGTTCTCGGCCAAGAATCAATCAAACACCTTTTAAACCTTATGTGTAGCTTTAATTGTGAAAGCTCTTACTTTCCTTACCATTATTCTCCCAATATTCGTTTTGTTACTTATTCTCGAATATGTACACTTTGAAGGACTAATATTTCATCGGTAGAGCCCTACGAATCTGTATCGGTATCTCGAACTGTCACTGTTACTTACATAATTAGGAACAAATTCGTTAATTAACTTTAGTTGATTCAGAACTTCTCCTGGAAAACTCGTTTTTTCTAAACAAAACATTTCAACAGTCCTTCGATTTCGAAAGACTAAACCAAGCACTTGGGTGATTTCATGGTGTTCAAATACAAGCACAATTTTCGATGGATTTTCTCCAGGAAGAGGAAATAAATCAAGAAAAAGAAAGAAAATCAAGAAAGAAAAGAATATTGAAATTGCTCAAATTAATGCAATGAAAATGATAGTTTATCATACTGTTCGCTGAATAAAAACTCACACGAGTGGCATTTTCGATGTGTATCCGAACTCTTGGGAAGTTTTTAGGACGATGATCGACGAAATTGTTGTACTTAGGCAACGTGTTGGAGAAATCGAGGGCATCCATGGAAAAGACTGCACAAAACATTTTTAATTACATTAATTACATTTACAGAAGATTCGAATGGAAAAATAGCACAAATAGAAGTTAACGGTGTTAGAGCTAGAGACGTGTATTACAAAACACACCTATATGCTCGGAAGCGAACTGGAACGGTTCTAAGAATGGCATCTGCTCGTGCGCGTTGAACACCGCTTTACTATATTCGGCCAACTTTTTCACTAAATCCAGATATCCTGGCGAAGATTCATAAGCTGCAATTCTTCCAGCTGTCAGGACAATTGACTCAGTGAACCATGTGTCCTTTAGATGGTTTTGTTCCAATTGATCCAGCCTAAAAACTATAGGTTACCTCTTGTTTTTTTTTCTTAGCAATAGCAGTGAAGGTCTTAGAGCAACTTTTAACTATCCGATAATAATTTTCCTCTCTGTACGTCTAGCATAATTTTCGATTTCCCAACAGTTTTGTCAGTACAGGATCTTATTTAGCGACATGATTTGCGAGCACAGAAAGACACGATAAGCTTGGTAGTCTCATTTTATTGTAGGTACATTTCATTTCAATTTTTGCTTTTTTTCATTTCCAATAAAATAAGAGAGTAAAACGTTATGGACTTGCTAGACCACCAAAAACCATTACACATTTTCCTGGTAGGATATCTTAAAGTATAAAGTAGCCTTATGCAGGATAAGCTCGATGGCTATTACGGCTACAATGTTCACAGCTATAATATGTATATCAAAACGATATCGCTAGGATGTGCAGGAATGGATTAAAACGTGGATTAGATTCTACACGAACAACAACAAATTTCCTCAGAACAACTGAACTGACCGCAACTCTGTGTCAAAAATTCTGTCCAGAGCTGTACGGGCTATGTCGAGATTTCGACCAGCAATCGTGTCTGTACCGCGGGTCGCATTGCGAAGCATAGTCAAGAGTTCCACGGAATTCAACACGTCGTACTGAAAATTAGATTAGAAGCACAAACAATTGAAAGTGATGCAAACAAGAAACTATTAATTCTACGTAAAATCTCGGAGGTTAAGATATGAAATGCATGTAGATGAATATAATCGGGTCAAAACGACATGAAGCTCCGTCCAGCTGCATAAGCGCCGGCAGAGTTGAGATGTGCAATGGTCCCACTTTGATCGGAACCGTTGGGTTCACCGCACCGCTTCGAATTTAGCTGTTTACGCAACTGGATCACGCTTCAAGCCATTTTGACCAGATTATGTCAGGTCATTCCAACCCAAAAGAGTCTTCTCTTTTCTATTTTTTGTATTTTTATTACTATATTTCATGTATTTTTTTTTATTTCTCATTCAACAACAAAAATACTTCAACGAAAAACATAGTCACCAAAAGGTTCAATCATTTTTGTCCACCGTCGAGTAGATGGTTGACCATTTTAGCCCACTTATCAGGCTAAAGTGAATTTAATTTGTCATTGGAAGAATCTTGCGTGGCACCTCAGTATAAATGGTAATTTCTACAGCAATTTTGAAATGATTTTAATCCAGCGCTGTTGCTCTTGAAAGTCAAGACCAAATAATGTCTACCTTACTTATTGTCAAAAACACTTCGTAGTTTTTTGCTTTTTTTTGCAGTATATGCAATCTAGCATCTAATTTGCAGGCAAGATAGGAACGAAACCATTCCAAATTGATCGACTTTTCCCCCCAATTCAGGATGTTTGTTGCGAAAACCAATCTCTTTGCCGTGTACAATGTGTAAATTTTTTCGTTTTAAGAAAACAAACCTTGGAGACCATAATACCGTACTCTGGACGAGTACAGTTAAATGAGTTGACCTCTTCCCATCGCCCGTTCGCATCACAATCCCTTGTGGCAAGCCCACTTTGGGTAGTGGGACAAGACTGTCTGGCAATCATCCCTGGAATTGTAAAAATAGAAGTGTCGATAGGAGTGACAGTGTAGATTTGCTATTTTCTCTTCCAGAAAATATTCCACATACCTTTTGCAGTTGTTGGCCACTGTATTCCATATTCAATTTGGGAGGGACAGTGATCTCGAATGGGGAGACATTTCAGTGATTTGGGATCGAGAACCTGCAACCATGGACGTGACTACAGTGATAGGTAAACTCGGACTGCCTTTCACTTACATGGTGGTCCCGCTTGCAGCGGTCGCATCTTCTCCCACTTGCCTGACCGCTGCACCTACACTGACCGTCCACAGAACACTGAAGGGAAGTAGCACCGTAACCGCACTCGCAATTGACACATCGGCCTCGTAATGGAAATTGGAATTTCTAAAAAGAACTGACCTAACCTCAGGTAAGACTAAAGTGCTGAGGATTGTAAGAAAATGAAATAGTTCTTACCGGACAGTGACAGTTTCCATTGTCCTTATCACACTGCACTTCAAACCCTTCGGGACAAATACATTTTTTGCAATGCGGAAACTTCCCCCAATAACCTTGTGGGCACGCTTGTACAGCTGCTGCTCGTTCACAATTCACCCCTACGAATCCTGTAAAAAGTTCGCCTTAGTGGAGTGCTCTTACGAGAACATACGAGCGACTGACCAGTTTGACATTGGCAGTCATAACCTCGTGTACTATTTGTGCTAAGACAAAATCCATTGGAAGCACATATTCCCGGAAGAGAACACACAGGAAGGCAGGTATCACCAGCAAAACCTTAAAATTGATATTAGTGAAGCGGAATTATTTTCGAGAACAAATGGGTAAAATGACTGATGATGGGTAAATTGCTCAAGGATAATGATAGTTTAAATGCATCACCCCACGAATCTGAGGTGGGACGGGTTTCAGCCCGGTAATGCCAACATATACGGGGTCGTAGATTGTGGAGACCATTGCACCCGCCTCGCCTGCGATTAGTCGAAAACCTTACCAAACGTCTTCAAATCCCTCTGTCAGAGGTTCTAGTTCTGCCCTTATAAAATGCTGAAGGCATATTAGGCAAGCTTTGCTGCATAACACTTGGGCAGAATTCTAGTATGCTCTGTTCTTTCTCCAGCTGTTTGTTGTACGGCACACCTATGGATGTTTTTGAATAAAAATTAATACTCGCTCAAGAAATCGAGCACAATCGGCGCCGACTATCAAAGTGTTACAGTACCACCGCACTTCTTCAAGCACAGCCGCCTACGCAATTGCGCAGTGCTTCATGTCCTTTTGACCCAACTCTATGCAAGCGCCGGCGCAATGACTGATTGAAGTCTGTACAATTCATAGAAGTTCCCGTGTAATTGGAGTGCCGAGAATCGAATTTTTCCAAAAAAAAAATCAAATGTACCTCTGTGGCATTTACAAGAATGCCTGTTCCATTCCCTTTGACACGAACTTTCTTTCGGACATACTCCATCAAGATTGCACCGATTCGCAACAATGCATCCATGACGCACCTAGAAACAACAGACAAATGAAATAAGAATACCTCCTTCAATAACGTTGTCATCCTAAGCAGTAGTCTTCGCTGCCTCATATGTCCTTATAGAAATAGTTTGTCGCCCGATGTATGTGTTCACCTTTCCTTTTTCGCTCACAGCTTGTGGTTCTCCGTTCAACGTCAAATCTCTGAAACAGCCCTCGAAACGGGAAGGGTGGCCGGTCGAAGGCGCTAGACCGCTATAAATTTGATCCAAAACCATATCGAACATGGAATGCTTGGAGGTCTGTAAATGAGGGGTATAGGCGACAGTAAGTACTTAGAATTAGTAAAGTAAGACTCGCGCACCGTTTTGTAAATCCCATCGATAGTGGTTTCCACCTCTTCTTCTCTAAACTCCACGTCTATTTTTGTCCACTGACCGGGATGTAATTCCGGAGCATCAGCAAGTACCGAAGATTGAGCAAGCCATACACGAAGAAGGCCATCGTCTATCTGAAATGGAAACCACTTCCTCACATCGTTGGTTTTCATCCCAAATTTTACCTACCTCCACCCTATAGAATATGTTTCGTTGCTCAAACTCGACAACAATGATTTGGGTGTCGGTTCGAGAGGTGCGAAACTCGAAAGAAAGTGTAAATGGTACGGACACTTCTTCGGGACGATAGATCACAAACGACTCATCATCGGTGAGGGTAAGAGGTCGGCTGTGAGGTGAAGTCAGATCTAAAAGAGTTACGGAATTTAGCGTTTGTAGATTTTTTTCTTACAGCACTTTCCTAGAGGTTGAAGAATGAAAAGCAGGGATGGAGTATGAAGGAGCAAGCACATGTTAGAATTTCCGCTTGAGAACGAATAATTTTGAGTCAACATCAGCATTTTTTAGAGTAGAAAATCACGTAGTGCAGGAAAGCAAGTTTTGATTTTTAATTTTTGCAGAGATTCGAAGAATTACCTGCGCTACAGATCCCTTTATGATGACTGGAGTGAGGACAGCGACAATTCGCACCGTCCCATCGGTTTGCACATTTTGCATTAGCTGCGCATGAGCCGCCCTCACAAAAGTCTTTTCGATGTTTGCAACCTTCGTGTACGGTACCACGGACGTCCATATCTTTTAGCGAAGAGAAATCGATGAGTTCTTCGTTTAACGTGAAGTTGGCGATGCAGCCTACGAATAATTATTTCGAAAACTGAAAAGTACGGGAATTCAAACAAAATACATTATCACTACGTAGTTCTTGAATCTAGGAAAAATGTAAGAGGAAAAACGATTGCCACGTTGTTTTTCCTCGGACTCCGTCATTACTTAAGATTTGAGTCCTGCCTCTAAGTGAAGTCACCACTTCGATGCTTATTTGCACAGTAGGTAAGGACTTACCTGAATAACCTTGGTCAATCTTTCCAGATTGTGTAGGCCGTCCTCCCAAGAAAATTCCATTGTAGACATCAAGAAAGCGGTAGCAAGGCACTGATAGATCGACGCACCTTAAAAAAATCGTACACGGGACTTATCCCTGCTCGTTGCATTTTTTTTGTCTTTTGATTACGTATTTACTATGACTGCGTATTTGTTTTGTTTTAGTTTTTGCCACATTTTTTTGGCAAACCATTGGGCATAATAAATCATGCAGGACCGCACGTGATCTTGAATCAATCCCAAAATATCCCTCTATGAACAAAAGTCAGGAGATATATATGTACATAGGTTGCACATTTAATCTCACAAACTGGAAGTTCATCAGTTCACTTAATTATTTAATGGAATCTTAATTGTATCGCTTTTTCTTCGTGTGTCAAATTAATATCCTGGGCGTTTTCATCATTTGCTTTAGTTCACCAGGATTTTTCCTGCGAAGTTTTGGATTGCAGGAGTTCATTATTATTCATCTGGATTTATTTTGGAGATTTTAGGCAGCGGACCGAGTAACCTTTTATATTTCATTGCGAGTTTTTGTTCTATACATATCCATAATTTTTTTCACTGCTCATAAGGTTCTAAGCTCATAAGCTCGTAAGGTTTTCGCCGTCCCCGCCGAAAGACACACGGAGCCCACTGATGAGGTCCGGAAACGCCTATATAGCGAAGGTCCAATGCTATGAAATAGAACGTGGTTCGGAGAGACGCAAAGCGTGTCCGAATGCATAAATTGGAATTGAAACCAGCATTGTGGTCATTTGATGAGTGAATTACTTGGCATCGATGGAAAGATATGCATGGATGGAGCTGAGCAGCTGAGCTGACGCTGCTATGTATAGCAATAGAAGCATTTGGGTAGTATAGCATTATTGGTATGTGATGTCATGTCTCATGCATACGGTAGTTTACTGTAAAATCTTCTGGAATTCACAAAGCAAGTCCACCGATGACGGTGACAAAAAATTAACACTTCATAATACTGCACTGTGAGCAGTAAGAGTCGTGCGATGGAATTCTGGCTGAACTTACTTCGCTGGCAGGTCAATTCTCGCCTGAGCTGCACAAGGGGCAGATCCGTGAGCATGAAGAGCGACAAAAACGTCACACTCGTCCAAAAGAATAGTCAGATGCTGAACAAAATATGTTCTTATTATGTATATACTTCCTATTTCTCAAAAATAAAACAACGCACCCTATCGTAGTACATCACTCGCACAGTATGCCATTCTCCGTCATTCACACGATTCCTTCGCTCATTTTCCATGCGCAAGATTTTTGGTTTACCACCCAACGAGAATTCTACTTGTAGTACGCGATCGTTAATTGAAATTTCCACGAAATCTGAGCTACGATCACCGGAGAACAACAGCACCGCATCACGAGAAATCGTAGCTAGTCTAAATGAAACAGTACTTGTTGAACAACTCGTACTAGTTCTCTTCTTCTATTCGTAGCAAATTTTTAGGCTGTCGCGTAGGATTCTCCTAAAACTAAACTATCTCTTCCATGTGTTGTATTTCAAGAAAGAATGAATGGTTCATGGGAATGGAAAGAACATGCTAACCGATACTATAAATGATGGTCAAATTGCATTAAATAAAGCCTCTAGGAGTTTTTGGAGTGCACAGGCTGCTAGCAACAGCAGTGCACAGATCAAAATAGTATAGGCATACGTTGTTAAATGGCAATTCTGAGTTCTGCTGCTTTGACTGGTTCCATCTAGATTTTTTTTTGTCGAAAGCTATTGATGACTGTTCGGCTGATACATAGAAGATACATATTCCCTGTGAATACTTGACAACACGACATTTGTGTGGTAGCAGGATGCTACGAATTCCGTAGACTAAATTTCGAGAAGTTCTTCGCTCATTCTTAAATTTAGCTAAAAGTCTTGCTCTTATCCTTAAGATCACAGACATGTTGTTTTCTCTTTTTACAATACACTAAACAACACGACAGATCTCATACATATATTGGCGTGTCACACTGGCTCAACTCTGAATTCTTGATTTGGTATTCTAAATCTTCTTTGTTTCTCTAAATTAAGATAGAACCTTTCGAATCCAAAATATCTTTCATTTTCTACAAGCCTTTCAGGAAACTTTCAACTTCTTTTCTTCCAAAATTAACATGTCCGTGACGAAAAACACTCCACCAGTGTCGTTGTCTTTGTCTTACTCGTTTTACCTAAATCGTCTAACTTGTGAGATGACCCAGTGCTCGAAATAACCACGAAAAACTACTTGACTATTTGGAACTTTAATTTGCTTGAGAAGAATGATTAGGAGCGATTCTGAAGAAGAGCTCCTCTTCAATTTCTTATTTCTTTTTCATAGGGTCCATTTAAAAAGAAAAACACATTCCGTTACCTGAAGCTTAGTTCCCATTCCAATCTGGTCAGTGCTTTGTTGATGTTCACCAGTCCTCTGCCCTCAAATCCCAGAGAACGAAGTCTGCACCGTTCATCTGCGTCCGTAGGTGCGAAGCCACAGTGTTTACACATCATCTCCGCGCCAAAAAGTTCACAAACAGATCCTCCTTTACAGTATCCAGGGATGCATGTGAGTGAATTGAATGCGATTTCGCACTGTTCACCTTAACGTATCTTTTATTTATGAGAGGTCAAGATATCATTGCAATTTCTATAAGGACCACAATCTGTTGTTTTATGCCATATGTTTCAATGAATAATCCATGTTCCACAATCCACACTGCGAATCTCAACCCTCAATCTGTTTCCCAAAAATGCATGTGCATTCAATTTCCGAGCCGAGTAGTGCTGATCATTATAGGCTGTAATTAACCCTAAGAGGGTCAGTAGAATTGGCTTCCAGATGGAGAGCGAACTCGGAAGAGAACGGATACAAATAGGAGGCGCATTTGGTTCCCGTTATGGGATGTTTCCTTCCTGGTTGCCGCTGTACAACTTGGCGTGGCCGGCGATCGTTGAACTGAAGCCTTTCAAGCACAAATTTCGCAAACAATACGAGAAAGTTTAATATGAGGGAAACAAGGCGATGCTTTGAAGAACAAAATGAAATCAAAACAACAAGCTATTGAAGCGTGAAGCTACAGGCAGACAAACAAGGTTTGAGAAAAACCCAGTTCTTGTGAATTGGTAGAAAAACCCATTTCACAATTAAAATTGCAAAAGTCGTCGAAATAACGCCAAATATATTCGATAAATTTTTTGAGTAGTCTGGACAACTGGTTTCGTTCCTTCACTTCTTGGGAAACATTTAGAAATACTCCAAAATGTTTAGCAGCAACAGAAAAAGAATTTACTAAGAAGTTCTTTACTGGAGAAATCCACTAGGCCTCATTTAACACTCAGTGCGAAAAAAAGAGCAAAGCGATACCAACAAGACTCTGAGTTAACAACAAGAACTTCGACGTTTACTAGAAATCAAGAGGAAACTTAGTTATTTAAATATAAATAAAAAAAGATGCTATTTTAGTGGATTGTTGCAATATATGACATGACTATGCAATTGGGGAGCAATCGAGTCAGTTCAACTTTGCATCTGACAAAAGGACAAAAGACAGCCCCAGAAAAACTGAAAGCTGAAGTTGCCGTGACGAAGCAAAACTACCGGTTAGGTTCAGCAGTTTGATAAGCTTTCCCATCAAAACCACTAGCAAGTTTTTTTTTTATGATTTTATGATTTTTTATGCTTTATGAGATCACGAACTTTGTTAGATCACTTTATTTTTCGATGGGTCCCATACATTACAACTCTACTCCAAGTTTTTAGCTGGACTATATCATACATTCTCATTGCGTGGTCTCACGTGGTCAATCACGTTTGTTAGTTTCAGTCGGGTTGGTATTTCATAAATCCCAGCTTTGCTGTAAAACTTTATCTTTCGAATACGATGCTCTCTAGCAGAAATCCTATACACTTATTCATTTATGTAGTTATTTATTCACATTCATCTGCCAGACAAATCGAAAATGTAGTCTGTGCAGCCTTCTAGCACCAAAAGGTACACTTCCCATGCACTTTTTGATGCAAATAATTGAATTTGCTAGTAATTCCCAGCAAGTCTTGAAGCAATTCTTCTCAATTCAAAGCGGACCGGTGTTGGTAACAGTTCGTTCTTTTTTTTTGTACTAAGTATTAAATGAAGCGCAAATTTATCAAATAGACTTCGTCAGTGGAGAACCTGTCAGTGAAGTTTTTTTTTTTCTTTTTTTTTTTGCTAAACATCTTGGTGCACTTCTTTGACTCCACCAACTATTTTACCTCGACTCCCACCTCACCGGTGAACTCACGTAATAGTTAGGATCTTCCTGTGGTCTCCTTCGTGACGGACATGCATTAGCAACATTATTGTTCTGCGTTCTAAGAGGCGCTGTAGTTCACCTCCATCATCAAGTCTTCAGTTACAAAATGAAGCATGGTCACGCAATCACAACACTATATGCTGAACGAAAGAAAGGTGGGCGTCTCTTATCCCCTCGCACTACTCGGCTATCCCACTTGCCGGAGGGAGCGGACATTCATTTCTGGCGGCGTTGATAATCTCATAAGTCACAATGGGCGCCGGAAATCTAATCATGTGGGAAGATCGACTGCACCAGACTGAGCAGGAGAAGCACACGTCCACAAGGACTCACTGATCCTTGAGCGAATTCCTTAGATGAAAAGATGGACGAATTACGATTGCGTAACCGGAATTATAAGAAAATTATTCATAGGGTTAATTACAGAAAATGTCGCTTCTTCTCGGTCGAACGACGTCCGAGGGTCTATAGAGCTTGGCCGTCGTCTAATTATAGAATATATAACTGAGTCATTATAGTAATTAAATAACTGCATGAATGAATTATAGCTGCTAGGCATTGCAGTCATTAAAGGAGGACGTTCCACATCTGCAGAGCAACTTTTAAAAAAGGAAACGTATGAATTCCTGACATATTAGGAAAAATCAGTCCTAACGCGATAATTCGGATCCTACACCTATTTTTATCCTACAAGAAAACAAAAACAGTAATAAAAAGCAATAAGTAGAAAATGAAAAGTAAAGAGCTGCCGATACTGGCACAAGGTTAAAAACAAGTCATGGTCATGGGAATTTTCAAGATCATGGACAACGTCTCGACAAATTTTGATTGAAAAGTGTCCTCCCGTGAGAACAACAATGCACACGTGTAATGAAAGAAAGGGGAAAATATCGGGAAAAAAGTATATTTCAGAGTTGGGTCTCGAAACAACGGATATGCCGCTCATCACTTTTCACGTGGACTCTGTGAAACAACGTCCTTTTAAATTTCCTCAATACCTTAACCAGAAAAATCAACCAGTTTCTTTCAAACAAGTGCCCCCGTGTTCGCAACGACCTTTGTGAAGTCCTTTGCCGAAGGTGAAACAATTAAGCAAGAAACATGTGCTCGCTCTAACAGTTTTCGTCTGCTATCCCACTTTTATCTACCTCTCTCCCATTCTTCTTTCTGATTGTTCTTTTTTGCCATAGCACTTCACGATGACATTTTAATGAGCCATAGTAAAATCATCAACAACTATCCTTCGCTAAATACTATGGTAATGAGTACTGTAATTCTCCGAGAGCTCATAAGCACGTCATAAATGCAACACAAAAACTCCTAGAACCGTCCCTTATACACTGTTACAATCCCCCATTTTCTATTAATTAGAAGAAACGAAACGGCAATTCTTTCAAGGAAGAAAATCCCTTAGAAATTCTGCTGCCCTAATGATCTCAATATGGCGAAGTTCTTAACAGAGACTATATGCAAATCACCTCGCCATCCCGGCTTACAGTCGCATCTGTATCCATTTTCGAGTGGATGACAGGTGGCATTGTTACGACACGGATTACTGTAGCACTGATCCATGCGTAAATCGCATTGACCGGGCAAATCGATCGAACCTAAAATACATCAATTCATATAGCATCACTGGACATACTGTTACACTTGTATAACTAATCTTCTGTTTTCTAGCTACTCCTCATTTATTTAAAGTATTCTAGCTTTGATCTTTTTTTTTCGAAATTGCTTAAAACCACCCCCTTCGCGTCAAACGGTGAATTTCGCTGAAATTGGCTGTTTGGTCCTTTAATGAGAAGCGATCCTTGGCACTGCACAAACAAAGTGACCAGCACACTTGAATTGCACGCGACATTAATTGAAGTCTTCCGTCCAAACTGTTTACGCGTTCCTCCTTCTGCTTGTCGAGATGAAGTGTTGGCAAAGGAAATTAGTTGGGCAAATTTGTGTGAAGTGTTCACTGGATGCGCATGACTCATTACAGAATATGCGATATTGGAATTGAAAATGGACATATGCAGTTCTAAAAATTTTGAAAGTCTTTCTTCCAAAGCGTAAGAGCATATATGGTTTTCCCGAAGTCCAATCTCTGATTACCTCAGTGCTGGGATTAATGCGCATTCAACTAGGTATAACCATCCTCGTGCGTTGAGTTCAACACAGTTCCTGTTCTTACACAAAGTAATCTCGCGAATTGAAAATATATTTGTCTTGGTTAGCATTTGGCAGATCCAGCATTTCTCAATACATAAAATAATTCCCCAGCAGCGAAAAAAATTATCCATCCTTCGAAAGATTCAGAAAAACAGTTGGAACCGCAGCATCCCATTTATATGCAAGCACACTATATCGGCAGGAGCATTTTCCGGGTTTTGATAGGATTCTGAAGAAGTTTCGATGAATTTAGACGCCAACGCGTTCACTTCAATTCAAAATCGTTTGAGGTTTGAGCGTGTCTGGTCTATACAATGACTTTCAGGACTAGCCGATGTATCAAGTCATTGTTTTTACCTTCTTCCAGAAGTCTGACACCAATTTACCGATCCCGAAGTGATGAATGGCTTGGTTACCTCGGAGGAAAATTCAATTGAAAGGTTAGTCTTTAAAGTCACTGGCGATCCGTGGAACAATGTGACAATGATACCGTGTTGTAACTATGTTGTAGTAATAACTTCGTCAAAGTCGCGCAACAGAAAATGTGTTGCTGGGCAAAAGCAAAAAAAAAACAAAAGAAAAACAGAATGCCAACTAATATTTAATGTTCGACTCACTTGTAAATCCAGACGGGCATTCACATACGAATGTCTTCAATGTTTTCATGGTTCGTGCTATGAAGCTGTCCGTTTGATAGACCTATAAAACTAATTATTGGTATGTGTTTAGTATATACTTATAGGAAATACATTGTATATCAAGTTTCAAAACCTACGTCAACGGCATCAACGTGTTTGAGGGTTTGACGGCACTTTTGATAGTACGGGCAAGGTTCTTTAGCGCAGCTCTCATCTCGAACGATATCCACTTTCATTAGCGACAATCGTTCTAACTTCTTCACTTCGGATCTTAGAAGATCTTCCACTTTCCATGACCTGCAACATTTTTCGTTCACATCTTCTTATGTCACTTATAATTTCTTAATTTTTTTTTAAAGAAAAAACAGCTAGCTTCGAAAATATCCTTATTTTTAAGGATCGTTAAGACCACCAGATGCTCCCCACCACGAAATTGTGCGCTCTTCTTCTATGTAATGTGCTACTGCCATGCGATACCTAGCATATGGCATGGTTAAGGAAACATGAAACTGAGTCACGAAGACCGGATATAATGACGATAGGATTTATGGCCAGGCTCTTGACTGCGTAGTAGATAGCAACAGATTGTAGCTAATTGCATGGGAAAAATAGTTTCAGCTCTATTTACGTCACAGCGAAAAATAGTTCATAGAATGGTTCCAGGACAAATATGGATATAAAACAAAGGAAATAAATAAGCCAAATCGTTCCCATCTGGATCGAGATAACAAAAAGTTCACCTTCAAGGTTTTCTGTATACAGGAACAAGAAAATATCGCATTGGCCCTTTTGTTTATGTTCTATGGTTCTCTGAAATCTAATCCATTGCTGTCTATGACTCTCTTAACATTACTTAATTGCTGCTGGATTTTTCAGTATACTTAGATAGACGAACAAAGTAAATAAAATACAAATATGTACGTAATAAAACTGCTGAAAAACTTCTCATTCCAAGAGAAGAGCATCCTCTCCAACCGTGGTTTTTTCAAGTACAAAACGGCAGGAACCAAGAGAGAACCCATAGAATTCGTTAGCTTAGAAAAATTCGAAGACGAGAGCATTTTGTTTTTGTTTTCAAAAGTAGAGGTGATTTTTGCAGACACATTGGTGTAACCATGACAAAGAATAGATTCAAATATAAAACGAAACAGATCAGCATAAAGACCACAAATTTTTAATATCCCCTCCCATTGCCAAGGGATTTGATGGGTCTAGTGGATTTTCCTTGCCTTTGTACGTCTTAATTCCACTTATTCAACTTATTTTAATCATTGTATCTATTTGCTGTATTGCGAAATTGATAAATAAAACGATAGAGCTGGTCTTTCACTTGAACTCAGTGCAAGCAACATTTTTCAGCAACAAATGGAAGTAATTTCGATGAAGCTCAAGGTTGGGTTTATTCTTAGGAACTGCAACGGATCAACCAGTATTGTCCACAGCTATATTTTTCATTAAGAATCACATCTCTTCAATTTCCTCTGGGCATACATAATTTCTCGATAATCCCTCACTGTCTCATTATCGTCGCTAACACAATTTCGCGCCATATCTCTTGTCTTGTATCATATGGCGAGGTGACAGATGCGTCCAGCCTCGTTAGCGGCTAGTGAAGAAACCACTTTACCGAGCGTTATTAAAAGACGAATCAAAGGAGATGCTACACAGCTCAGATTTTCCTGAGGTCCACAGATGCCGACAATCAGATAGAGTCGAAGGCGTTGAGATAGAAATAATGTGAAGAAATAGGATCAATGAGGTATCCGAAAACCTCTTCGTTAGCCCTACGAAAAGAAGAGGAGCCTAACTACTTGCAAAACGAAAAAATTCTCTTCTCCCGTAAAGTTAGGGTGACTATTCAGCGAGTCATAGAAATTGTTAAGTTGGAAAAAGCAAGGGCTTGGTACATAAATCATTAGGCACATCGAACAAACTAAGATTAACGACTTGAAGGAAAAAGAGGAACGTGAAATGTAACATAAAGGAACCTAAAGGATAATCTGATAACACAATAATTCCTGGATACCACTCATAACACCCTTCGTAATTCAAGAAGAAACAAATTAATCAATAAACTTACTTTATCACTCTACCACGGTCTATCACAACCAAGTTAACTTCAACTCCTTCTGCAACGTGTTGGGCTCCTACTACAAACACATTTCGCTCTTCCCAAGTATCCAACGTTGCTAGCGATTGTCTGAAATTTAAGGGTGTGAAGTCATTCGTTTGAAGTCTCAGCAGAGAGATGTTAAAAACCGTACCTAAATCGGTTGAACACAGGAGGATCCCAGAAATCATCCAAGGACATTTTTGGAAGGAAAAGAGTAGCTGCTTCCCGCAACGAATCCTGGTTCACGTAGACATGGATGAAACGACAAATTGCACAAACTCGATTGGGACCATCTAAGAATAAATTTACACTTCGAGAAATCTCGCTCAGCTTTTCTGCTTCTGGTCGTGCAGTACTTTTTTCGAACGAAAATGTGATTGGAACCGAAAACGAGGAATAGAAAAACGTCAATGAAGAAGGTGTGGAAAATGTAAAACCAAAGAAGGAAACGGGTAAAAACTGGTTGAAAGAGAACACTGAAGACAATAAATCAAAAACGCAGGAATGAATGCTCCTTCACATTCAAGAGTTCTCAAAGTTAAAAGTTTAAAAAAAAAATCCAAAAAGATAGGGCGAGATAGTGCGTTGAAAAAAAAACTCACCAGAAACGCATGTTTTAAATTGTGCATCGATGTTTCTTTTCCACTGACTCTTCAAAGTTAATTTTCCAGTGAACTTTTCAACAGTTAACAGCTGATTTTCTTCCATATAGTATTCCAAGGTTGCATTTTGATCAGGATCACTAAATGTGTTCAGTTTTCCGTTAAAGAAGGTATTTCCTTATGCTACGCAACTCACAAAGCTGGGACCATCCCAATTTGCGTTATTGTCGACTCTGATTCAAATCGATTGATCAGAACGATGAAATCGGCGAGTATCGGTCTGTTATCGTTCACATCAGAAACATGGACACGTAGAACAACTGTGGAGCTAAGTTGACCACTGAAAAGAGCCGGCTTCCAGTATAGTGTGTGAGTAGTAGTGTGAGTTTATAATGAGCAAAATGTTGCGGACCTTGTAGCTTGAACTTCCAAATAGAACTTGTTGTTCTTTGCCTCATAGTCGAACTCGGCTCGTGTTAATATTCTAACTACTCCTGGTTGATTCTCGTCAACTTCTAAGTCGAAAAGCTTTGCATCTGGTCCACCGAAAATCCTGAATTGGATTTTGGCGTTGTCACCTTCATCTGGATCCGTAGCCATTATGGTTCCTGGAATTGTTGAAACACATTCAGTTGGAATAGAAAAGAAAAACAAGTGTACTAAACATTACAGTTTTGTCGAAAAAAAACTAGGCCTTAGAAACTAATTTCTAGTTACAACAGACTTAAAGAGGAAACTCACCAACTGTGCTTCCAACAGGAGAGTTTTCGGCAATGTAAAGATCGTAGAACGCTTGATCAAACTTCGGAGCATTGTCGTTCACATCAGTGAGAGTAACAGTAATTAATGACGATGAGGTAAGAGGAGGTTTACCTCTGTCCCTAGCGAAAATCCTCAGTTCGATACTAAAAAGTGTGCAATTCTATCTATCAAAAAAGATCACGCAGCAAAAAGTTTAGTGTCACTAGAAAAATTGAGGTGTGAAAGATTAAAGATGAAAAAATATGATGTGTGGGCCACTGAATTGAAAGAAGCCATAGCAGGGAAGAAGAAAGTGAGAATTTCAGAGTCACAAGGAAACTGATAGCACTGTCGGACTACAGGGTCCTAACCAGAAAATACTTCCATTTAGGGTTAGCTAAGGAATCAGGCCGATGCACAAGATTAGAACAGAAAGAAGAATCTTCATAAATCGAAGAGTGAAAAGAGTATGAGGCAGTCAGCAGTCGATTTTTTATTACGAAGAATCAAAAGTCTTTTGATATCATTTCTGTCTGAGACCAGCAGAAGTGTGGTCGAAAGAAACCACAGGAAGCGATACACGAACTCACACTGGATACTGTTCACGGTCCAATTTTGAGTTAACCCTAAGGGTACCGGATGTTCGATCCAAACGAAAAAGGTCATAGACCGCAGATGCGTTCGAATCATTCAGGAAGTAGTCAACGATTCCATTATTTCCAATATCCAAATCAATAGCGGATACCTGAGTACGGTGAATAAGGACTATAATTTTTTCAGAGAAAAAAAAACGCTACTCCTTAAATCACCTGCATAAACGATGTGCCCACTGGAATGTCCTCAGGGATTGAAGCAGAGTAATTCTGAGTGGAGAACTTGGGAGCGTTGTCATTAACTGAAAGAAATTTTGAAAAAGACTTTTTAAGAGAAGATTTCTGACGGTGAAGAAAGCATTTACAAGTATAATTCTCTCAAGGTTATTTCTTGAAGTTTTCTTACTACCCACCCCATTCCCTCATAATAGCGTAAACCCTTTACGCGTTCATCCTTTGAAATTATGGAAATCATAACGATGCTAATGAACGTGCCACTAAGTATTTGTACCCTTACAAGTACCAAGATGAGAGAGTTGTCGTCAACGAAGCGACGACGTGAGGTCAATGCAGTGAGCGCAGCTGAAATAGCGCACAAAACTAAGAGACGTCACCGAAAAGGATCGCCGCAATTTTCGACAGCTGTTCAAGCGATTATTATTTACGGAAATTAGCACGGCAAATCCGTCTTATCCGGCGACCAGCACCGGCGGGCGATCTGCGACTGTTCATATCGCTCGGAAATAAATGATTGGCGTTCTGGGGTAAGATGTATATCAAATACCTCAAATCTAAGGAGTAAGTATATGAGAGGCAAAGAAAAATACGGTGGGAAAACGACAGGAATTTCTTCAATTTTCAATTTCAAGATTCCATGTTGGTCATGGTGTGTTTCGTTGCACATCAAAAGGAGCTGCAGTGCTGGTCGTTCAGCCGGTGGACCCCAACTTAAGTCCGCTTTTGGGGTGGAAGCCACCTAATAGCTCGTGATGTAATGTCTCGCAAGCGTTCGTAGTCGCACTCACACATAAGTGGTAGCTACTGTAAGTGACAGTTTAAGCGATTTTGCACCTCAAATCAAGAAAATACTGAACTCTTAGATGCAAATGAGAAAATACTGCGAAAAAAAAAAACTTAAAAAAAAATACAATGACGTACCAATAATTTTTCCCTGGAATAGATGAATGAAATCACAAACAACTCACCGTCATCCACGATGATCTCCAGCTGAGTAGTCGTATTTAGTGGAGGCACGGCACCATCGCTAACTGTCACAGTTATAAGATAACTTGACTGTTCTTCACGATCCAGAAGCTTCTTCAAGACAATCAACCCAGTGACATTGTCAATGGTGAACTCCCTCGAGTCGATCAAATAGGTCAAATGAGCGTTGTTCCCTTGATCTGTGTCCTCTGCCTGGAAATCAAAAAATCATGGGATGCAATAAGACTATCTAGATGTCCAGCCTATAGTAAGTACCTTAAGAGTAACGACGTGAAAACCAATGGGTGAATCTTCTGGAACCCGCACAGTAAAAGGCTGATCTTTGAAATAAGGTGCGGAGTTCACATCCTCAACGATAAGGTTCACTTGACAACGTCCTTGCAGACCACCCTGGAACAGATGATTCTCCTAGGAAAACAAGGTGGAGTAGTGAGTGCGGCTTCTACTGACCTGATCGGTGGCTGAGATCTGTAGCTTGATGAGGTGATCAGAGCTGTGCAATTGACCGGATAAAGTAAGCAAAGCTCCCTGGGATAAGTTCATCAATAATAGAAAGAGGAAAATGAGCATGTAAGCTGATAATGTACCTGTTCGCCAAGGTCTATGAGAGCAACTACATCGCGATCCATGTGCTCGATTCGATAGACAATTTTTTGTTCAGCATCCTGGAATAATGACATATGGTGAGCAGCGAATATTTTCAAGGAGACAGAGGCATGAAAAGAACATGAGACCATTCTCAAAACTATAATCTCTGGAATTCTCATAGCTATGATAAGGTATGAAAGGCAAAGGGTTTACCGATGAACAATCCCATTCCGGATGCCCCAACGCGCTCGACTTCAAGTAAGAATCATTTGAAGTTTATGAACGCGTGTGTAGCCGTTATAATGATTTGCAAGGCTAATCGATGTAACAGAACAACAACAAGAAAAACAACTCGATTCCAATTTTTCGATCCCGGAGTGGTGAAGGGCTAGGTTTAGGCTTGAGGGATATCGAACAATTGACCGTGGAAACCCACTCGTGACTTCTTACCACCGTGCTACACCTACCTACTATACTACTGTATAAAGTTATATGATAAAGTGTTCAAATTTACGCATCAGTCTCTATGTATACTACTTTCAGGATGACCCTGAAAATGCCTGGTTAGTTTCTTCAGAAATCCTACCCGATAAGAATTTTTATTCAAGAATTCTCACGGCTCACTCAATACGTTACAGCTAATGGATGACATAATTTTCTTCGCCAACGGGACTCGTTAATTGAGACTTCATTAATGCGTGGAATGTCCTTATATCAATATCATGGTCAGGGCAGACTCAATGAGCCTCGTACTTGTATATTTCAAAGGTAGAAAAATTAGTGTAGAAAAATCTTAAATATTTTCTTATACAATTTTTAAGATATTTCTATAAATCCCACATTCCTTTAAAAATTTTCAATTTTTTAAAGATATTTTTATATACTTTAATTCCTTATATATTTCGGAAACTGTCATTTCAAAACAGCGAACTAAAAAGAGGATGTTCGTTCTCGCCTTGTCTTCTGCTTTAAGAACTATAACGCTGCTTCCTCGAGGAGTTTCTTCCGACAAACTTATATTGTATTCTTTTTGAGGGAATTCTGGAGCGTTGTCGTTTACATCCTTCACGAAAATAGTTATATCAGTTGATGAACTCAACGATGGATCACCTTGGTCGGTGGCGGTCACCTGAAAAAGGACACACTGATGCAGGATTACAGAAGTGAAAACAGCCATAGATTTTCGGCGTTCTCCATTAGTCTTTTTCTCAAATTGGTAAAATGATGAAATACATTCAACACTGTGAACGCAATACGCTTTCGCCGCAACTCATATATTTTCTGAACCTCATGAATTTTCTGAACCCTATGCCCCAATGAAAAGAGAACCACGTTCATCCGGTTAAGCAAATTTGGAGCCGCATTTACATAGAAACGAACGAAGAAAATGGTAGGAACTACAATATTTTCCAGATAGCGAAGAGGTTGCAACTTTCAGGGTACACTTTTGCACAAACGAACTTAAGCTCTTCACCGTAGTCTAGCTGGAAGAACCCTAACCTGAAGTTCATACTGTGCCGCTCTTTCCCTATCGAGTGAGGAAGCTGTTCGAATGATACCCGATTCCGCATCAATGAAGAAGTCGAGGGAACCGTTAAGAGCGTATCTAAGAAAACAAAGTGCTATGGATCAATTTTTTGAGAATCGAACGAACCTGAACGTACCTAACCACTCCATTTTCTCCGGAATCATCGTCAATAGCATAGACTCGACCAACTTCGTCTCCAACAGCAACGTTCTCGTCCAGAAAGATTTTCTTCTGAGACGCAATAAATGTGGGAGCCTTGAAAGAAAACTATTCTTTCTCTGTTTCTAGGTATTTCTGAACGTTTCTTTGTCTTTCAAGATCAGAGCACTGAAAAGAAAAACTGACATGGTCGTTGATATCGATAACATAGAGCATGAGTGTGACAGTTGAGCTGAGCGCCGGCTGCGCTCCATCTTTAGCTCGAGCCAGAACGGCGATCGGTGAACTCTTAGCATCAACACGTTCACGTAATACAACTTCACCAGTAGTATAGTCGATGGTAAGAGGGACAGAAGAAGTCGCAGCGATACTGTAGTGAACTTTTCCTGCAAAGCTACAGTATTAACTCCAAAGTGGTTCTCGGGTGCACTAGTGTGCGTAGACGTGGAACAGATCAGAACAATTAGAGGGCAGACAAGATCTGCAAAGAACTTTAAAGACGAAACATACCGTTTACACCACTGTCCTTATCCGTTGCTTTTATTTGAGCAATTACAGCAGGTAAAGTGGCATTTTCCATCACGCTAATATTGTAGATTTCCTTGAAATTTGAGGTCAATTATTGGGTGAAGCGTTTTTTTTTTTCGTGAATCACTAGTAAATCAATATTTTTTCGTAAATCAATAGGTGATAAAAGTGGGATGTATGGAGGATTAGCGAATACATTGTCATGCATTCACTGTTCATCCTTTTCAAATAAGAGATTACGTGATGAAAATAATTTCAGTCACTAATTTTGTCGAAATTTAACTTTGTTCAAATTGACACAAAAGGGTTAGACCAGCCGAATGTTAGAGCTAGAACGGGGTCCCTAGTTCTTGATTAAGCTATCCTCACATGTAAAGATTTCCGTAAAAATTATTCTACAGCTCGGTCCGTAAATTGAGATAAACATACGACGAAAAATAAGAAAATGAACTTCTAGGATGTTTATCCAGTAGAAGATCATATCAAGGACTACATTACTTACTTGTGAAACCTTTGAAAATTGTAGCGATCATGCACAATAAATAATATCGTAAAAGCCAAGATAGAGGTTGAAAATTAAGAAGAAGTTAGCAAAGTCTCCAAATCGAGACAACGACAAAACTACCTTTTCGAAAATTGGCGCATTATCGTTTACATCCGTGATACCAATCTCCACCAGCGCACTGCTTTGCCTTGGAGGTTCTCCCTTGTCGGTAGCAATAACATCAAGTCTATGTACACATTGTTGAAATACAGAACAGGAACAATTTTAAAAAACACAAAGAACAAAACAGCAACCTCAACAAAAATTCACCTAATCAAAGGAAGTGTTTCTCTGTCGAGTGGAGCAGCTGTCTGAATCACTCCAGATCTGGAATTTATGGAAAGGTAGTCGTGTCCGTCACCTTCGCCGAGCGAGTAGATGATTTCCCCATTTTCACCGGAATCCAAATCTCTTGCGAACACGGAGAGGACTGTGGTGCCGATCTGTAGCAAAAGAAAAGCATTGTTTGTGTGGGACGACACATCGTCATGTATGGAATTAACCACTTTTCAACTTTGATTTCTAGAAGATACACGATTAAGGAAGGATTCATGAATAAGTATCGCCACCACAAATCCAATGAGAAGAGAGCAAAGAAAATAGAAAAAGAGAACAGGCACACCACATCGTGTATGTATTACTGTATATCTATTACTGGTACTGATATGATCTGTATGGATTACCGTAGCTGTACATCTTTTCTACTCAAGATTAATGATGATGAGACAAGGATTTCCGAGTCCCGACCAACTACTTTGGAACTTTTTGCTATCAACTTATTCTTCGTAATGCTGCTTAGGTTGTGAAGAACGGCTGTATCGTAGTGTTAAAAGGCCAACCAGCATTGGTGCGATCCAAGTGGTGCGAGTTTATCATCCTTCGGGAGCGTGGAAGAGGTCCACGACAGGAAAAGGATACAAAGTTTGCTCTCGTCGCTGCCTGGATGGCATGATGTGATCATAAACCTCAAAAGATTCTGAGCTGGATTCAAATGCGTAGACGTACCCGAAGGGTCAATCTACCAAAAACTATAGTCGGGTCAAAACGACATCAATCACGAGTGTACTTGCGGTGCATTTGCGTACGAGCTAGAAACGGCGCGGTGGACGCAGCAGTCGGAACCGCGATGGGTCCTTCGCAAACTGCAGCGATTGGTGGTGCCAGCAAAGATTCCACCACGCTCCCAGCCGCTACGCTCCACCGAGGCGCCTCAAGGGAAGCCGCGTACGCAACTGCGTACGTGCTTCATGTCGTTTTGACCCTACTAAACTTCACCTCTATCCGTTAATATCTGTTCAAATCTCCCTTGTAGCAGGAAACGTACGTTTTGTTAGTGTTTTTAATGACCAGGAATAAACAGATTTTTTCTTCTGCATTTGTTCACTTTTATGCGATCATTTGTTTTGTGGTCTTTACCCGTTTTTCCTTCTTTTTTCACTTCATGTCATCTCGTCATTCGTTACTTCACCGCAACGTAGTTATCGGCACTACTACTAAGCTTTTCGGATGAAGCACTTATTTCGTGTCATCGGTCCTGTCATCGCCCTGTGCTTTCCTCCTACGTGCATATTAAATTCCAGGCCGAGCGTTAATTATCGATGCTACATGCACATGTGTAGTGTGCTGATGGAGAGCGCCGTCCTTGCCGTTCGCAAAGAGTGATGGATGGTCAGTAATAACGATAATGGATGCAGGAAACCACCGTCTCGCCATAAACGCAAGCTATCGTTACATCGGCCCCGAAAACTCGTACTAACTCAATGGCCGGAGATTTGAAGTTGCACAAGTTTTCCTCGCCACGAACGAGACACAGATTCTCTCCATTCATGCGTAATACGTACGTATTGCTCTACGTAGGCGATGGCGATGTTAGGTGGCTAGTAATTACTAGCACCTGGCCAGACGTGACACTATCGATCAGCAAATAGACTGTCGTGATTAGAGGGAGGACATTTGAGGTATGGATTGTGGATTAGCCAACGTAAAGGTGGATTTCACTTACTAGGGATTAAAGAGCTTAAGGTTGAATAAAACGATACAGCTGAATTGCCTTGACATCATATTATCCCCGAAGGTAATTTCTTTCATTATTTTCTGTTTTATTATTTCATTGTTCCCATTACTTCATTATTTTTCTACTTTTTCTTTTCTCATTCCTTGATGTAGGCCGTCATAATCTGTTCCTGACCTTGTGTTAAGTATAAAAATGACTTATTTTTAACTGGAACCACGGATAATCGACTGCATACTCGAATGCATAGCACCAATCCCGTATCCGTTTACTTCACTATACGGCACAGAGAAGAAATGGTGATGATGTTTTTCCAAAGTACCCGTGTCCTTTCTCTTAGATTACCTAATCCCATAAGAAAATTCTTTACTATTTACACAAGCATACATGGAAAGGTGCTCCCACGACATATTTTTTCATGGACACCAAACCTACGTCAACGGATTTCGCCAACAAACATTTCTGAGGACCGAGCTATGCTCATAAGAACTTGCGTAATACGAGAAATCGATCCATACACCGACGATAATCCTACTTGAGTACGCACCGAAAGCAGGTTAGGAGAACATTAGAATCCACTAACCTCAATGTTCTGCTCAAAATAAAAGCTAGGAAGCTTTTTTGATGTGGGATTTAAATGTTCTCCATCTCCAAAGTAAAAAAAAAACTGCAAATTATTTACATACGGGTGGAGAAATATAAATTCAGAAGTGGATACCTTTGAAATAAACATTTCAGATCATGTTCAATTCTACAACACCCGTACAAATGGATCCGGAATAGTTTGGAACTAAGAATTCAGTTTAAATAGGTCTGAAGCTATGTGAAAAATCTGGAAGTTGAGGTTTTTGTTCTTAACAATGCATAATTTGAGAATTCAGAAGAACTTGTAGCTCCGATTATCTCGCGATCTGGTTTTCTTTTGCAACGAAAAATTGTTTCGTCCGTGCGGGTTAAATCCACAAGATTAGAAATACACTAGAGTATATTATGTGAAACCACTAAACGTTTTGAGACCACAACTGCTCAGTTCTAAGCGAGAAGATGTTGAGTGCGAAGTTGGTGACCCACAGAATTTGAAGGAAGTGAAATTTGGGGAATTTAGGCGTGGAAACGGCTAGGAACGGATGCGGGAATAAGTGAACTCCGTTATTGCAGGCGTTCAAAAGTTTTGTTTGACGAAACCGAGTGGGATGAGATCTATCATTAACACAGATTAAGACTTCTTTTTCCAAAAGCAGAAGGGAATCCTAAACGAAAAGAAGTGCGTCCGCTCCTTTGAAGCGTATTCCCGAACACAGCAAAATACACTTCGAAACCGGTTTGATCTATGGAGTAAGTTTAAAGCTGACTTTCCGAGCGGTGGCTTTCCAAATGTGCTTTTTGCCGCGATAATTTCTTCCGCTCTTCCCCGGGGACATGCCGCAAGCACCCTGTCAGCACTCCATTTCGCCATGCAAATATGCCATAAATGCGTTAGTTTCCGTAATGTATGCACTCCGTTAGGCTTACGAGCAGAGATGAATGAGGCTGTCGGCGATACGATTAAAAAAACGCCGTGCTTGAAATAAGGCCACCAAGAAAAGGGGGAGCCGTCTCCAGGTGCGCTGAAATTGGTTAATGTCGCCTCATTACGCTCCCCTAAATTACCTCCGAAGATGACACACGACAACAGCAGCTGTCAGCTGTAGAAATAACACCGATCGATATCTATTCGAGACATGCACTCCTTCACAGCAACCGGATTACCCTGTTAGTGTCGACGCATCTCCTCATCCCCGGCGCCGGTGGCGTAATGGCTAAACAGACCAGAAAATTGCAGTCATATCGGACTTCCCCTACGCGAGAATGTTACCACAATTACACTCATTTGTGCAGCGACTGGTATGGACGAGGAGTGTGCAGACATATCCAGCGAAAGGTGGACGTCGTGTGAATAGGCGAGTCAACTTAAGCCAATTCACCGCTCGAACGGGTGAAACGATGCCCTTGCACGACTTTAAAATGAGGAACGAGGTCGAGGATTGGGATTGGACTGAACAAGACTATATCCTACGAATACGGATCGAGGGTTTGTGGTCATCAAGTCAGCTAAAAGAATGTCGTGAAACGTGAAGAAACGAAATCAACAGCTCATCCTTGATTATTATTATAATTTGATCTGTCTATATTCTGCACGGATATCCAGTTTATTAACATATTCATAGCGAGAGGATCCAACTGATATGCACATATAGATCAAATTAATTCATTTCAAGAAATGATCATGGCGTCCACAAAGAAAAGTTTTGTCAAACAATCTTCTGTGCGTTTGGAAAAGCAAGGTTATAGATTGTGTTGAAAATGAAATGCTAAGGAAAAGAAAAAGTGCATTTTCTTGTAGATACAGTAAGCTTCCCAGTAAAGTCATTATCCAAAAACTCAACTAAAAAACCTGGATAATATGTTTAGTTCGATAAAGCTTTAACTCCACAGTGTAAAGAAAAAAAAACGACAGGAGAAATATTTCGAGTCGTTGTTGCTATGGGAGTAACTACAACTTCAATTTTGCATCTGTGTACGTCAATAAATGAGGATAAAAGGCGAGTTCGCTTAAGGAATTACGGATTTACGTAGAATATATGCTCGGATTTGGTAACATGTCAAGTTTTCCAGATTTTCTGCTATCATGTGTACAGGTTCGTCAGAGCATTGTAAGAACTACGTCTCTTTTCACAGAAAAAAAGAGAAAAAGAAAAAAAGTTGCAGTAGTAGCAACATTTTTTGGAATTTGCTCGATCTTTGTGGGCATTAATCTATTCGGAAAAGCAACGGAAAGTTTTTCAGGTGTCTAACTAAACACTAGGTAGGTTTTTTGAACCTATAAAATCGCTGTGATAGGAACGTGGCGCAGATTTTGAAGTGTGCACGTATTGTATACGTTTGGAACAGTAAAAAGAAGCAGTAGCATGTAGAAGAAAATGCAAAATGAAAAGAAAAATGAAAAAGAATGAAGACTGCTAGGTTTCCTGGATTTTGTCTGATCATCCGACTTATGAGACGTTTAGAAACTGTGTAACTGTGTAACACATCGTTGCTTTTCCTAAGTGTGATTGTCTGTGAATAAAAAAACTTGGGAAACTTTCCAAAATTCAATTGAATACAGCAAAAGATTTCTTTTCAAAGGCGCGTTTATTTCTTTAAAATTTCGCAAAGCGATTCTGGCATGTTTTAAAGAAGTTAGTGTTCGCCAAAAAGAACAAATAAAAGCCGAACACAATCCATCACGAATCCTTTACTTCCACCTCACAACGGTTATCCGGTAGTAATGAGCTCTCCTCTTTGTTAGCTACTATATACTTTCTCTTTGGAATCTGCAGAACCGCTCTTGATTTAATAATAACTTTTGGCAGCCTTAGCAATGGATTGTTTTGCCCACGTTACGTTTTCTTGCTACTAGTAAATAGTAAATAAGCGACTCGAAGCGATAGTAGGTGGTGCGATTAACAGAATATTTCCATGGGTTCCTTGACAACGGGACGAGAATACAACAGCGAATATCAGCATAATGAGATGTCAAGGGCGAAAAGAGAGGAAATTTCGAGAAGAATAAGAGTAACCACAAAAGAATTTGTTGAACTCACCGGTGCATCCTCTCGAATATCAGCAAAATACGAGTCTCGTTCAAAAATTGGGCTGTTATCCTGAACGTCTAGAACATCCACAGTAACAGTAACACTAGACGAGACTGTGGGATCGAGTCTCTCATATGCTGTCACTTTTAAGACGTGTTTATCCAGAATTTCACGATCCAACGATTTTGCAAGACGGATTTCACCAGAAATCTGAGATTAACGTAATTACGTATGTAGATTCTCGGGAGAAAAGAATACGATTATCGAACTACCGTATCCAACGTGAAGATATTTTGTGATCTCGAATCTTGTGGGGCTGCGAGCGAGTAGTATAATGGTTGTTCGGTTGCATGTGTAGCTTTTACTGTGACCACAAGCGTTCCAGGAGTGGCCGATTCGAGAAGCTCTTTTACGTAGCTGAAAACACCTTCCTACTGGTTACAACTACAAAAACCAAATTCTAGGATTTTTCACAAGTCGGTAAAGTATTTTGTATCACCGTTAGTCCTACGAAGAACCTGAAAGAGCAAGTTGAAGTTAGTTTCTTGTTACCAAATTTGTTGACAAGGTCGAAATCAAAAAGTTAGACGTAGTAGTTTCCATATGCGGTTAAAATGTTGCAAAAATCAAGGACTTGTTCTCACTAAGGTAACCGGGCTGAACTCGAACGTGAGAAAGGTATTTTACGCCAATACTTTAATAAATTATAGAAAAAAGAAGTGAAAATTATAAAGAAAAATCAAACAGAACATCTTCTGATGCTTAAAATCACCATAAACTGAGGCTTTTTAAACGAGAAAGAATGATCTATGTGTATACATTCAGCCATGCTGCTGTTCTATGGATGAGTCCGTTATGGAAACAAATGAAATGTCAAATGAAGACAGGTTGCAACGAAGATAAAACTAAAACGTCACTATAAAAACATAATCTCACCTCTCTTGCTGAAAATGAATCGCGCTAGGATCAGGATTTCTTCTTCTCAACCATCTTTTAAATCGTCGCTGCTTTGAGAAAGTCGGATGACCAATCTTGAACCTTCGCGTGAAAATAGCACCCATACAACCGTAGGAATACTCGATGAGCTCGATCGTGAAGTAGAAACATAGGCGTTGTTTGGCAAACACCAAACCCGCCTCATCCACGGAAATTTGTTCAGAATGTATGGCAAGGTCTCGGCTACAACCACTACCGCCAGGCCATTCGAAAATCGGCTGTCCAGGATGCAAACAAGGAGGTTTTGATGGCGGAATCCAGTGAATATTTGTAGAATGTGGAATACAAAGATGACAGCGAGAAGGTTGACCGTATGCCAAAGCGACCAACAGTAGCAGCAGTAACGGTGTCACAGTCATGTTTTTCTTTGAGCAAAAGGTCGCTTCGGGAGAATGCTTCAGTGCAGCCTGCCCTTATTTGGACATGCCTCGGAAAGGGGCGTGGCTAGTGCTGACCAGCATTGGGATTAGGCGGCAGGTGGCAAATGACGAGGCACACAGCATTCCGAGAGGATTTGGGATCATAAGGGGCGGAGCTTTTAGAGATCATTTTTAACAACGAGAATACCATATCGATACTTTCAATGAAATGGTTCCTCCGTATGATTGATGGTAGAATTTCTATAGCATTTAGAAGTCGATGAAGTTTACGAGCAGAAAATATGACGACGGACCAAGGCAGGTTTAATGAAGACCATTAGGTGCAACAGTTACCGTACCTTACGAGATTACCTTGGTTAACAAGTGTAATTGCCCATTGCATTCACAATATTTAAGTGGAATTTTTTGGCTTACTTAACCTCTTTCCTTTTATTCGCCGTTGTCTCCCGATAGATCATCCCGCAAAGCACAAAAGTTAATTCCTTCGGATTAGGAGGAACCTTAAAGTGCGGCCCTGGAGCAATGTAGAAGTAGAATTCCAAGTCATCAAGTGTAAAAATTAGATATTTCGGACATCAAACTATTGACACACCATGTTGCCTTCCTGCCAAGTGGAACGCCACTAAATTCAGAACAGAAGCCATAGTTAGCAACTGTAGGCTGCAGAAACTGAATGCAAAAATTGAACTTTAAGCTGCGGGTTATTTTGGTCATGGATTAGGTGTAATTATTACGTGGTACTATGTGAGATTACTACAAGTCAATAACTTTCTTCAATGAATTCTCGAAAACTGCTTGCTTATCCTTAAAAAAGCACATAGCAAATTAGCTAATAGCTAAATAAGAAGAATTAAAACATCTAATAAAAATCAAGTTTGTGTCACTATGAAACTGCTAAAAAATCTTCTCTGGTATGTGGGCCTTTTTATAAGTCGATTGGAAACGTTTAACAACAATGAAAAATTAAATCTCAAAATCAATGGAATGTAGAGACGATCGTTAAGTGTTATTTTCTCAGGCAGTTGTACCTCCATTCGAAAAGGACGTAAAAAAAAACAAATTGACTTTTTTTTGAACAGAAATATAGAAAATATGTAATAGGGAAATCCTTCTGTTCGAAACAACTAACAAGTGTAAACGATGGGAGAACTGTTTGAAACTGAGTGAACTACAAGTACTTACATCACATCCAACAATAGGTTGTAACTACTTTACTTTCAGTATTGGATGTATGCAGTAAGTAGTAAAAATGAGAATACTTGTTTATTTCATTTGTTTACTCCATTCCCTAGATGCATACAAAATTAAGAGACCCACTTAAGAAGAATTAATGATAGAATTATTTTGCTCTACGTGTGAAAAAAATGAGACCGTTTTCATAATGAGCTCTTTAACGGCGTTTTCTTCGTATATTTTTAGGATATGTGCAAGGAAGACGAAATAAGATTCTCATACAATGAGACTTCTTCCAACAGTTATTAGTAATATCTTAAGTGGATGAATAAATAAATAAATAAATGTTTTTGAAAAATTTCACTGACACTGATGTGGTAGACGCGATTCCTCTCGGGGTACATATTTCATTTCGAACATCATTCCTCCCGATAGCGTACGTCAACACTCGGCATTTCCCAAGGGACAAAGCGCTTTTAAGCAAGCACAGCACTCTGTTAATTGGTTCTAAGGCTCGCTTGCAAATTCAAATTCTCTCGTCAAATGTCTCTTCCCAGCTTCAGTCTGAATATTAAGAAGAAGAAGAAGGAAGAATTGAAAGATCATCCATATCGACAAACTAATTGTGTTCTCTTAAGCTCAAAATCAATGAAATGTAACTCCTAGGCAAATGTTCCCTTTTCCGAACCAGAAGAAAGCAAATAAAAAAACAGATGGGAGTATTCAGCACTTTAAGAATTTGTCTCTTAGAAAATTCCGAATCCATGATAAATATTTCATTTCAATTATTTTCTGACGGTAGCACTACTTTCTAGACGTTTTAGAATGAAAAAAATGATCACAAGTCACGCTTCTGCTTCTCTTCTCCACATTTCACGTCCAACGGATTTTTTTTAACAGTAGGAAAAGTTGCAGCGTTTAACAGGTGAATAATGGTTTAGCGAACGCCAGTTTCATGCAACATCGACGGCATCTCGAATCAAATGTTGTTCTATTGCAAATAACAAAAGTTATAAATTTTTCCTGAATGTTTGTATTTGATTTGTTGAAGCTGTTAACATAAAACCAGACGTTGAGGGGATAGTTTTTGAATACCAAAATAATGCGAAATAAAAAAAATATGAAAATAATGCGAATCTAGTGAAAAGAAACGAATTTCTATCGAGCCGAATTCTCTTCTGGAATGTTATGAAGTTGAAAAAAACATATAGAATACCCTCAAATGAAAGATTTTTCGAAGTAAAAGGTTGTAAAGGCAGTTCAAAGCGATATGACGTGATATAAGTGTGATAGTCTCACGAGATATAATTGCGCAAGCTATCCCGCTAGTGTTAGGACCCCATCTAGATACAGTTCAACGGCGGAACTCAGACAGGGTCTCTTTGTGAGCGCAACAGCTTAAACAATCACATCATAACTCAAGTCATGCCGGAATGTACCTCTAGAGGTTGATTTTCAAAATTAATGAAAACCAAGACAACTGTGCCTTACTATTGTCCTATCATGAAGGATGCTCACTGTAGATGCCTCTTACATTAGCAAAAAGCAGTCGTATCCCATGATCAGGGCGGGTTTAGCTCGGTCGGTAAGAGGTCCGTCCGTCGTATGTACACGGTCGATCGGAGGTTCGAATCCGCCTAGTGCTCACCAAGCTTTCATCCCTCCGTGGTCGATAAATTGGTACCAGACTTGTCTGGGAGGATAAAAACACTGACTTGGCCCATCGGCTAGCCACCGCAAGTGATTGTATGGGCCAGATACACGTTCGTAAACCTCAAACGATTCTGAATTGAAGTGAACGTGGGGGCGCATCCCAAGCGGATTGATTAACGCCAGAAACTTTATCCTTCGCCCGTTATCCCATGATAAACACCGGTAAAATACTTTTTTTGCTCTTTCCATTTTTCTGTTCAACAGGCATGCTTTGCGTGAATAGCACGAAAACAGCCTTATGCCATTCATGCGCAGCCAAGCCAATTGCGCACACAAAGAAGACGGCTATTTTTTTTTCGTGAATGGCCAGAAGTCCCAAAAAGAAGTTATTTTTTTGACATAGAGTTACTAGAGAAGTGCTTTACGAGAGCTTTGCCCACTAGAAGCTGAGGGCAAACGTATTTCTAAAGCACGCGGAGGATGTTCAAAGTAGCCCTCAAATACAGGAGGGAGGTCTCGTACAGATGTGGATGTACTGGTCCCCTTATTTGCAGCCGTTGTTAATTTGTTAAATAACTGTTTTTTTTAGAATTTTTTGAAAGTCCAAAGTAAAGTAAGCTAAATGAATAGATCTAGTCCTCACGAATTGATTCGATGTCCATAATATCAAAATAAAGAAAGAAGAAACAAAAAAAACGCTGATGAGAATTTCTTTTTTTGCTTTTCTCTGAAGAATTACCGTGTCTTCAGTCCTGGAGTTATACCGAGTTCTTTATTATTTACTATATATTTTGGAAAACATCAATTTCTTAATATTTTATAACTTTTAGAAATCTTCTAGGCAGTCATGACAGGTAATTCATTAAAAAAGTGCAATTCTAATAATAACAATACTAATATAACCAGTAAGGAAATAATAATGTACTGTAATCAGTGGGAAAGTTTGTAGATTACAGTATGAGTCAATGTTTGCTTGTCAGAAACTGTTAGAAAAAATTCCCACTGACATCACGAATTGTACAGTATGGACTCGAGTGCTAAATCCTTTTTCTAGCGTTCTGTAGAAAAGGCACAGGGTCAAAAAAAAAAAACATTTATGTCATTTCACTTACAGGAGGTTATTGTAAAAGTTCGATTTGTCTGGTTTCTTTCGTCTATCGTAAATTTTTTTCTGGGCGTATCAGGGCAGATTGTAGTGCCAAGTCTGCGCTTAAAAATTGGTAGAAAGTAGGCATAACATAGCAACAATTTCCACATGTAAGAATCCATCGATTTCCTTCCTTTTCCTTTATTCTGTGGAGCGAAAACAGCGGTGAGGAAAGAGAAAAACCGAATAATCAAACTCCTCCATGCTTCCAAAGTATAATTTCCATGCATATAAATAAAAATGATAATAAAACATAAGTAATAAAGTAAAATAATAAAAATGTATGTTCATGTTTTCAAGGAGATCTGAACATTTCCGATCACTTACTTTCTCCACGTGCTAGACCTTTTTTAGCTGAAAAGAATCTAAAACGTTATTTAAAAAATAGAAGATTAATTATTCTTTGAATCTTCTTTTATTCAAATGTAGTGTCTTTCTACTTTGAGGCCAAGAAGTGTGTGTGTGTGTGGGGAGGAGGAGGAGGAAATCCTGTATAAAAAGGTTGAACGTTTTATCGTTTAAGCAATTAACGTCACACATAAATAGCTCAAATTTGCTGAGAAAGAAGTGGAAAAGAAATAAACCATTCATTAGTAGCGTGGTGTTTATTTCTTCATTTTAATTTGTTGCTCCTCTCTTTTTCTATTTGTCTTTCAAACGTTCATACCCGGTTGTTTTCTATGCTGCTTTCATTATCCGGACGTTGCGCAGAGCCGTCATAAATGCGTATGATTCACAGCGGACAGCGCTACCAGCCGGCAATTTCGCGTCCGTTTCATTCTGCTTTAATTAAAACAATGAGTGACGGCTTGCCCGTCATATTTCGTAACTCAGATCGATCTGCAAACCCATACCTCATTACCTAACAACTGTCCACCCAGGGATCCCATTGTCGTAACCTCATTAGTTTTTTTTTTTAAGAGAGAAAAAATTTATACAAATACTATTGTACTTTATCAAAATTAGAAGAATACCCATTTTGCGGTCAAGATCAACTGATTAACCATATGGTCAAAAAATAAATGAGAAATAAAATAGGATGATGAAAAAGAGGGAGATAATGGAAGGGGTGCTCCATTTCGATAACATTCTCGTCACATTTTTTGTTTCTTCGCTGGCTTACTCGTCTGTAGAAAATAGATAACACAAAGAAGAAACAGAAACTCCTGATGGTCAATAACAAGAAAAAATTCTGCTTCATTTCAGAAAATTTCCGTTTGTCGTTGAACCGCCATAGACTCTTGAAAGGTGTATCTAAGCGCCTTTTTGGCTCATTTTGAATTTTAGAAACCAAACAAGCTCAAAATATCCTAGTTTCTCCGCACCAATAACTTATCCAAAAATCCTACGTAAAATTATTAGGATAAAGGTCTTATTTGAACATCTTGCCTTTGAGCACAAAGTCTTACGAAGGTTGGGTTACCATGAAAATGAAAAAAAAACCCGTAAAATATCACTAGAGCTTCACTTTAACAGACTCGGAAGAAGGAATTAAAATTAATTTAAAATTATTTGATAGAAATATGGTAAAATGGGCATTAGAAACCTCAAAGAAATTTAAACTAAAACATTCAAAGCAAATCAAAATCTTTGAAATCTTCTATGAAAAATTTGATTTTCGGTATAACACTTTACCTTTGTTAGCATTGTTGCGCAATTCGTCATAAGTGCGTATTTCGTATTTTTAAATAAACTAGTAGTTCGAGAAAAATCCAGAAACTTCATGTTCTTCTATAGAAGATCTTATATGCTACAATATTGTTAGCCCGACTGTATCACTTTTTTTTCCATAGAATGGAATATTCCAAGTTAGTGCTTTTATTGATATGCTGTTTGTAGGCAATTTCGAACCATCGGTCGTCCAAGCAAAGCAGAATCTCCTACCACTGCGCTACAACTGCTGAATAGGCTGAACCGTTAGGCAGCAATTCGAATCAGTTTCTATTTCCTAATTAAACTGCATCGAATTGATTCGATGGGTTTTATGAGGAAGGTAAGCAAATAGTAGTAAAACTGTGCGGTAATTATATCTGACTAATAATTAGAGAGCGTGATTAGTCCGAGAAAAACCCAAAAACTTTAAATTCTTCTACAGAAGATCAGATCGCAAGGATGAAATCTCACACTGACTCAAAAAAGGTTCATAGAAAACCATATTCTAGTTTGAAAAATTATATTTTTTTTTATTTTTTTCATCATTCACGTCTTTCAAATCACCCTTAGCTGTGCTTACGAATATGTTTTCCGTTTTGTTTACAAGCGCACAGCTCACGGTCGTAAGAATGATTCATAAGTTTTCCAGTTGCAAAACGCTTGATAGTCAGGGACATCGAAACAAATAGATGATTGAGTGGAGACGATTAACCAGCCACGTAGTCCCTTCCTGTGAAGATTGAGTTGAGGTTTCTTACAGGACCACCAGTGCAGAAATACAGAACTAGAACGATCAATCTTTCCCGATTGAATCGAAGAGCAAAAGTTGGAGGAACTTTGGCACCACAGAGAAGTCATGTACCACTCTTTTCCTGATTTCGTCTGACATGAATATCGAACCATAGATTTCTTCTGTCTGGAATTGTGGAATGAGACGAAAACGAGACGAAAACCTCGACCCCAGTGAACTCGCAAGTTGTCTGAAATTACGTTTTTTTTGTTGTTTTATGTGCATCTTATTCTTTTGCTATATTTCCAGTCAGCATCAATGTAGTGTCTAACAGTGTTGAAACATAACATATCATCTGACTCATATAAAAATGAGCGATTCGGAATCACTTCTAGAGATGTTCAGGACAATTCTTGCGACTGTGCTCCTTGCCGAACCAGCACTCGGAGTGATCAACGGTCACTCAGCGAGCCCATCCGGTACCACATTAGATTAGTAGAATAATTGAAATCGATTGAGCTATGCTTATGATTCGAACCTTTTTTAGAGACTCGTTCCCTTGTAAGGCTAACGTCCACTTTTCCTCACTTCGACCACGAACAAGCAATTTGTGGAGGTGTCCTGATATCTCAAAATGCTTTGCTCACTGCAGCGCACTGTGTCTACGACAGAAATGTGCAGTGAGTTCCCATCAGCTTCACGTCGATCCATGTCGCCTATCGAGGCTTTTTTCACGAAAATATTTATGAGTATTTTTCTATCTTAGCCATGGAAAAACTTAAAATGAACTCCATGACACGCTTTTTTCTTTGAAACTGCAGAAACAGCACATCATTTTTTTGTACATCTCCATCCACGACTCGTATCAGTGTTCTAAGACCTGAGCGCTATCCTGTGGAGAAATAGCTAGAAAACTTTCTCTTAGGTCGCTTGGGATAAAACGCAATGGCTCTTCCATTACCGACTACAGTTTTCATCAATTATTTTATTGGTAGTTTTTTTTAAAGGAACAAATCATAATTGCTTCGCCTTCTCAGTGCACAGTTTGTGGCCCAATTCCGCGCATTTGCACCTACACAAACTAGTAGATATAAAGTGATGTGAAGTATTTGAAGACAGCATACCACAAAATTGACGACGTTTGGATCTTCTAAGGAAGAAGACAGGAGTAGAAGTGTAGGTAACGAGTACAGCTTTTCCACGTTCAATTCCCCCTAATTTTCTTGAAAATCAACGTGAAACATCCTCCCTGTACGAATTTTCCTATGAGACATCTCAAAACGTATGCAAGTGTCCTACAATAAGAAATGAGGATTCTATTCAAATTCGGAAAAAAAAACTATTAATAAATATCAACCTAATCGTGAAGATCTCAAGAAATCTTGAGAAATTACTCCAGGATATGGGTTTTTTTTTAACGACAACCTGGATGTCACATCATATTGTCATATTGTTATCGTTTGATACAGAAATTTTGTCTAACTCACCCTTTCACTGTTTTTCTTTTCTTTTCATCCCTCCCGTTTCTTTTTCTTTTGCCTGGAATTTGTTTATCCTTTTCAAATCCGCTGTTATGGAGTACCTTAAAATCAGGAGTCAATTAACTATGCATTCAATTAATTTGTTAGTTCATCAATTGATCATTCACTGGATTTGGAGTGCAGGTTACCGTTGCACCTCCAGCCAAAAGCCTGAAGTATAAGGCGTGAACCGGGATATTTTCGGATACATGACTTGGAAAAAAAGCATTCATTTTTTAGCTACAGTTCTCTTCAACGAGTTCAAAATCTCCTCAGAGTTTCTTGTATAAATAATTATGTACATTCTCTCCCAAAGTTGTATTTTAACTGCATTTTTGTGTTTAAAAGAAAGAACGAAGTATTTGAAAGGTACACTTAAAACTAGCTATGTTTATAAAAGTTGAGCCTATAAAACTATTATTTCCCAGAAACTTCATGTTTTCATGCTCAATCCTAACTAATTTGATTTTTTTTTTAGCATATAGCAGTTCTTCTCTCCTTCTGTGATGCAATCTCCACGGTTATTAGTGGAAAACTACGATAATTTCAGCATTTACATAGTCCTTTAATTCAAATTTTCCCACAATGCAGTCAGTCGCTATTCTTGCAAGCTTCAATAATTTGGTAGAGTAAGATTTCAAACAAACAAATTTTGTTGGATAGCGATTTAAGTAATTCCGTTAAAGAAGAAAGAATCCCAGATGTTCTGAAGATTTAACCACAAAACTGCTTCATAATCGTTCGTTTAAAAAATGCGGATGGTTCTTTTAAAGGCATCACTCAACGAATCTGAGGTGGTACGGATTTCAGGTGGAGCATTCGTATACGGGATCGTAAATAATGGAGTGATTCCGTTCATTTCTTCCTGATTGCCATAAAAAACGGCACGGAAGATACGGCTTCGAGCTTATCGGCGCGCTATTTTCTCAACGAATTCGATTGGAGCGCGCCAGCCTTGTGCACGCGCCGCATCTTCCGGGCCGCTTTTTGCGGCAATTAGGAAGAAATGGACGAAATCACCTCCCTCTCCATAATCTACTATGCCGTATACAAATACTCCGCCTGAAATCCGTACCACCTCACATTCGTTGGGTGATGCCTTTAATCTATCTTCACTCCTCATCTTCCCCTCACCTCCATTTGTGCTGATTTATGTTGACCTATACAACCCATATGCAACCTCTATTTTCAAAATGTTATTTTTCATCTACTAGAAAATTTGCTCATCCCTCTCATTCCGCAACGTTTTCGCTTCCGCCTTGCACTTGAGCCATGACATTTCGATTTTGTCTTATACGTACAGCTTTGTTCATTCATCCTCGTGAACATTTTTGATGAAACATCTCGGATACTAATCCCGCTAACAAATTATAAGTCCTTCTGACAATGAACCTGCACTTTCGTATGAACGAGATCCTTTCGGTTGCAAGGCAACCAAGAAGAGTTTTTATTGGCATTATTTTCAGTCTTTTACTAAGGGCTTCTATTACCAAAAAAAGTACATATGTATTATGAGAGATCACCTTAATGATGCTATTTTGCGTCCAAGGAGACGACTATGAATTCTATCTGTGTTACATGAGAAAAAGCAAAGTTATACGCACATTTCCGCCGAATTAATTCGCGAAAGCTCTCAAAAATGGTTACTTAGCGAAAGAAATAGTCGCTGTGCTAGAGAATGGCATGTGTGTTATAAATGAAGAAAAAAGACACTGTACAAACCACTGCTACTTGATAAAAAAAAGTATCAGAGCCGGTTTCGATATGGCTCCGCTCACATTTCCTTAATCCTGGTGAAAAACAGCGTGAAAACTACTTTAGTTCCTTAGTGGTACGTTAGAACGCTCCTCCATGCACACGCTCCAGCCAACTCTCCCTATTCTTTGGTTTTACTTGAATAGGCTGGTCAGAAAACATAGTGGATTTGCGACCGCTCGCACACAGATGCGGCGCGTGCGCAAGGGTGGCTCTTAGCGACTGGAATCGTTGTAAAAAAAAAATGGGGTTTTCCACGCCGTCGACTAGGGAGAAATGAGCGGAAACGCACCGGATCCCGGAATCTACCATCCCATATTTAGCTTTTCCCACTGATCCCCTCACCACATCGGACTCATGGTATGCGGCCTTTAAATCTGCATCTTCTAAACTTTGTGAGTTCTCTTGGAGGATTTTTAGAATCTTTTTTAGAAAGATCCGTAAGCCAGAACCCTAAATACAGTCATATGTTCCACAAAAGACATGGTTATATTCATTTGATTCATATGGATTGTCACAACCACTTCATTCGGATAACACTGTCGAACGAACTTTCACCAACAAGTTTGTCAGCAAGTCAGAAGTTCTGTGCCCTAGGGAGGGATCTTAATGTCTTTAAAAATTTATTTGAATCTCTGGCACATAAATATACTTTCTTTTCTTCCTTTTTTTTAGTCAATTCTAAAATTAGCTAAGATTTTTTACGGCACGTAAGCTCCTCACATTTCAGCTCTGCGCTGGTTACTTTAACGTTGAGCAGCTACCACCCTAAAGCTCCGAAGAAAGTATCAATACAATTTTCCAAAGCCGTAAACATTCATTCGGACTTCTCAGAGGTAACCATTCCACTTTTATGTACTGCATACAAAATAATTTCATAATACTCACTGGCATTGTTCGGACTTAAATCTTTGAGTTATCAATTTTTCACTTAGTCGAGTCCAATAAATCCGTTCTTGAAACGACTTTCCATCAGTGAGAACAAATGAATAACATCAGTATACGTATCAAAAGTCTCTCAAATTGAAACTCAATGAACTTTGAATGACACAATGGCAGCAGTATTTCAATTATGAGGAGATATAATACAAAAAGAAAAGAGGACAAAGTGTACGGGGTTGATCAATCCATATTAAAATGCACCTACGCGTTTTACTCTAGCTCAGAATCTCAGAATCAGAATTCGATTGATTTGCGATTCCCGCGATTGCGATTTTCATATGGGAGAGCAGAACAAATTAAAACCATATTAAAATAACTGCTCATGCTCTATTCATTGCGTTTTATATTAGTTATATTGGGATTTTCTCTTTTTCTCTTAAATCTTCTTCTAATTCTTCTTCTTAAATAACTGGTCTTCGTCCTCAGCACTCGTACGCTAGTTATGGCAGGAATAGTTATGTTAGCTTTCAGGAAAAAATTTTCTTATCTTTGTTGTATTGAATAACGATTTCCAGCCGGGTCTTTTCCTCGAAAATCTCACTGATATTAGTGACTTGGACTACTTTAAAGGTTTTTTTATCCAACATTTGAAGTAGTTGTTTTTCTTTTTTCTTTATTAACTGCTGCGTAACATCTGCCATTACCATCACAATGAAAAAGAAAAAAAAAACTAACTTCAAAGTAAATCTAGTCATGAACAAACAACAACTTTCCGTCGTTCAGCTTTCTAGAGGAGATCCAGACATGGCGATCGTCTACCTTTCACATCCGTTTAAGTGCGAAGCAAAGTATGGTCCAGAAGTGGCACGTTTGCCGTTTCAAGTTGCGAAAAAGGCCAGACAGTCACAACTTATTTCATTTTCAGTTGAAAGAGACTTCTTTTTCAGGGAAGATACATCACTTGGAGCAATCCCATCTCCGACAAAGAAATATACGACGCTAACTGCTTCGCTACTGGATGGGGAATCACAAAAAGTGCGTCTTTGTTGTCTTCTGAGTGAATAAGTGAATTTGTCGAATCACTCGGCCGCTGCTTTTTCTTTTTTAAAATCTTTCCATTTCGCTTCCATATCCCAGCGAATTTTCAGTTGGCAGATCTTAAAAATTCATTATGGACTATCGGAAACAACTTAGCCAGGTCTAAGACGTTAATATTGTTCAAAACCTCAGCGCAACACAACTTTTCCCGCTCTTTTACATAGATATCAGTCTCAGACACTTTCTCCGTGTCGTTATAACTAACGACTATCCATCGGTCTTTTAGAGACACCATCTATAGTGCGTAAAAAAAGAATAAGTTCACTTTATGAGCTCATTAACACATTTTTTGATAACTGAAGGGTGCTGGTTCGTGTAGCAGCGAATTCAGTGACTCTACTGACATCATTTTTGATTTGACTGTGCAATTTTTTTAAGGAGTGATCCTTTTCCAATTGAAACAAAGAGGTACATTAACTTCAAATTTAATATCCATGTAAAATACAGATCTTTCCGCTCTTCTTCTCATATATTCCCTTTAAGATGATTTCTGTGTTCTCGAAAAAAAAGTGTAACTAATATCTTACAGACTATATACAAACTATAAAAAGCCAAATCAAAAACATTCGAGCAGTTGGACTGAACAACGATGAGATTGCTACACCCATAAGTACTAAACTTTAAGAAGGGTATATGAATATCAAAGTTCACGCCAAGCCCGAAGGACGGGAAGTCGAAAATTCTCGAAGGTGCTAACTTCCACAAGACGTCGGTCATACTAGCGTCTCTTCCTTGCGTTATGATTTATAACTGAAATGTTCGCTCGGTAGAGCCCTATGTAACGACTTTAAATCTCCATATACTTACGGACGAATGTTAAAAACATCATTTACTTAGGTGGCCTATTTTTACTAAACCTGCGCGCGCTGGAATCCACTTTCACCCAGTTCATTTATCGTGGATGCTACTCGTAATGTGACAGCCCCATCCATGCATTGTCTTCGATATATGTTTAGCTGATCGTGAAAACGGAAGATTTCTCCAAGTGGGAGCTGTGAAGACCAGCTAGGTATTGTATGCGCCGGTTGGACTTCAGAAGGCAGGTCCGTGAATAGTAAACAACCTCCTACACTTGGCTGCCAGACGTGTCCGCTCACATTTTCGCCGCGTAAAGACGACTGGAATAACTGTTGAGTCGGACACGTGAGCGCGGCGCCCCGTCAGTTGGTGTCTTCCCTGACGGTTTCAAAGGCAGTCTATAGTCCGATCAAAACGGCGTAAAACTCGGTGCAGATACAGGAGCAACTGCGCACGCAGCACTGCGGCAGGCATATGGTTGAAATGGATGTACATAAGACCATCGCAAACTGCAGCGGCGAATGGTTCTAGCGAGGGTACCTCCTCGAGAGGCAAAACGATTGCCGTTTCCAGTCCGGTCTCCTATTCCAAATCTTGCGATCCTATATTCCTCTTCTGTAACTCTTCCTAGTTTCGCGTTCATGTCTCCGACAACGAATTTGTAGAAGAACTTCTCGATAAACAATTGATGATATCTATGGTTTTTTGGCACAGAGGGGAAGGCAAAGGATGTTCTAACCAGGTGACAAGATTCCAAGAGACGAGATGGACGACAGCTGTATGCACAAGAAAATCAGCACCTCTATATATTGTGATGTAACCTTTTCTCCGCGAATGACGAGAGTACCCTCATTCATCCGTCGCACTTCGCTCCTCCTGTTAGAGAAGAACATGCATGTCAGCGTCCGCGAATACTGTTCTCGCCTTGTAAAAGGAAAGTTTGATACAGTCTCCACGCAAGTGTTGCCTTAGTTCAAAATCCAAAGATGTTTTGAGCAATCTGATATCTGATCGACTTTTACCGTTCGCCTCACCGTCCGAAGTTTGAGACCGCAAAGTCCAGGGTGTGCAGGGTACTGAGATGGATGTAAACGGTGGAGATACGTCCCTGACCGGGTCTCCCATGCTGCGAAGAAGTTTGAAACTTTTCACCCATTCCAACTTCCTGAAATAGGAAACCTAGAGTAAAAGTGAAGTACTACTAAGATTCACCACCGTCTTAGTAGAATGCCCTAAGGTGGCTCTTTGATCCATATAGGATGTCATATTGGCTGTAGTGAAAGCAAAGCTTCAAATGGCAGTGCTGATTGGTATGGATAAAAGTAAAAGTAATACAAACAACTTCAATTCCATACAGCAAGTTCTAAAATTAGGAATGTAAGTTTAGTTACAATTCTTTTGTAGACGGAACGTTTGCTACTACTCCTCAGCGTATCAATCTTCAACTTGTGCAGGATGAACTAAATGGATTGATTGGCTATCCAGTGGAAGATAACATTAGAGCATGTCAGGTGATCTTTGAAAAAAATTTCCGTGAAGTATTATCATTTGAAAGTTGCGACTATATATAAAGTCGAGTTTATGTTGCAGCCGGAAGATAATAAGAATGTCTAAAGTATACCTTGTAGAAGAATAAAGAACCAAGCATGCGATGCTTATGCTTTGTCTATGTGGATGCGCCTACAGGCTCGACTTCATTTAAAAGTCGTTTGAGATTTACGCGTGTGCAGCCTTAAAGGCATCACCCCACGAATCTAAGGTGGTACGGATTTCAGGTGGAGCATTCGTATACGGGATCGTAAATTATGGAGTGATTCCGTCCATTTCTTCCTAATTGCCATAAAAAATGGCCCGGAAGATACGGCTTCGAACGTACCGGCGCGCTATTTTCTCAACGAATTCGATTGGAGCGCGCCAGCCTTGTGCGCGGCATCCTCCAGGCTGTTTTTTACGGCAATTAGAAAGAAATGGAAGCAATCACCCCCTCTCCATAATCTACTATTCCATATACGAATACTCCATCTCAAATCCGTACCACCTCAGATTCGTGGGGTGATCCCTTTAAAAAGACTCGTAATCACTAAATTACTATTTTGTAAAGTAGGTCTTTTTATCCTAACAGGCAAATCTGGCGTCAAGTTTTCAACTCCAGAAGGAAAAAAGACTTGGTTGGCACAAGAGCGACCTCAAAGCTTCGAAAGAGCAGCCGATTTCTTGCCGACTGCGTTAAACCCTCGAAACGTTCGCTGCAAATCCATGAAATGTAAGATAAGCTGGGGATTTTATCTGATTTGCTTAAATTTGCGACATCTTTCTTTAGCATATTCTGAAATTTCCATTTTAAAGTCCTAACACTGCATATGCAGACAATTTGGATTCTTTTTTTTTACCAAAACAGCCGCAGTAAAAGAACTTTGAGGACAACTTCAAAGTAAAAGAATGTACTCTCTAATCCCTCGACGGCATTACTGCTCTATCGCTATTCATTCTTAACCGCATATTCTCCGACCAACGCATTTTTCATTTCAGCAACTCGTTGCGCGTCCATTGCTCAAACGATGACGGCCCGTTGTGGTCTACGATCTGTATGAGAAACAAATAACCTCCCGAGAGCAAAACTTTTGCGAGATATACCCTGGTAATAGCGCCGTGGCAGATTGAATCATCACTGAAACTTTTTAAAGTTCAACGTTCGGATTTTGATTCACCTAAGCCTACGGTGTTGTGATGAAGATACAAATAAAACCACCTTCTATGAATTTCATTTCTACAAGGTTTTCCGCCCATACTATAGAGTTTTGCTCTCAGACGTGCGATCACAGATCCTCCACGAGAGAACATTTAGCCGCTAAGATAATAAATTTTCTAGTGTCTCATGGGTTTTTTTGGTAACTTAGTATGGGTTTATGTATTTTCAATAGAACGTACCAGCTTTTTCACCAAAGCCATGTCCATTTTTGACTTGGCTGATTGTTTTTCAGCTGCTGAGCAGAACTTTATAAAAACAGCTTGAATAGAGCCTGGCGAAAAGGTAAAGGATCTATCACGTCTGTAGGTGAGAACCCGTATGTATCGACAAATGGACCGAATCATGTTGAAAAAGTTGAGAAAGTTAAAATTGAAAAGTTGAAAAGTGAATCTGAAAATATGTTGTGGTTGAAGAAACAAGTTGAAGGAGTTGAAAAAACAAAACAAAAAAGCAAGTTGAAAACCCCTTTTTTGCTTATTTTTGAGCTGGAAACTTAGAAAAAAAATATGCAGGAAGTCAAGCTTCACCAGAGAGCTTCTGTTCTGTAAACTCTACGTTAGTGCGACACAACAGCACCTAGACACTTAACATAGTCTAGACTCTGAACTTTTGCCTACTCATTCTAATTTCATTTCATAAAAATAAAATTTTCATTTTCTATATTGAGGCAAGTCTTTAGGTTTCATCTGCACACTCATCCTCACACATCTTGCAAAAATTATTAGGCAAAGACCTTTCTTGCTCTATTGATCGAAATCAAGATCCTCGAACACATCAAAGCTCCATTTCACATCTTCAAAACTGATTTCGTGCTGGTCTTCTCAGGTCACACTTCTTCGTGACATAGCGTAGCTTTCCACATCATAGATTCTCAAAAGTAAGCTCAATCATCTGTCTTTTCCCGGTATACGGTAGCAGCTTTATATTAATCCCGCTCGTCCTTTAAAAGATGAAATGTTCAGACCTATAAAATCATTTTTTGATCACTCTTGCAGGCGATAGTTTTGCAGAACCGCATCGCATTAGGTACTCAGATCCATTTCTTCTGATAAAGATCTGTCCAGAATGACGCCTACGCTTACGGCCACTGTGCACATCATTTGTCAGGCAAACCCTCTATTTTCAACAAGAATTCTGAAATAAGAAGCACGTTAGCTGTTCTTTGGGCTGTAGTTGATTCTTGGATATCCATGCCTTACTCAAGAAGAAAATATGAAACGCTGCACTTGTCATCGTTTCATCAAACGTGAAAAATTGCTACATGTGTCTTCAAATTAATTTCTCTCAAAAAGGGCATCTATCAGGTTTTTTTTGTAGCATCGAATACATAGATAGTACATATTCTAAGCATGAAAATCTACTCGTTGCATCGGAAAAAGATTCGAGCTCTCAAAGAATGTAATAGAATTGCTTATGCTATGCTGTGTTGTGTAAAAACCATTGCAGGAACTTTGAAACTCTTAAAAAGCGCTTACTGAATTCTCACGTTATTCCAAAGACAGTTCAAATCGTTCAAGGTGGCTATTGGGGTTGCCACTATTCTCCGTTGTCGAAGGCGAAACAAAAGTACGAGTCAAATTGGCGATTTGACCCGCGGTTGATATTGATCGCTGATAAATCAATCGTTACAGTCGTCACGAAAATGTTTGCTAAAAACGAAATCGTTATGGTGGTCACCATCACCAGCGAATTATAGACACAATTATAGACGGAGTTATAAACGCAGACCCTAAACAGGCACGTGCGACATCATGTTGCTTAGCTGCCATCAGAATACACAACATTATGGTGCAATTGGGTAAGCGGCTGCGCTCGAAGTGATCGAAGTGGGACCCTTACTGGCACCAGCTTTCGCTGCAGTTCGTGGAGAATCTCAGGTTGATTCAAATCGGTTCCTTTGCCACTCCACTCAGAGCGCAGCCGCTTATAGAACTGAGCCGAGTTTCATGTTGTTTTGACCTTACTATGCCTTTTTCAGTGTACTCGCGTATTCTCGTATTCTATTATGAACACTGGCTCCTGTGAGTGGACTGGGGTCGTCAGGGTACTGAATGCTGCTCAAATGTCCGCAGCCGATATTATCTTTAGTAAATAACTCAAATGCGAAAATGTTTACCTGCGTCTCATCCCTTTTTTTCTACTCTTTTCGTTCCAGCAGATTGAATGTAAACATAATCAAAACACAGCATCATCCATAAAACACAACAACAGCCTTTGAAGCGATATTTACTCCGTACTTTCATGCTAGCATTCTTTTCTTGAATGCATGAAATGTTATTGACAGCATCTTCAGGAGAAAAAAAAGCGACTTAACGAATGCAAAGAACAAAAATTTATGTGTTTTTAGTCCCTCTTTTCGGCCATGTTTTTCTCAGTGACAAACTAAGAAAAGGCTTTAGTCAACGTCATCCGTGAAGGCAAACCCCGCTGGGGCAGTTTCTTCTCTGTTCTCGCACTTCAATCATATCGCGCACACAAAACAGGAAACGCTGAAAAGAGTGATTACGACTTTTGAAACGATGTTTTTGACTTCAACAGCCGTTTAACTCATATTTTCTATTTATTACCTCTTTAGTAGTTATTAATTTTGTATCATTATAATGGACCTTAGAGTAGGACATGAGGATTTTAGAAGCTGAGCATTTAAATCTTCTGGAAAATAAAAACATTGTTTGAATATCCATTATCTAAGGTCTTTTTCAGCGTTAATTGCTACTGCATCCTTGTACACAGTAATCCTTGAAAATCTCCCATTTTTTTCTGCAAACTTATTTCAACGCAGGGATATTCGCCGAGAAATTCCCCCACCAAAAAATGTTCTTAAGGACTTTCCGCGCCTTTTCAAGAGGTCTTAAGCAGATTATCCTGGGTATCATTAGTTCCACATCCGTTACGGCTATCATTTGCTCATCGGGTTGGAAGAGGAAACCGCTACTCCGTGCTCCCTCAATGCACGCAAACTTCGGAAACATCCACTTCCATAGGGGCGCTTTTTTCTCACGTGCTTCAAAGTAAGTGTAAAGTAAAGTGGCGTGTTCTAATTCCATACTAATTATATTTGCGGTTCTGTGGTGAGATGAAAAAGTGAGACTACAGTAGGGTGAATACCACTAATAAACTAAATACGGTGATTTGTTGTGCAATTGCGTAAGCCGTCCTGCTCGCAGAACCCTCGTTAGTTCCACTCAAACAGCGGAAATGAACTGAAACAGAGTCCTAACCACTTATGCAGAAGCACCGTTGGTCAGATCATTTTGATCCTTCTGTGATCTTTCTGTTTTTTTTTTTTGTTTTTTTTTAATCAAAAAATTTCCACTTTGCAATGTTACTGGAATGTTATGGTATCCGAAATTAATATGGCTTGTAAAGGTGATCTTTTCACCTGAGTACATCTTTTAATTTGTGAAATATGATAAGTTCTTTAACGACATCATGATTTCAGGACTTGGAACATTTTTTATGCGTTCCGTTAATTTCTTATTAATTTGAAGGTATTTTTGGGACAGTTTTTTCTGAACACAAATGTAGAAAAATTAAAAAATGTAAAATTGTAAAAAAAAAGTACGTGCAAATTAAATACTCCCTTAGCAAAGCTTTTCGGCTGTTATGCATTTTTGTACAGTATAGTGTCCGAAAACGCTGGTTCTGGAACAGTTTCTTGGAAAAATTCAATCTTGCATCTCGTCTTTTTTTTTCTTCTCACATGCGGTTTTTGGGATTCTCTTGTCACACTGATCAAAAACTTAGTCACTTTGATCATGACAAAAAAGGCTACTACAGAAATTGAAGCAAAATCTATCTTAGGAATTGTTAGAGACCTCTAGGCCTACGCCAACTCACATTGACTCTTTCCACTCCGTTGTCGCCGTACTGGCAGCACTGATAATATATACGTTAAATCTGATGTCGCTTTAGCGCGACACGCTTGTTTGACTTATTTCAGCACTTCAGAAAAAATTAAAATGAATAAAATAAAAATATTAAGATAAAGAAACATCTGTACTTTACGTCTTACGGAAAAGAAAGAAAAGAAACTGTGTCGTATGTTCAAACAGACAAGAAAAGGGAAAACAGTGCGAGACTAATGAGTTTTGTGATACTTGTCCTGGGAAGCCTCAAATGCATGTATGGGTGTTGGCTTCCAAAAGTATCATACTTTGAGAAATTTCAAAACATAAAAAATATATCTTGTTTCTATCTTATAGACTAAATTAGCTTGTAATGGTGTTTACAACAAATAAATAGTGTTGCAATAACTGTATTTTCTGCTTTATGTGACATTATTAGTGTATAAATTATGTGACCTGTGATTAGGATCGATTTTGTAACAAAAAAGTGCTGGAGATGCTGGTGTTCCATGGTGCCTGACTAGAATGGAGTGCAAAGGGTTAACTTTACTTTGGATGACCAGACGTAATATCCGCTAATATCCCAGGTCAATCAAGCCATTCATCCATGGGGCGTCAATGAATTGGAGCAGACCCATCGGAGAGGACAAAACCCCTGACTTGAAACATCGCCCGTCCTCCGCATGACATTTTATAGGCTAGACACGCATTCGTAAACCTCATATAACACTATTCTGAATTAAAGTCGAACATGTTGTTGGCGCATCCCGATTTATTAACGATTTATGGATTTTTGGATTTATTAACGTCCTACATTCTATCCTTTGTCGTTTTCACACTCTCACTCAAGATTTCTACCAACGAAAAATTTCTGAAAGGTACTGTGATCAAAGCTCTGCACACAAACTTCAGTGAAATTCCTTGTCACTTTTATTCTAAAAAAAATTGTTAAGAAAAAAACCACTTATTCAAACAAAGTTGTAAAAAAACACTTGAAGTTGATTTAAACACGTCATTCAGAACTTCGCAATGTATGACAGTATGAAGAAGTGTCATGCATGCCTCCCTTTCTTTGAAAAAGGAAACTTTTTTTTACTCAATTTTCGTGTATATGCAAAATTTTGCACTAAAACATTCTTCCGAAAATTCTGATATACACATCCGAGGGTTCCAGATAAAAACATGTTTGATGTGTATGTCAGACTTCGTGGATATTTAAGATACAAAGAATTTGAATTCTGAAATTTTGCACCATTCGGATATTGCTCAAAAAATTCTTCAACGAATGCCTCAAAAGAATCAAATCTGTATTTCTTTCTCGAAAGTACACGTCATTGTAGGCTACGAGAGAAGGCACTGAAAGAACTTAGAAAATCCTTTCTACATCAGCCCGAATACACTTTTTAATCCAGGACGTTTATCAATAATCTATGTAGGCTTATGAACCTTACCAATGATGAAAAATACACACTTCGAGCCGATAAAAATATTGATTGCAATCAAAAGCTTCTGTAATCCTTCACAAATGGCCCTTCAGTTCCAATGCTACTACTTTTCCCGCCAACTTTCCGCCAAAAAAAAAGATCAGTCCAAGGAAGAAGTCCAAGAATTTTTTTTAAGTGCGATTGAATAATAATAATCAGTGAAAAATAATAATAATATATAATAGGTTATTTTTTCTATCACTTTAGATTGTTACTATTATTTAACATTCCATACAAGTCAGCACAGAAGTTGTTTATATCCCATCATTTTCTAACTCAATACTCACAGGGAGACTCTGGAAGTCCTGTGTACTGCCACATTAGCGGAATCAAATATTTGGTAAGTAAATGATTATATTAAAGTCGGACTACAGTACTATTTTATAATATAGCCGATTATTTTCACAATTTGCAGATCGGAATAATAACGGACATTGGATCATTCAAAAGTGAAATACCTATCTCCAAAGGCAAAGTAATCTCATCTCATCTCAAAATTTCTATTTTGTTCAAATACTGGGAAAAAATATTGCAGCTAGAATGTGAACTTTACGATTTTGTGCTCATCTCGGATATCCGGAAGAATGCTGTCGAAATCGGTAAAATCCTGAGATCTCGAGGACAAAGCAATGAATTAGTGATCAGTCAAAGCAAATGCCTCAAAGATCATTGATATTTGCATAAAATGTTTCCATATCGTGGTCTAATGATCTTAATCCATCCTAGCCATTTACAAAACAATAAGAGACATTCTTTATTTCATTTAATTGTTTGGGAAAGCGAAGCACATCTGAACAGCACGCAGCGTGGACAGTTAGAAAACACATTACTATGCATCCAACGTATCAATCCTATCTATTATATATTTGCAAAAAATGAATTGTGGTTGTTGTCAGCAAACTTTTCACTTCAAAACCCTTCATATTTTTATTAGAATCTCCATACACAACTTTTTTCCACGGGTTGAGCTATTCAAGACTATTTTGCATGTTATCGTGTTGTAACTAGAAGATCCATCAGGATAATGAAATTGGAATAATAATATTGAGCAAAAACACAACAAGGAAAATCTAAAAATAACTATGAAATTTTCGATGGTGGTCAATTCTTCTGGATTCGATTATACGTTTGAGGTTTATGAAACTGCACGCGCCTCTTATAATCAGCCAACGTATTAAACCAGTATGATTACGTAAATTACTCACGTTAACTTTAAATGCTTCGAAACGAAAATTCTAAAGTTTATCCACTTTCTTCCTCTTCATGCTAATTTCCGCAATTTTTGTGAGCTGAATTTCCCACAAAACTTCTTCCTTCTTTTCTATCTGAGAAATCTTCTAAGAAACTACTCTCCAGAATTTTGAGGACTCGTACAAAATACTGAATTCCTTTTGCAATAACAAACGCCGTGTGGTATGATATAGAAATCACGACACATCAATATGCTTATCAGTGTGACCCGCCCTTAAAATGATTCAAGTCTTCCAGCAGAATTTCTTTAGAAATAAAACACCGTTTGAAGACCTTCTTTTCTCGTTTCATTGTGAGAACATGTATGCTTTTTCCGTTTTATAAAATTGGTGAAAGTAGCGATATAATGGAACATGCATAAAACTAACTGTCATCACCTAAGAGAACAATTTTTGTGTTGTGGAGAACTTTGAAACACGACATATCTAGTAATACTAGTGGCAGTAATCATCATCTTAACCCCTATTATATATGTAGATTGAATGAATATGAAACCAACTTGACATCTACGAAGATACCGTAGTTAGTGAGCGAAAATATTTTCACCCATTCTCTATTAAGAGTATCAAATCAGAGTCGTGAGAAATCCATCTTTTTCTCAATGTGTATGTTAAATAATTGACACATGGCGCGCTAAGCACAAGACGATGGTCGAAGGACAAATTCTCACGCTCCGCATCTATCCGCCCGCTTAAGAGTCCAACGAAATCTTCTTCGTATCGTCTTAGCGCGGATTCAAGAAGTAAAGAAGAATAATCAACGAAACTCAACGCTTTATTGTTGTTCTACATATAAGAGATCAGGGAAGATGGATTGAAAGTGAGGTGAAGCGACAGCAGCGATAATGATGGTGACGGCGGCGGGAGGCGCAAACGGCTGGCTATCTATCGTCGACGACGTTCCATAAGCACACACTGAATCGGACTGAAGTAGCAGTTCTTGAATTGACTCAACGCTCTTGGCTCGATGTTATGTGCCCGCTTCCATAATCGATAAGCACCAATCTGTCGCAGGACATTCCTGAAAACGATAATATGCGAACACAAATCACATACTACGTATTTATACTACAATTACAAACTAATCCAGATCTGTTCGTTCTTAGTTCTGAGAATAAGATACTTTGAGTTTGTTTGGTTTCTAAAATTCAAAGGGAGACAGAAGAGCGCCAAGATACAAGTTTAATCCTTCAAGGATCTCTGACGGTTTAACAGGAAATGGTTCTCCTGAAATTGAACAGAATTTTTCTTTTTTCATGACCATCAAGAGTTTTTATTCCTATGTGTTTTTAAAAGGCCTCAGAAATGTTTTGTTAACATGTAAACGTATATACATATATGTTGCTAATTCATTGTTCAAAATCATGACTTTAAAAACCTTTTTTCATACATGTCACCTTTTTCTCAATTTTGCTTCTATCGTCCTCGGAAATTAAAACCTTCTGGAAAGGGACTCTTATCGAAGTCCCCGCACTCAATCTGATGAAGAGCAGAATTTTCATTCATGGCAGATTCGTAAGAAATTTTTTGTTAAAAACAGCATTCAAACAGAACTAAACAGGAGCCAAAAGGTCTGGAATGCCAAACAACATCAACACTATAACTCCACTAATTCCGTGAAAAAATAATCCTGAGCACTAGGTATCTAATTTTCGGGTTTCTTTTTTGTAGCTAAGAAGACTATAGAAATGTTGAACGTTTGAGCTTTCTGAGATGATGATATATTTCACGTGATTGTCCGAGTAGAAGCCAAAATTCATTCAAGCAACTGGAAATCACCTTCCAAATCCTTGTTCTGTTTTTGCAGAGGCAATTTTGCGGAAATGAAGATGCGGCGTCACATCCTCCACGTCACTCATCATCAGAAATAAGTACAAACTTTCTCGTCTCTTCACATCTTCACATTCGAGTCTTTCCAGGACTTCAGAGTCTTAAATCTTCCTAGCATGTACCCTATGACGCAACATCTACTGTAGTGATGTAAGTGCAGTAACTAACAATGATAACTTATAAAAATACGTATATTCTACGGAAAAACTGTTGAGAGTCAAGATGAATTAACTTTGCGTCAATTTCACGTCAATGTGGCACTGATTCTGCGTCGATTTCACTTCGGTTTTACGTAAATTTTGCAACGACTTTGCAACGTTCAGTCACTGGATCTACACAGCTCTTACTCATCCCTACTAATAATAAATATAATAGCGTTGCTAATACTTGATCTCTAACAAAAATTTGTTCTCCAAAACAAAAATTCTAAAAATAAATATTCGGATTTCATATCACTTATTTAGATAATCTAGAAACGTAGGAATACGAAAAAATCAAATAGGATCCATCTGTAGCATACCTACGATTGTTTTTTATGTTCAAAAAAAGCAGTCGACAAGATATTGTTGTCATCGTTAAAAAATACAATGATTAAGCAAGTTTGCTGCTTCGATAATTAGACCCTAGGGATACAACTATTATTATTTACTGTTTCAACTACGAAGATCAACATGGATGTTTGTCATAGCTTGACAGCTGTAATTTCACAAGGTCTGGAAATATATCTTGCACCTTCATCGCCATGCTGATTATAAGACGAAATATTGGGGTTTAAAATCAGTATGGTGATTCCAGTGACTTGAAAATATTCTTTTGTCTTCAATAAAAAGACGGTTCCCTAAGACATAGCAAATATTCCTATGTAAGGATACTTTAGGTCCTAAATCACTCATCTGTCAGTTAATTTTAGATTGCTTTTGTAAGGAAAGCGGTGCACCACGTCGGGAACACTCTTCTCTTTTTTCGATTGATATGAGGAGTTTCGATATTTTGACTGAAGTCGAGCCTGGAGTTCATTTATTTGTTCGTTTACCTGTCTATTTATTTATTCTTCAATATTTCACATGCAGTATTGGATGCCATTTGATGCAGAAGAAAAATGACGTCGATGTATCTAGTCAAATCTACTCCGAATTCAGCCTTTTCGCCTTTCGCAAAAAACTGAACGCTACAGCGAATGCTGGCTTTTCATGGCGACATTCCTGCTCCTTAAGAAAATTAAACAGAAGGCGTCAATAAATACAATCCGCTCATCCACTATGTGAAGATTTTTGTCCAGAAAAGTAGTGAGAACACTTAAAATACTGGTTATGGTAAAACTCGTGGTCTAATTCAAAACACTCATACATTTTCCCCACAAAAATAAATCAATATAATTTCTATGTCCTTTCTTCTTGTAACTTCAGTAATATGTATTGAATTTATGTTTTCTTGTTTTCCGAACGATGTTTTGTCGAAACGTTATTTATCACTTCACTTCCCATGCGCATATGTATGAACACGGAAAATCTACATATTTCCGAATAAGCAATTCGACGTTGATATCCAGATAAATTGCTGAGATATTCTCCGACAAACAGTTCATTTCAAAACAAAACAGCTATATTTGAACTGTTGAATTTCAAATCCTGGTTTCTGGATCCATTGCTTGAGAAAATAAATCGAAAATTGAAAAAAGGCTACTAAATTATTTTTATGAAAATCTTCAAAGTATTCAGTTTGCGTCAGAAATTTGTAATTAAATATTTTCTGATAGTTCTTCTCGAAAGAAGTTCCATTTTACTTTGAAAACTTCTTGAAAGTGAGTACTGAGTAGGTAAAATAGGAAGTGGAAGTGTTCTATATGTTGTAAAATGTGCAACCGATACTTTCCATATGTCCATTCAGAAGTAACCGCGTATAACCCGACATTCAGGATTCAAATATGTCCTGAAGGGTTCAGGAGCCTAAGTTTGACGATATGAATATTCGCTCACCTCATACTCCGCTTTGCTTATGTGAACTTTTAACAACTCTCTGCTTTGAGATCATTGAAATCGCAAGGATTTCTCAAAACCTTAAGGAGCCCCTGTAATTATTGCTCACCATGTTCACATCTATGGTCCACGTATATCAACGCTAACGCTTAGTTATCTAGAAATCTTTACGAAGAATTGGTTGTCATAAATATTGCTGTTTCGTGAAAACAATTCAGCTTTTTAGATATCACTTGACCGTATCTTCTAAGTATTAAAGTTAATATGGCGACAGATAGCTGCTTCCTATTGAAAGCTTTCAACCTAGACTCGAGGGACGTAGGGTTACCATGAATACGTAAGCTACTACTCCTCTTTGGCGCCATACTTCTCTTTTATCACCAAAAAACTGACACAAACAGCAACTTAAATGAAGAAACTTTGGACACCAAGTCACTTTACTCGGTCCATTCTGACTGATCTTTAACCACTTGCAAAACTAAGAACAAATAAAAAAAGTTTAATTGTTCAACTACTCTACCGCTTTAGGAACCTCTAGAACTCCTAACTGCTATGTGGATAATCAGACTAAATAGTCATTCGACCTAAGATTTTTAATATTACATGCGTTAACCAATATAAAGCACTTCCCGAAAACTTTCCGAATCATTTCAAATGTCTACTGAGTTAATATGACGGCAACGCAATGTGGAATATTATCGCCTGACCTCCAGGCACATTCTAATTACTGTGAGTGAGGTTGCGATCTGACATAATTCCGGATTTCCCATCTTTTGCATTTGCTTTAGCTGAACTGCGGCAAGTTATGTATCCTCCACCTCTATTCATCTGTTCTCTGAAATTCCAAAAATTCTATTCCAGCTTTTCTTCGACCGTGAAATCAATCAAGAAATGGAATCGAGGGACTGGAAGAGAAGCCAAAAGATTTAGGATTGTTTGGTGCCATTTTGCCGTCTCTTTAGAGAAACAGTGACTTTTACGGCAACCTAAAACAACCATCAAAATCCTCTAATCTGTTCTGTGTAATGGATTTTCATTTCAACTCAGCACTAGCTCCCCTTCAACGCATACCTAACTCCACAGACATCTCTACGATAGCCGTCCCCTCAAAAAGTCAACTGCAGGAATCTCGCGGGAGCTCGGAATGATTTGTTACCCTATAGGGCAACTTTAGCATAAAAGCGTCGAGAAATGTGTTGCACTAGGAGTGCGAATTTCATTTGTCACATTTCAGGTCGTGTTTTCATTCTCAAAAGAAACTCCTCCTTCTTAGCACCTGAGTGGTCCTAAAAGTCATTCATTGGGGCTTCAGGAAGAATAATTCGTTTAAATACCGTATGTTGTCCTTTAGCTTATTTTAGAACTAGTAATGAAATAATGTCAATTGTCCGATGACGGTTCTACACTCAGTTATGGACAGGAACAATACCGTAGTATAGTACGAAAAAAACCATGAACGGTCATCCTTACGAAACAAAATCGCCTGAAAATGCATAGAATTCAGCCTCAATGATTGGTAGCGTATCGTTGTTTTCGTTGATGCTCTCGTTGGTATCGCCTCCAATGAATCATACGGGCGATAACCGCGGAAATTTATCAATTTATAATGAAATCGTTTCCAACTGGATATCAGGTTGTACTCGATTATCAGGATGCAAAAAATTATTTTTAGACTCAGTCCGCTGTTATCATATAGATATTTTTATTTAGTTCTATTATTTTTTCACTCCGTAATTATTGCAAGCATTTTGAAATCACTTTTTAAAATTTTTAAAATGCGACTTACATTTCAAAAAATTATCAGCACTTGAAAGAGATCCAAACCTACGCATACATAGCATTACAGCTCTTCCCGAGATAAATATTTCTTATGAATTAAATGTATATTGTTGCCAATGTTAATGCTATGCCACCAGCACTTCTCGACAAGTCAATTTATAAGACTAATCCTAGTGAAAAGGAGATACTCTTTTCGATATTCTAGCGATATTCATTACTTATATTATTATTTCTTATTTATTTTCTGACATTCATATTGTAGCAATATTCTATTCTATTATACAACGAATATTCTTGCTAGAGAAGCAAATGGTAGTGATGTTGATAAGAGCTAAGAAAAAAAACAGATTTTTTTTAGGAATTTAGGAACTCCTCTTATATGACATCATAAATGTTGATGTTAATCCAAAAACGACGGATTTCAACAAAACTTAGGACATAATATGCATCTCCGTTAATCTTAAATCTTTTTTGTTCTCTTTACTACTGCGAGAGCATAAGGAGTGCAATTAATTAAAATTATTATTTCGATTTTTGTTACCATCGAAATTATTCAAAAAGATAGTAAATAGATAAGAATTACACATACTTGTAATAACTCTTTCAAGTCATGCAAGATTATGATTCCCAAAGAATCTGAAGACTCTCGCTAATCACAGAGAATAGAGTCGAATATTGTAATCGTCTCCTTGTACTTGTTTATCCTTCATAAATTCATTTCAAACTTCGAAAGCTCATATGAATCCATATTTTGTCCTTCAAATCAACTTTTCATCACCGTTTTCACAATTTAATTCTAATATTAGCGCCAGTTTTACGAAAACTATGCACTAAACTTTGACTACAAAACGAATAATTGAAACAGAACCGGTGGCAACAAAAATAACAGTGATGTGTAACTAAATAATACAAAAAAGTTATGTGCTGCTCAATTCCGATAAGTTTTGTAGTGAAAATAAAGAATTACATAAATGATCATCTCTTTTTTAAAAGAGAATCTTCATCTCTCCGCCAAACAAAATCAAGAATGGAGACTTATCATCTGCTTTGTACAGAAATTCCTCGCTCTTAGTCAAGAATGGAAGGTTTGGAAGTTTTGTTGGATTCAAGAATCTTACTGTATACATACGTTGGGAGCAGCGATCCCACTATTCGCTTTCAATCAGTCCCCACTGAACAGAGAATTATGCTGTTTTCAAGCTTTGAACGTTTTCAACGTAATATCAGCTCCTTCGCAAATTGAGGGGTTACTACGCTCAGTCAGTTTGAGCCCCATCTAATTAATGGCTTAAATGAGGAAGAAAAAATTTTTCAATCCAAAAATATTCTTCAGAAATCATTCTAAAAAGCGAATAAAGATGTAAAATCACATAACAGGAGGAAATAGAGGTGAAGTTGGACAACGTTTAAAAAATACCTACATTCTGGTGTCTGTAGGTTGTTCATCTTCGTCCTGAGCGTTGCGTTCAATTGTCCATCCCAAAGAGGAACTAAAACATCTGGAAAACGATATAGAGTGCACTTGGCAAAATTTATGTTCTCTTCTTATTTATTTTACTGTTTATTTACTTGTTTTCATCGTTGTTTATTTATTTGTTTCTTTGTTTATTTGTTTATTTACCCACATACACCAGAGCAAACATGAAATCCCAAGAGAAAATCATACCAGAGCCTAATCAAAACAAAAATTCCCATCCTTAATTTTTGGCAGTGGAAACTAAGCGAGATGTCGCAGTTCTCGTAAAACTGATTTCACAAACTATTCGATAATTTATCGGTTCGAACAAGTAAAACAAAAAAAGGAATCATTGATCTTCAATCCTGTGTGTATTAAAGTGAGCACGTTGTCAGGTTACCTCTTCCTCTTTCCTTTCTATCATCTACATTGTTAGCTCTTCCCACAAACATAACATTAAATACTTGAAAACTACTATTAATTACATAAAACAACATAAAATTATTCTTTTCCTCTTTTTCCGTATTTTTTCCAATTCCTAAATCTTTCAGTCACTAAATGAACAAATGCAATTTGGTTTCATCGTATTCCAAATAACCATTTCGTAAAATATTGAGACAGGGTAAATTTAGCTTACGAGATAATTTTTTTCCTTTGCATTTAGATCCATGATCGCCATCAATTCCAGCATCTTTATCCTACCGAAAACTGTTCTCGAAGTAAAATGAATAAGAACATAAGAGCTTATGAGGGAGAAGAAGATAAGTTCAGCTCAGTATGTCATGTTTTGAGGAGAGTCCAAAAGTGTTAGACTTCTTATATCCTTAGATTCAAAATGAGCTCATCGGCATAAATTTTTTGCTGCTATGTGTTGTTGTTTTCTGTGCATTTCTCCTCACAAACAACGAAGATACACTTCAGATCTACCCATAATGTAAATAGATCAAATAGCTGCATTTGTTAGTTAGAGACTTTTGCCTCGAGGAAACCATCTTCTGAACATATGAATTAAAAGAATATCGCTGGTGAAAGTGATAATAAAGTGTATGTACCGTATATACGATATGATGAGTACATTAGGAACATTTATTTTGATGCTAAAGCCGATCCACTTTATTTTAAGTAACAATTTGGAGAGGAAGCAACATTATTAGTACTCCTTATTTATATTCATTTCACACATTTCACTAAAAGAAGTTTTTTCAAAGTTCAAGTTCTATGAAAGAAAAAAGACAGGACCGACTACATCTTCAGAGTAATGTTCAGGTCATTTTACAAATCTCTTGCTCTCGTCACAGATTTGTAGCCCTTTCTTATTCTACGAAAAACGCACGGGGAAGAATACATGAGAAAAACACGTCGACTTGAGAAAAAAAATGTAATGCGAATTTTGCAAGGGCGGCAAACTGTTCAGTTTCTCTGAACGTAATAAAAGTTTTCATCTAATACATAATATACCATACGCTATTAACATTTTTTAAATAGAGTAAAAAAGAGGAAAATTTTTTGGATTTCTGCGTTGTTCTGTATTTCTTATGGAATTCGTACTTAACCGAAACAAAATGAAAGAAAAAGCAGGAATTGAAGTAGGGAATGAAATTTTATCTACATCGAACAGAGTTGAGACAAGAAATCATCTCTTATTTTCAGCGCTTTCACTTTTTTAAGTCGATGTTCACTTTTTGAATAGAGAAATTATGACACTTCTCCAATCTGTACATATGCGTCCTTTAAAACACCTTCCACCTTTCCCGAATACTAAACAAAACAAATGGCTTACTGTATGAACAAGATGAGTGCAAGTAGATAGGCTACCGCAGTCTGCATGATGGGAAGCCGATGCGATAGGTTATGAAATGAGGCTTGGCCTCCTTCGATCTTAAATATGCAGTCCTCAAAAGTGGGCGTGGCCTCAGTGAATGCGGCGGTGGCGTCGACGACGACAAAGAGCGGAGGCGGTGGCGGCGCCGGCGGTAAACAGAAGCACCACCTCCATTCTCCGAGTAGATCATCTCACCAGTCGTGCAGCTGAGGTTGTCTGCACTGCTTGCAGCGGAACATCCCAATGTCCACGCTGAAGTTACCCACAATACCAAATTCCATGAAGAACTGCTGAACTTCTTTTCTTTTCCGAGAAAAATTAGAATTGTGCATGTGAGACCGAAATCGTCTGCATTCATGAGCTTAATAAAAAAAAGGCAAATGCTTCTAGTGAAGAATAAATCAAGAGAAATAGCAATACGAAGGAAAGTACAAGGAAACGCTATCCTAACAAGCGATCCGTTTTCACATGATATTATGAGAAAAAAGAACGCTGAACATATTGAAAATTGTCTTATGCTCCGAAAAAGGCTCGAAAATGCATGAGACTGCTGAGTGCACTACCAGCATGGCCCCGCGATACCTTCACTCCATAAAAATGATTTCCCGATACTGTGTAGGAGAAAAAAAGGTGAGGAGAATAGATCGTTGAGCACATGTTTCACCAACGCCATTTGATAAAGGATGAAGAATCTCTGTCGTTGAACAATCATTTTCTCAATACACCATCTCATTCAACCATTTAGAATCTTTTTAGGTTAACGAAGGCGTATTTGCCTCATAAAATCACTTACAGGGAACAGCCAATATACCAAATCAGTTTATTTGTGTCCTCCGAGATCACTCTGGTACCAGTTCATCCACCTCTTCCCCCAGGTGAGCTACGCCCGCCCATTCAAAGAAGTTCGTAAGATTACTTAGTAACGAGGTCTCTCTTTTCTTTTTTTAATTTTCAATGTTTGACCTACTTGAATTCTAGCTCTGCATTCTCGCATTTAAGCGCAAATTGTATTCTTTGCGTGACAAATGTCGTCAGGCGACATCGGCCGTTTCACGGATTGAGCATTGCTGACGTTATATGGGCAACTGCAGGTCATCGTTCTTGAACAATAACCGAACCGTGGGGGAACTCCACAACGGCTGAACTCATGTTGTTGTTAAAGCAGAAATCCACGGGACTTTTATAACTGCTCAGTGATGGCCAGAATCTTCTCAAAATTCGTCAAAATGTTTGCACAGAATCCAACACTTTTTTTTTATAAAAACGAACTAAATCATCTGCTTTGCTGAAACACCTGAAGTGCAAAACTTGAACTCTATTATCAATGAAACTTCGAACCTAAACTTCTAACTCGCCTTACCCGACTGACTGAGAGTTAGGAAATGACAAGCCTTTTCAACAACTGCAATAATTTGCGAAGCATGGAACTACATACATATTTGCTTTATTTTATTTTATTTTCCTACCTATTTACTTTCAACACTCAGTACTCTTCAAAATGCAATGCGAATTACACGGAAAATAAATGACAATTAGAAACGGTAGCAGTCAGCAGAAATATGTATTGTAGGCAAATTAGGAAAAGCAACATTGAATTTTTCTTTTCATCTGATTATTTGATTGCTATTATTTTTCTAATATTTATATAGTCTGATGAAGTTACGTAGTTCTGCGCGACGACGTCTCCGATTATAATAAAATAGTTTTCGAAACATTTTGTGTCCAATGACAGAAAGTAGTTGGCATCCATAAGCCTGACAATAGATCCGCGCGACCACCTGCTGTTAGGTTCGGACACGGGGTGAGCCAAGAATCGAATAAAGGTATTGTCCACTTGTAGATGTTAGTAATAACGCTATAAAAAAGGATAAACTCACTGCCGTATCAATCCATTCGGGATGCACCAACGCGTTTTCCACTGCAATTCGTAATCATTGAGATTCTGGAACGCGTGTTGGGCTATACAATGATTTGTGGGGCCAGCCGATGATCAGGCCGTTGTTAATAACCTCCCAGACAAATCTGGTACCAATTTATCAACCCCTGATGATAAAGGGCTTGGTTGGCACGAGGGCGGTTTCGAACATCGTCCATGCGGCAATAGCGGACCTCTACTACGTCGCACTCGCTCTGTATTATGTAATCTTTATTATTATTAAACAACATTATCAAAGGTAGAGGAGTTAAAAGGGTATACCTCTACCACAAAAAAGGAAAGCACTATATCTTATTTTATGGCTAGAAATTTCCTGATTACTCTTGAATAGTGTTGATCAAACACTCTTAATCAGATGTTGTTCTCTTGCTTATTCTGTTTCATCTGAGACCATCTAAGTCAGAAGAGGGAAAACCTGAGAAAGTTAATGTGCTTGGTCCTCTATTTCAGTCGCCCTCAGACTCTCAAGTACTATGTTATTTGGATTCTATTCCACATTTTCATCTCTTGTGTAGCACAGTCGGTAAGAGATTCCCCAGTGACTGTGCGATCTTCAACTCCTTATTTGAAGGGTCATTTCTAGTGGTGCAATGAATTAACAGCAATATTTACAATTTTGCTGATTGATGATTTTGCTTAGCATCGAACCTACCTGTCTCGACGTCGGTCCTACCGGGCTGCATCCATTCGTGTTCACCAGCATGATGCGTAAGAACATCCACAATTTCCTTCTCATCCGTCGATGAGCCCTCTTCGGTGTTCATCTCAATGGAGTGAACCGCTTGAGACTGTTCAGAACCGGAGGCGAGCAATGTGGAGATGTTGAAAGCCATAAGTGACACTGAGACTATCCATTATTCGCCTCAGTCTAATACCAATCATATCCTGGGAAAGTCGTTGGCACACCTGCCCGCCGTTGTCTCATTCTCCCGGCTAAGTGCCTTTTTTCTCAAAGCAGCTCCACGACGTTGGATTATACTGTAAACACCACTTTAAAATCGCTTGTATCAATCGCAGTGAAATGGATCTCCGAGTGAAACTGCGTTACATAGGAAATTATCAATCTGTTGACTCCAATTGATCTCATAGTCTTGGTATTCCAATGGCAGCTTAACTCGTACTGAAATTAGAATTCTATCCGTCTACACTTCCTAACTTTCCTTCCAACAGCTGCACAAAGTTACAGCATTTCTGGGGTCCTAGAGACTTTCATGCGGAAGGTATTCGCGAGAGTTGTCGATAGATCAAAACACGACAACTATTGAACTACATCATCTAGGCCGGAATTGCACACGGATTTGATCCCGTATATCGTCGTATTCCTTTTTCTGTCTTTTCACTAACTTGAATTATAATTTGTGTTTCTTGGCCACAACCTTTTTGGCATGCCATTATGCTTAAGAAATAAACAAATATGAAACCTATCGAGTTCAATAATTGACCAGGTAAGTATCTGTGTTGTATTGTATCTTAAGTTCCAAAAAATTTCAAAAACTAGATCTTATGAATCCAAGATACGCAAATTTCACAAACAAAGAATTGCAAATTCTTTGTCTTGAGAATTTTCTTGTAATGAAGTAAGTTCTGTTGAGTTCGAAACACGGAAATATTGGTGGAGAAATTGTTGACTCAACAGAGCTCGGTATGGATTGAAGCGTTGTATGGCATACCTCAGCACTACAAATCTATTTTATTCGTGTTGTGCTTCAAACTTTCTCGTGTTCTGGAGCCTCATTCTATCTATATCTGCTATTAGTATATTTACAAAGTTTTAGATTGAACTTTTATTAATCTTACGTTACTCCTCTTTTCGCCGTCTTCAGACGCCTGAATAGAGGTTGACTGGAACAATCTTACGTCTTCCGACGTATTCATCAAACGCCACACTGCTTTGGACCAGTGTTTTGATAGTTGTTCAGTGTACTAAGGACGGAAGTCATATACATTAAAATTAGTCCTAAGTGGTATTCCGGACGTGCTGACCCAGGTAGCACGTCTAGAATACCACTTAGGACTGTCGGCGTGTCGCTGCGCAGTGCACCAACGAATGGTGCAGTGTAGGATCACCAGTGGCGATATTGCTTTTGACTTACACACAGTGCGGCAGGCATTTATAGGTCACAGAGCCGTACCAGCGGATGTGCAGCCGCTGGTAGCACGCACCTGTACTTATTTTATTCGTGTTGTATTATTTCGTCAGTAGAAGTGACCGTTTTACCCTATATCTTGTTGGCAGATTCATACAATTCCCGACAAACTAAACTGCACACCTTGGCGAAGTTATGACAGTCTGAACTAGAGTTGCTGCAAGTTCGTTCGAAGTTTAACGACGATCACAAATTCCTCAAATTGTCATAAATGCTACTGCATTTACCTTGGACACAAATTCCAAACGCTTTCGCTGTTTAATGGGTTGTTTTTTTTTGATCCGCCGACAACAGAAACGCTTAAGCTATTTTTCAAACCGAAATTCACTTATTGCATCAGCCCTAAAAACAGTCAAAGCTCGATTTTTCGAATCCACGGCGTTCACACAAATTTGACGTAGAATAGATGAGTGGGATTTCTTCTATTACGCTTTTTTTCATTCTCACTGCCAAGATTTAGAATGTGGACAAAGGCTCATGAAAAGAGATTTTTAGAGTTATTATTATTATTACTATATTAGAAGGATTATCACTCCGATCCTTCTAAATCTTGAGAGCAAATCAGCTGTTTTTTCCTCTTTTTTGAAGCAACGCAGAGGTCGATGGTATTGAACTGTGAGTGTACGCTAGAGAGATCCAAAAACCCAAGAATGAGGATATTTTCACATGAGAAACAGAAACTTTTCAAGGCAGCATTTGTGTTCCTGCTGCCCTCAGGATTCCATTCCTTCGCAGCCCTCAAAACCGTCCTTCCTTGAAAAGTTGGTAACTTTCGTTTCGATTGTCAACTTCAGATGCTGACGAGATTCTTGGGCTACATTCAGGTGGCTCTCAATCGATACATCCACGCTGCTGAGGCATCAGTCTATCTCGTTGGTGATCTCCATCGGAGAAGTTTCTATCGCTTGTGACTCACTCTACCGTCATTTTAGCCTATCTTTCCTTGGTTCTTCTAACAGTCTAAAATTTTCGACACTTTCTGGCCTTCGTATTCATGTATTATTTTCTTTATTTGTTCTTTGAATTTCTTAGGAATTATCGCAGGTTATCTAATCCAACGGTTATGTCGTGGTCGACGGTTCCTAATCTTCGAATAGCTTCTTTACCTTCAACTTTAGAGATTCGTAGCCTGATAATGTTAAGCATTCATTAGATGAAATGAAATAAAAACATTTTTCATTTCATTTCATCCACTGAAGGTTCCCAAAAATTATCTGCTCCTCATCCGTAGAAAAGAGATGTTCTCAAAGAATTTGAAAGTTTTCAAAAGAGTAGAAACCCACACAAAGCGGCACTGCAGCGACTTCACTTCTTGTGCGACCTATGAATTATTGGTCACCGTAATACTCAACACTTTCCCACTTTTACTTCGCTTTGGAATTCACGATTGTGCTGATCCCTCTAGGGAGTTACACACGAGAATTCCATTTTTCGCGCAATCTGCTAAAGCTATTTCTGGCATCAGTCTCCTGACGCTGATTTACCCGAGACCGAAAGACAATTGTTTTGTTGTTTGTTGTGAAAGCTTTGTTATAACCCAAAAAGGATATTTCTATTGGAGGGTATTCGTGTTGTTTTTAGAATTTTCTTTCACAAAAGTTCTAATTTTCGCGACGTTATCGATGCTCTTACAACTAATATAATATCTAATGTCGTATATACTTAATATTATAATTCATACATAATTTTCCATAATTATACACTCCCAAGTGGTGCAGATTGAATGTGCGTGTGAAATATTGCGTGTTCCAAAAATTGCAATTTGACATTTAAAAAGCCATAATGATTAAAAATGAATCTTATTTTTGTTGAAAAGCAAAATACAACAAAAACAAAAAAATTTACACATTTTCCACATTTGACAACAGAGTTTCGGAATCAAAAAAACATATGGGAGCGGTTAAATTTCCCCCTTCTCTTTGTTCTCATCACGAGTACATTTAAAAGACTGGAATCGTGATGGAGACAAAGTGAAGGAAAAATCCAGTGTCGATGAGTAGTAAAGTTTTCGCTATTTGATACACAAACGGTAATCTGAGATTTCCTGCTGACTTCTGATTTGCTCTCTTCTGGTAACATAAGATCCTTATAATAGTTGTTGCTCTACCGCAGAACGGATGTTGATTCTCTCATCTCTCGCGCTGTTTTGCTAAGACATTGTGAATTTTACTGCGAGGGTGAGCTAAATCGTTCAGATGAAAGTGAAATGACAATGAAAATGCTTTACTTTCTCTGAAGATCCCCAAAACATCCCTAAAGACTCTTCTACGTTTTCGTTCGAAAATATCATGTAAAACATTTTGTATGTGGGTTCAAAAGCTCTATATAACGAACACTGCATTATTTATAATGCAGTAATTCGTTTCCCTGCTCCTATGCTCTCACTTTTCACGGTTATGCAATATGAGTAGGTGGTGGAGGAGAGCAATTCCGTCTTCCATGACGGTTGCACGAGTTGTCGAGGGATAAGAACAGAAAGTGTCAGTTCCATTTCCATATTTAAAACTCTTGTTCTCATCACGAGTAAAAGACTGGAATCGTGATGGAGACAAAGTGAAGGAAAAATCCAGTGTCGATGAGTAGTAAAGTTTTCGCTATTTGATACACAAACGGTAATCTGAGATTTCCTGCTGACTTCTGATTTGCTCTCTTCTGGTAACATAAGATCCTTATAATAGTTGTTGCTCTACCGCAGAACGGATGTTGATTCTCTCATCTCTCGCGCTGTTTTGCTAAGACATTGTGAATTTTACTGCGAGGGTGAGCTAAATCGTTCAGATGAAAGTGAAATGACAATGAAAATGCTTTACTTTCTCTGAAGATCCCCAAAACATCCCTAAAGACTCTTCTACGTTTTCGTTCGAAAATATCATGTAAAACATTTTGTATGTGGGTTCAAAAGCTCTATATAACGAACACTGCATTATTTATAATGCAGTAATTCGTTTCCCTGCTCCTATGCTCTCACTTTTCACGGTTATGCAATATGAGTAGGTGGTGGAGAGAGCAATTCCGTCTATGACGGTTGCACGAGTTGTCGAGGGATAAGAACAGAAAGTGTCAGTTCCATTTCCATATGTTGCTCGAACAAAAGACACTTGCTCTCGATCTGAGTTTGAAAATAAAAATAAAAAACATAAACCTCTAAATATAATTCTGAGAAGATAGGGGGCGGCTGCGTACGAAGTGCTGTGGTGGAGCCAGCGATCTAGGTAGTGCCCTCGTTTTGTGCAAAGGTAAGGGTCCGATCCCAATGTTAACAGCAAGTTTCACTTCTAACGCAGCCGCTTGCATTGCAACGCAAATTGCATCCATTCCGTCCATTTCTTCTTAATTGCCGTAAAAAACTGCCCGGAAGTTACGGCTTCAGGCGTTTTGGCGCACTATTTTCTACAGGGAGTTCGACTGGAGCCCGCCAGCCTTGTGCGGTGCCGCATCTTCCGGGCCGTTTTTTACTGCAATTAGGAAGAAATAAACGGAATCACTCCTCTCTCCGCAGTCTCCCATCCCGTATACGAATACTCCACCTGAAATCTGCACCGCCTCAGATTTGTGGGGTGATGCCTTTAAGAGCAGCATATCACAAAATAGGTGATCTTGGGGTCTCTCCACAAGAATATAGGTTTAGGGGAGTAGATCACGAAAATGTGTTTCTACGATACCTTATGATGCTCCGACCTCACACATGCGCCTTTTCCGTTAGCCACACTCTATAACGATCAGGGGGAACTTCATTGTCCGTGTGCTCCGGGATGCCTTCACAGGCAGCATACCACAAATCTGACATGATGAGCGAATCCGCAGTATGAGCTAGAGATTGGTTGTAGATTATGGAATCCGGGTGCTCTTAGGGTTCCTCTAAGAGTTCAGTTTGTAGGGAATGATTTCCCCCCATTTTTCCCTGTAACTGTACGTCAATAGGATGCTTCGCGGTGGTAAATCTTGGCGAAATTCCTTCGCTGGTGTCATACTTTCTTTTGCTGGGGGTGCTGTCCTCAGGATCCCACTCAGAAATTTTATTTCTGCCCTACTTCCTCGATATAATTGATAATGATAATGATGATAATTAGTCACAACCGCCATTCCTCTTAGCCGGATTTCGCTAGAACGCTATTCATGCGTGGTCATACAAAACAAAACGGAAATCCATCCGTTACAGAGTAAAATCTTAGAGGTAACCGACAGTTCCGACAGCATCCAGCTAAGAGCTGTTTACTGTCGCTTTAAAGGCAGTGTATCACGAAATTGACGTGGTACTGAAACCCCAGGGAAAATTTAGAGGTTGATGGTGGCTCCGCCCGTATTATCCCTAATTGTCGTAAAAAAACGGGATTCTTTCCTATAGAATTAGTGCAATGCAACAGCTTTTAACACGTCCCGCGTCCACGCGCGAGCTCCCGAGGATCAATAAAGTCTCCTCAGCAGCCTATTCAACTGATACCAATGAATAGACTGCTGAAAGGACCGGAACTTGTAAAAGGGTGCGCATTCTAGGGATTAAGGGTCGAAAGGAACAAACGTCGTTCCCACGCTGCTTTTTATGACGCTTTTTTATGACTGAGGGCGATTGCTCGCCTGTTTCCGCAGTCGGCAACTCAAATCTTCCCCTTGAAGATTTCCGTACCACGAGAAATTCTTCACACGCTATTTTTTTTGAAAACATTGAGGTTAGTAGCTTGGGGAATGGTCATACACATTCCTATTTATTCTTTATTTTCTGGATCTCAAAAAAAAAACCGTAATAAGCACTAAGCCGATATCAGTACTCTAAACGTTACTGTAGAAGTGTTTGGGAATCTCAGTTAAGCATGTGAAGAATTACAAAGTAGGAAGTCAATGCTAATATTTATCTTCCCGAAAGATTCTCCTGTGTACTTGCGATGCACGTCTCACGAAAATACTTCCTATCTTTAAAATGGTCAATCGATTTACCAGACTATCTCAGGAGAACTATCTCAGAAGCTTCTCTATTCTAAACAAGTTGAATGCGGAATTGAAGCCCATTTTGAAGCTCAGTATTTTTTGAGTACTTTAGCTGTGAATGGATTCAAAAAATTGTTTGAGCAGAAAAGTGACGAGTTAACAAGTAACACAACTCTCCTCAGCGATGCACTTGGATCTTCCTTGCTAATATGAACAAAACGAGAGAGCACAAAATCCTTTTGCTCAGAAAGAAATACTCCAATGTAATAATGTAATAATCAGATCTGTGAGGGAACCGGCTGATGTTCAGGATTACTTTGCGTTTCTGCTATACAATGTGCAGGAAAGTCATTGTATGAAACTGATACTGAAGGTGCGACCAGATTAGGATCAAGAGGTGGAACAGGTTGCAGAAGTGCCAGCGACGGAACCACTCTATCCCTATAGAGCTCTCTAATCGAAGTAGTTAGTTGCTTTTTCCATTTTGTTCTGAAATATAGTGATTATGAGATCGAAAAACATGAATTTTAACGCATAAAAATATATTTATTCAGACAATTACCTTCGATTCTGAAACCAGGTTTTGATCTGTGTTTCGGTTAGATTTAAGCTTCTTGAAAGTTGTATTCTCTTCTGCACGCTAAGGTACTTGTCTGTCTGTAATAAGAAAAAAATAGCCAAAAGTCAGTTGCAGTCTTTCTGGTCAGTCATATAGGCTGGAAAAGAATAATTCCAAATTCTGTCATTTTTAGAAGCCTGCAAATGAAGCAGGATGAAACAAAAGTAAGTAAGTAAACAAAAGTTCACTTAGTGAGTCTTTTCTTCAGTAATTCTTATTGAAATTCCAAAATATTTTCAAGGGCGCCACATTCACAATCTAAAAACTTGGATGTGCCCTGTAACAAATAAGACAATTTTGGCTAATGTCCTATTACCAACCATTAGTAATTTTGAGCCATCCAGAAATAAAAGAGCCTTTTAAGCTGCATCACACTAAATTTTCACTAACTGTTTTCATCCTATCCTAGTTAAAAGTCCGGTCATCTTGAAAATCCTACACCTACAGCTTTACTAGTGCTGCTCTTGCGATTAACGGTTTTCAATTTTTCGCATGCAGTACATTTACTATGTTTTCTAATGTGAACGTGGTTAATCTTACTTCTAGCATCTCCACATCAACCCAAATAGTAACCATGTAACACATCGTGAAACACCTTCAACATGACACTTTCAGACGCTTTAGATAGTAAAATTGCCAAAAAAAGCAAGTTAATAGTTGAATTCAATTTCACAGCCAAATTCTGTGACGTGTTGTATCACTAGGTGAATATTCTGAATAGTCATTCTGAAAAAAACAGTAGTTGATGTGTTATATTTCGGTTGGCACTAGGTAACATTAACCGAGACATAAATATTGTGTACGAATGGCGAAAATGTTCTAATTTGTGGAGCATCATCACGTTAACGGTCAGTTTTAAAGACAGTATGCCACAAATCTGAAGATTCTGAGCTAGAGAAAGAACAGGCTTAGAAATTTATATTACGAGTATGTGTGTGCTAACGTCCAATTCCCCTTAATCATCTGCAAAAATGGCGTGGGAAACAGTCTTCGAGTCCGGATTTCCCCACGAGGCACCTCATAACACCCCGTCGTATACACGCTTGTTCCCTTGGCAGCCTATCTATTGGTTTTTCTTGATTATTCTGCTGGGAAAACCTCATCGATTATCGGCCGGCTCCACCCCCGTTCTTAATTCCCCTTCCCCCCTCCACCATTCGAAAGCCTTTTTTCACACCGCTTTCCAGGGTTTTCCAGAACAATATTGGGGGAATTAAGTGTTGGCATGCTCATACTCGTGATCTACACCCATACTCCTGCCCAACGTCGTCAATTTCACTACGTACGCTGCCTACGATAGTACGATAGCTGAGAACGAGAAAGAAGCTCCGCTGTCCAGTACATCTAAAGGTTCTGCTCAAGACCTCTTATAGACCTCATCATTAAGGTATAGATGTGTGGTATAGTGGCTGGCTCTCAGCCAGAAGAAGTAAAAAATCAAGAGTGCCCCACCGCACAGACGTCTACTGTAGATTGAATCGATTGGAAGCGCAATGGAACAACGAACGAAGCGTTTAGCAGACTGTGAATGTGAACCTCTGGGGGAAAAAAGCACGAACAAATTCTATTCCCGAAATATTTGAGACTTTGTAGCCATAAAATGCGGTACTTAATTAAAATAATTTCTGTTTGATTTATTAACAATATGTTATCACAAAACCAACCTGAAATTCACATTCCAGCTTTTCAAGTTGTCTAGCGGTGTAAGCTTGCCGTGGCTTGCGTTCTCCTATCGCTTTCCTAGACCGTTTGTAGTCGTGTTTACGAGCTATAAAATAATTTTAAACGGGTATTTTCGCCCGAGAAGTTCTAATCTCTTCGAAAGAATTCGAAGAACACGTAAACAAAAGATAGATTGGACTGTATTATATGTAGAAATATGATGATTGTTTCAATGTTTTTCTTTGTTTTTGGACCCTTCCTGACTGCGGAACCACCCCGACCTCTACAATTCCACCTCTACATTCTCCCGCAGATTCTCTCACCATCTCAGTTTCGTAGTAAAGTACCTTAAAAAGATATTGCGGATCCATCCATTGCGTGATTCCATCCTGTAATGTGGGAACAAAGCTACCAATGAACATTCGCCTCTACATGCACTTCCGCACATTTTTCATAAAGTCCATATTTTGCCTTCACCCCACAAATTTATTATCTAAAGTTTGCTATATAAAGTACGGTCAAAACGACCTGAACTGTGCAAATGTGCAAACGGCTCTAAGTGAATGGGTTGTTCTGCTGCACAGTTTGAGTGAAACTAGAGAGGTACCCACCACGATCATGACCCCCTACGTAATTGTTCCACAAGTCAGATTGTTTCGGCTGGACTGTATCTCTTGGCGATAGTTGCACAGTAATCAATTTCAATTGCATTAATTGCTCTAATGAATTAATTGCCTAACTTTGTTGTGCCCAACCACGTGAACGAAGTTTTCACTCATCCCTGTTCTATACCACTATTCGGGCGTAGTTTCGCAATTTGAAGTTTACTTACCAACGTTGAGTATACCATGCCGGGCCCTCTTGTCATCTGACTCATCTTAAATGACATTCATTTTCTCTATACACTGTAGTACTTATGCGGGGCCATAATTCCTTTGTTAGAATATATTCGTACGTCGTTATTTTTAGATCTTATCACATGCACGATTTATTCAGAAGTATGATTTTCGCATAACAAAAGGTATAATTGGGAAAAAAAAAGTGCAGCATGACAATGACAGACCTCCCATACCCAGCAGCATTTGTAATTCGACAAGGGATGGAGTTTTGATGTCGTGAGCGATCGCATACATAGCAAGTTGGCTGGACGCTAAGTTGTTCCATTGCGATAACGCATTTCCGTAGGACGCTGTAAGAACGAGTTTTTCACGGGAACATCGCGTATTTTTCCGATTTATCCAATATGCCTCACGTAATACTGTGGTAATATGTACCAGCTTGAGGAATCATTCACAGTGTAATTACGATTAAATGTCTTATAACGTAGATGGTGGGAAATAAGAGAGAGTTAAGTGCTAATCTGCATTCCGATTTCGCATGGAAATGAAAAATTACGGTGAGAAAGCGATTCTATTCGGAATCTACATGGAATTATGAATGAGTGCAAATGAACACATTGTCGCATATACGTAAGCTTAGCATTAACACAGCTTCGAAAAAAGCAAGGACTGGTTACCTCAAGAAAAAGAAGGGTGGGCAGAAGAGACGAACTGTTGAAGTGAGCTGTTCAGTGTAATGAAGAGGAAGGAAATAAAGAAAAGAATAAAAGGATAAAGGATAAAGTGTCTGGCGTTAATAAATCCGCTTAGGATGCGCGCCCACGTTCACTTTAATTCAGAATCCTTTGAGGTCCACGAACGTGTAACTGGCCAACACAATGACCTGCAGTCGAATCGAACCCGAAGGGATGAAAGGCTTGGTGAGCTTCCTTATTTACTTTTTTATTCCTTACTTACATCTTTCATGTTCACAACTAGAGCAAACAAAGTTTTTCCAGCTCAAGATGTACTCTACCTACTTTTTTTCTTTTCTTTTCTTTTTCACGTTTCTGATAGATTTCTAATGCTTCACTAATGAAAAAAGCAAAGACTGGTTACCTCAAGAAAAAGAAGGGTGTCAAAATGTCACTGTCAAAATACATAGTACTCTCGCAGTGACATAAATAAATAAATAAATAAATTTATTTATTTACTTATTTATCTATGTATTTTATTTATATATAAATAAAAAATATATTATATATATATATATATATATATATATATATATATATATATATATATATGAATGGCCCCATAATTGTGGTGTTCTGTGCCTGACTACTTCCTTCAAGACTTTTTTTCATGTCTAGTTAATGAAGGCAAATAAGCTGCATTCAGATGAACGTATGACAAATGATTCACATGTACACAAACGATAGAGGATGATGCGTCTGACGTTGGTCAGTGTTGAGATCAGCGTATCCGACGTATTCAAAGTCATGCCAAATACTACTTTCCACTACTATCGCCAAACTGATGACGAATCAAGAGGACTGCGGAGAACATCAAGGATCGACTAGTTGAACCTAATAGTTTTCGTTTTAATGGTGACTTAAGAATGATTTGAGTTAAAACAAAAGATCTTGTGCGTCTTTATAATGGATTTTTAAACTGATAAACGTCCTCAAAAGAAACAACATCTCTATGAAGATGAGAAAACGCATAAAGATGCGAAGTAGCACTTAGCAAATTGCTCACAGAAAGGAAAGTCGAATCTATGAAAGGTTTGCGGATTACGCATAGGCTATCACTTACATCCCGCCAAAGTCAAGGGGATAAAAATCCCATACCGGTGGGATTAATGAAATTCTACTCAACGTTATGTCGATAAAGGTGTAGACTGAGCAATTGGTCTAAATGTTCACTTCAACTGAGAGAGGTTCAAGATAGCTGCAGTATTAATAAAGCATCAGGATTTCTTTCCAGAGGAGGGGAAATATTATCTTAATTTTCTACAGGAAACTAATCAATTTCTGAGTACTGCTGCACTCCATTGAGTGATTTGGCAACCGTGAAATCTTCAACACCTCTGAGGTAAACATTATGCTATTAGGTCGTTTTGACTCTAGTCAGGTTTAGCAAGTTTTGTAGCACAGGAGACAAATGGTCAAAACGGCCTGACTTATAACGCCATTGCGTAAGCGTTTGCGTCGGAACCGCCGCGCGCATCTGCTTATTCTGTTGCACACTAAATGAAGTTGATAATCTGTTCCTCGCTCCATTGTGTCCAACATCTTCAATGTTTCGGTAAATCCAACAAAAACACGGAAGAATTTTATAATAATCAGGTGATCTTGTGAAATTGTTATCTAATTGCAGTAACGAGGAAGAACAAAAGTTGAAAGATAGAAAGAAAGCTTTCGGACCCTTCTGAAATGATGCATACGCTGTGTGCTGCTCAACATACAGTATTTTCACGTTTAACACTGCGATTGTATTGTGTTACAACAGCACCGATGTTGGTCTGAACGTGACTTTAGGAGTAGGAGTACAGGATGGAGGGCAAAGACGGACTCTAAATGAGAAAAAGAAGAGAAGTTCCTGGAGATCCTCTGCGGTCCGCAAAGGTGAATATAAGTTCAGGCGAGTATGAAGGTCTCGAGGCGCCACCGTCCCCAGAAATAAAAATCCCTTAATTCTGTTTTATGCGCTCTGTATTATTGTTAAACAACTGTATCACGCGAAAAATAGAGGAGTTGTATATCTCTACCACAAAATAAAGAAAACACTAAATCTTATTTTATGGCTAGAAATTTCCTGATTACTCTTGAATAGTGTTGATCAAGCACTCTTAAAGGCATCAGCCCACGAATCTGAGGTGGTGCAGATTTCAGGTGGAGTATTCGTATACAGGATAGGAGGAGGGGGTGATTCCGTCCATTTCTTCCTAATTGCTGTAAAAACAGGCCCGGAAGATACGGCTTCATTCGTTTTGGGCACCATTTTGTACAAGAGGTTCGATTGGAGCGCGCCAGTCTCGTGCGGCGCCGCATCTTCCGGGCGGTTTTTTACGGCAATTAGCAAGAAATGGACGGAATCACCTCCCTCTCCATAGTCTCCCATCCCGTATACGAATACTCCACCTGAAATCTGCACCACCTCAGATTCGTGAGGTGATGCCTTCAATCAGATGTTGTTCTCTTGCTTATTCTGTTTCATCTGAGACCATCTAAGTCAGAAGAGGGAAAACCTGAGAAAGTTAATGTGCTTGGTCCTCTATTTCAGTCGCCCTCAGACTCTCAAGTACTATGTTATTTGGATTCTATTCCACATTTTCATCTCTTGTGTAGCACAGTCGGTAAGAGATTCCCCAGTGACTGTGCGATCTTCAACTCCTTATTTGAAGGGTCATTTCTAGTGGTGCAATGAATTAACAGCAATATTTACAAGTGATGATTTTGCTTAGCATCGAACCTACCTGTCTCGACGTCGGTCCTACCGGGCTGCATCCATTCGTGTTCACCAGCATGATGCGTAAGAACATCCACAATTTCCTTCTCATCCGTCGATGAGCCCTCTTCGGTGTTCATCTCAATGGAGTGAACCGCTTGAGACTGTTCAGAACCGGAGGCGAGCAATGTGGAGATGTTGAAAGCCATAAGTGACACTGAGACTATCCATTATTCGCCTCAGTCTAATACCAATCATATCCATGGGAAAGTCGCTGTGGCACACCTGCCCGCCGCTGTCTTAGTCTCTCGGCTAAGTGCCTTCTCTAAACATAAAGCAGTTCCACGACATTGGATTACATTGTAAACACCACTCTAAAATCGCTTGTATCAATCGCAGTGAAATGGATCTCCGAGTGAAAATGCGTTACAGAGTGGAAGGATCTCAAAGAAAAAACTACAATCTCTCAGTTGCCAAGCTGTTTTCAATTCACAAACTTACCGTTGCGCATTTACCTTTATTTGCAAACAAATACTACGATTAGTAATCGTGGCAGCGCTTACCTTAGAACCCGTGAGAAATAGTTAATGGATTGAAAATTCTAACAGCTTCTAGCGAAAACAATCCTAGTGGTGAGATTAGCTGTGGGAACTTGGCGATTTGAAGCTTCAACAGGACTATACAAAACTGGTCATGAGCTATGAAAAGAGGAATGAAAGGATACAGAAGAAGATAAGACTGGAAGAAATCCCTCGACTACTTCTCAGCTCTATTGAAAATTGAAAGTGCAGTAGCTCCACTCAACTACTCGAGTTTTATAACATATGTATTTCATCATCAAAACAACTCGATGTGTATACTAGCCATTTCGTTCCGAAGTATAGATCACGATCTTGGATACTCAATCCTAAACACAAGATAACAAATTAAATGATATCTTCAGTTTGAATCAGTACTTCTGTGCGGAAGATATTCTTTGTAATCTGTCGAAATCTTTGCTTAAAGGCAGCGCCGTTAAACGAAGCTGACACAAAAGGGTAAGGTCTGCGAAAATAAAAGGTTCAGAGTTTAGATAACAATTACTAGCATGGGCGTACTCAATCTCCCCTTATCGTACTGAAAAAACTTTTCCCCTCCCCTTATCGTACTGAAAAAAGAAAAAAAAAACAAAAAAAACCTTTATCGTACTGAACTTTTGTACGCGCGCCGCGTCTACGAGCTAGCGGTCGAAGAAGAATGAGGTCTCAGCAGCCTATTCAAGTAAAACCAATGAATGGGCAGCTGAGGGGACCTCGATCGTAAATGAAGGGACGCGTTCTAATATACCTCTTCCGAGTAAACGCCGTTCAAACGTTTCAGCACGATTAGAAGTGATCGAGTGGGACCACGCTCACACTACCAATCTACAATCCGAACTCTATATTTTCCCACAGGTTTCCAAGCTACCTCATTCTTATGGTTCGCTGCCTTCAAAGGCATCACCCCATGAATCTGAGGTGGTGTAGATTTCAGGTGGAGTATTCGTATACAGGATGGGAGACTACGGAGAGGGAGGTGATTCCGTCCATTTCTTGCTAATTGCCGTAAAAAACGGCACGGAAGATGCGGCGCCGCACAAGACTGGCGCGCTCCAATCGAACATCTTGTACAAAATGGTGCACCAAAACGAATGAAGCCGTATCTTCCGGGCCGTTTTTTACGGCAATTAGGAAGAAATGGACGGAATCACCCACCTCTCCGTAGTCTCCCAGCCTGTATACGAATACTCCACCTGAAATCTACACCACCTCAGATTCGTGGGGTGATGCATTTAAAGGGCATCTTTTTACACCAATGAGAATGAAGAATGAAAACGCGAAGATTAATTACCAAATTGCGCAACGAAACAAGTTGTTACAGTCGCATCACTGCAACAGCGACTAAATCCGATCTCTGCACTTCTATTTCACCGCTCGTATGCTGTAAAAAGACATACCGTCGAGTAAACTAAAAATTCCCGAACACTATCTATTACTCGAAAATCCTAATATCAAAAATTGCCGCAACGTTTCCTCTGAAAAAAAAGAACCCTGTCATCGCAGCAATGGTGTCTGCTGTCAGAGCCCGTCAAGCTGTTCGAGATCTCTGCCTCCTAATCTAAGGCCGAGTAAAGGGTAGTTGAATTGAGTGGACACTCAACCGCGTTCTTATTTCTGGGAATAAATAAATAAGTCAGTCGTCGCCCTAAAATCTAGGCATTATTCTTGGAGTATTTATGCTGTGTAGACTACAATTACTAAGACGAAGCAGGGAGATAGAGCTTCCAGAAATGAGAGCGAGTGCCTCCTTTCCTCCCCAACTACATTTTCCCCCTCAGACGTCTGTGTAGATTAGGATCATGATCACAGTCAAGAAATATTTGGAAAAAGTCTAACCGCTAACAACAGTAGGACACGACGAAAAAAAGCAGCGTGAAGCCAATCACAGTAAGACAAGGCTAGATTGAATTCATAGCATCAAAAAATTCAGAAACGGGAATAAGTTCCAATCCTTACTTAGGTCTGTATATTGATACAGTGTATCATCAGTAGCACACATACACACGTGTTTCGCGTAGAAACGTTTTTGCCGTCCACGGACTTCTATGTCCAACATCGGAAGTATAAACCTACATTTCATAAAATATTCCCAGAAAAAAAAACTATCGAACGAGTAGTCATGAAAAACACCACACATACGGCACAAGCAGAACCATCCACAACCCATCTGCCGCAAGAAGGTTTCTCTTCGAATCTAAGCTCAAACAACTCCCCAGTACTGACATCTAGTGTCCTTACTACGTATGAGCCGAAGCTAGCCGACCTTAAGAACGCCACCCATAACCACTGTATGGTGGTCGTATCATTGTGCGATTCGCTAGCCAACGACTTAAAGGACGCACATTGCGCCACCGCAGTAAACGCCGCTGTAGGTCTTGCAAGGAAACGGTAGTGACGCCGCGCATCACAGTAATCCAGGGCCTTTTTCTTTCGTTGAAAAGTGCTAGGTTTTGAATTTTGTTTTTTTTATGTGTTTCATCAGAACAGCTAATTTGGCGGCAGTTGATGTGGTGTTGAAAGACTTGGGTAACCGTGGCATGTTTTTAGAAAACGTCAGCAGATCACTGTTTCCGCTGTACTTTGCCGTCCAGTGGTTTTTCTGTAGATTTTAGGATTATGTGAGGGCTGTGCCTGTGCCGTGCAGTGCCTTTTCCAACCTCGCCTTGCAAATATTATGTTTGTCAGTGCGTTAATTACTGTTTACATCTTTTGAACAGCTCATATTTATCAGATGACGTGAAATTATGCTATGGTCGTTTTTTTCACCTGTGTTACTAGTATTGTCTTCTTTTTTTTCATAACTTCTTCATTTAATTTTTAGGGTATTTTCTAGATAGTCTCGAGGCTCTCTTTTCATATTTCTCTGGTTTTTCGTAATCTTCCTCCTTTTGTAACTTCTGTTCTTTATTAAAACGTCTGACTCCGTCAATCCGTTTCCGTAGAGGTATGCTTCATTTTCTATTGTTTTGCAAAGTCATATTCTCATGTAACCATTTCTCAGTGCAATTATGGATTCCCAAGATAGCAAAGTTAATCAAAACACCGACGAGACTGTCAAGGAGAACGGCCACTCCAACAAAGGAAATGAGGACAAGTTAGTATTTTCCCATGTATTTCTTTTACTTTTCTAGTTATTCCTGTTCTATTCTGAAGTTGTTATTGGTGATTTTCAAAGTTTTTTTGAGCTTCTTCGAGTAATTTCGATACAAATACATCCCGTTTTCTGCGTCTCGTCTTAGTATATTTGATTATCCCATTTTGTAACATTCCATCAGGGGCCTTCGTGTTCGTGATGAGTTTCTGCTTCTTGTTCCCTAATACTACCCTCTTAATTCATGTGAGACGTTCAAACTTTTCGGCTCTCACTTCTCCATGATGACTCCTATTATTAGTTGCTGGTCTGTCCTACCCTTATTTTATAGCTACACTGAATACTATAGCTTCTTTGCCGCTGTAGTAATGGCTCAGTGTCGCTGTGAACTGCAGCTGAAGAAAATTCTTTGTATCGACTAGGTAACTTCTCGAATATGTGACTAATTGTATCTATTAAATTGGTAGTACAGTCGGTTCTGGCGAAGGATCTGGCTTGTGGTGTAGTTGCATGAGGTCTGATCCCTGCTCAGTTCGTGACAGAATTTGGAGCTGAGCGAGAGTCAGACACTTAGATGCTAGAATAACATTTGTACTACATATAATAACTTATATCGAAAGATCATATACTTTGTTGTTGTAACGAATTTCTCCTATTTCCCAAAAACAAGACAGTTTTATACATAGCGGAAGATTTGGACTGGTTAGTGCTCCAAAATCCACCTAACGGGACTGATTGTATGCGTGATTGAAGATTTGCGAGCCTATCTATGTAAAATTCCCACATGGTTAGATCAGCTAGATGTATTCTATACTCTAGTTCTGTAGTGCAGAACTAGGAGTCTAGAATATATCTAGGTTAGCATCAAAGGTAGCGCTACTACTGTCGCACTTTCCTTTGTTATTTTGTTTGCACACAGGTTTGAAACAACTGCATATAGCGATCACTACGACTAATATGCCAACTGTAGGAAATCCACGCTAAATGCCCGGAAATTTGCTCTTTTATCGACTTTTCGAGGAGTTTACGAATGCAGCGTCGCGAAAAGTTTGATAAGATCAAAGTGATGTCTTTTATCGATCAAATAACGGGAACTTAATATTATTTTCACTTCTTCTTGTGGACCCATGGAACGCGGGTTTAAGGTTACTTTTCGTTGGCATATTTGCTGTGTTGTCTGTTCTACGGTTCACTCCACTGTCCGTATACTTTTTCAAAGCCTACTAATTGCAACCTGCACGGGTCACTTAACCAATATACAAAGTTTCTGAGATGCCTGTGGTACATCATTCTTCTCCCTGCTTTTTATACACAGTGAGGAGAAAATGTTACCACTTCATTGATTTAGCGCACCTGTAATCACCGAGCCCTGAATGTTTTGAACCAGACCTTTTACTATCTAAGAATGGCTATCTCTGTGTGCAGTTTCTTTTGATTTTAGTTTTGCTTTAGTTCGCAGCGTTCAGTTCACTGATGCGATGTAAGTGAGGTTCTGTTAAATGGTTCTCTCTTTCATTTTATATAACCAACAGAACAGAAAATCATTGTTTGAGCACTTTCTTTTTCCTTGCTGTTGTATCCTTAAAACTGATCCCTAGAATAAACCCGTCGAAGCACGAGTTCTATTCATCGTTTTCCACATTGCTCCAACGTTATTTCCACTCTTCTGTTTACGTTTTTATTAGTTTGACACTTTCAAGACAGTACCTTCTTTCTATTGTAGAAGATCCATGTTCGAATGAGCTTCGAATTGTCGTGTAATTGCAGTTAAAGGAACAATTTCTTCGCATTTTCTCTAACTCGTGTTGAATCAAATTCAGAACTGCCCTACTCTCTATTTTCCTTCTTTCTCTTTCATGATTTTTCGTGGTTACACGTTTACCAGAATAGTTAGTATTCCTTTAAAAAAAAAACATTGCGCTTTACCGTTCTTCAATTACAGTGTTTATGCCAGGCGCTATGTATGTTCGATCAACGTCAGTTGCATACGAGAGTTGATGACAAATAAAAATGATTTCTCAGAAATTATCTATGAAGAACACGAAGAAAAAGTCTACGAATTGTTTTCATGCATATTTTTCTTATCTCCAAAATGCATTTTTCTTAACTTTTCTTAACTATTCTGTCATGAAAAAGGTGGTTGTTTCCCAAATCCTGGGTTCATAAATGCGTATACTGGAAATTGTGCGAAGAGAAACCCATCCTGTTGGAAGGTTATTCCAGTGCTGCCAAGTGAATTTGCTTGACCATGTGAGTAGTCGCAGGGATATTGTTGACTATAAGAGCGTTTGCACTCGTCTAACTGCCTGCAATAGTAGACAGCATCCATCGTGTCAGAACAAGCTCATTTGGCAAGATGCTGCAAAAACAAAATGCAGGAAACTATGTGTCCAAATATTTTCATGCATTCTCACCTTATTTTCATTCCTTAACAAAACTTCGCCTCCCCTTGCATTCTTGTGCGTGAAAAATTGTAATTATACCACAGAGCGCTGTATATTTTGGTGACATTGTACGAAGAGCAGGCGGAACAATCCAATCTCAACCTAGTCCTCAGGTTCTCAGAGCCTACTTTTGATATTCAGCTTATATGTGGCGTGCTTGTGCTGAGGTGCTTCTCTGTTTTTTGAGGGAAGAATGGCGTCCTCAATGTGGCGAAAAGATAATAGTCCTTTATCTCTCCTCGTTAAAGAACAACCCTCATTTCTGTAAGAGGATCGTTAATCTTACTATATACTATCCCAAAAAGCAGAAACGTTCAGTGAAAATTTAGGAAATTAAAGCAGTCAAAAAAGCCTCAGTCTTCTTGTGCACTGCTGCTAGATTTACTGTAGTGGTTCAGGATATGCTCTTGTGTTTTCACTTTCTTGCTCAAGTTGTACTAGTTTGAAACAGTTCTAGTTTTATCGTTTGCAAATATAATATATGCGTTGATCTTCGTTTTCAGGAAAATTTTCGTTGGGGGTATTGCATACGATGTGGTCAATGAAGATCTGACTAATCATTTCCAACAGTTTGGTGAGGTCGCCCAGGCCCAAGTGAAGTTTGATCGAGTCACTGGTCGCTCGAGAGGCTTCGCTTTTGTCGAATTTGCAACTGGAGAAGGCTGCAAGGCTGCACTTGCTGCGCGTGAACAAACCATAAAAAATAAGCAGGTATGTGACGTTTGTAACATGAAAATAAATTTTTGAAATTTCATTGTAATTGGTTATTAGGTGCGAAGTAACTGCTGTCAATCTCTCAAATTTTTAGTCTCCTAATTGTAGTCCATTAGCAAGACAGTTAAGTAGGGGACAAATAACTTCCAAGGTCCACCAACTGTAGCAAACCCATGTATAACTTCCATGCAGGCATGTCGGCCGCTAGTTGTCTTCCATTTTAGATCTTTCTTGTCTAGAGCTCTTTTTCGAACTGAGGCTCTAAAAACAAGACAGCTCTAACGTGAATGAGTAGAGGAAAGTCGGAATTGTGATTTGAGGCAGCATGCCACGAATCTGACATTGTGAGAGAATCCGAGGGAAAAGCTAGAGATGGGCTTGTAGAGAGCGTGTTCCTGGGTGGTTCCGTTCATCTCTCCTTAATTGTCGAAAAAAAGAAGCGACGTAGAGGACGCGTTTTTTTTCCACTACGATTTCAGTTATAACGCGCCATCCTCGTGCACCCGTCGCATCCACGCTGCGAGCGGTCGAAGATTGATGTGGTCTTCTTATTCAAGTGAAACCAATAAATAAGCTGTTGAGTGGACCGGAACGTGTACTCAGAGGAGCGTTCTAACATGCCTTGTAGGAGGTACAGCGTTCCCACACCGTCTTTTACGAGGATTCAGGAGAGACGGACGGAACCACCCAGCAATCTACGAATCCATTTCTAGATTTTCCCGTGGATTCCCTCACCACGTCAGATTCTCGGTATGCTCCCTTTAAAGACATCATCCCACGAATCTGAAGTGGTGCGGGTTTCAGGTGGCTATACGGGGTCGTAGATTATGGGAAGGAGAGTGATTCCGTCCATTTCTTCCTAATTACCGTAAAAAACGGCTCGGAAGGTGCGGCAAGGGGAAGCATTTGTTTTCCAATTTCTTGAAGCTTGTGTGTCAAACATTCAGAAATGTCCGAAAACTTAAACGCAGAAAAGATGTAGTTTTGAGGGAAAACAACGAGTTGTCAAAGACGAGTTTAGCTGTAACAGTTTCATGAAGATAGGGTTTGGTTGAGATGACGTATACTGCTGCTTGGGTTTTCCATCATTTTCAATAAACTGCAAAAAAAAGTGAACATTGTTTTTTTTTTCGTAAACGCCTAATTGAAGGTCATCGAACAAAATTTTAAACAACAAATTGCGCAAAATTTCTAAATACTTTGAATGTAGCCTGTGGCACTTCTCGTTTATGAAATGTTTTTAGGTGGAAGTGAAGCCTGCCAAGTCCCGAGAAAATAAGAAAGTGTTCGTTGGTGGATTACCTTCCGATTACAACGAAGGAGAACTCCGGACCCATTTTGAGCAATTCGGAAAGGTCGAAGACATCGAATGGCCTTTCGATAAGCAAACAAAGATGCGTCGCAACTTTGCCTTTATCGTGTTCGAAGAAGAAGAGGCTGCAGATAAGGCATCTGCTCAGGCGAAGCAAACATTCGGCAATCGCGAATGTGACGTTAAGAAAGCAGTGCCTCAAGGAAAGCGGTTTGCCGCTATGGGAGGTCGTGGGAACGGCATGAGACCATATGGCGGCCGAGGGGGTGTCAACGGCGGAGCTGCTTGGTACGGAGCATGGGGACAGATGGGGATGCCATACGGAGCAGGTGCTGCATGGGGAGATTGGTACGGAGCAGCCAACTCCTTCTATGGGCAGCAGAATGGAACTGCTGCGTACGGAAACGCTTACGGAGCTGGAGGTGAATATTGATACATTGTATTGGTATGCAATTTTTCTAGTTGCGTTGATTTGTTTCTCCATAATTACTGAGAATTTGTGATTTTAGGGGCTGGATATGATTCCTATCAACAGGGTGGTGCTCGTCAAAATGGCAACGCAAACGGACAACGCTACCAGCAGGCTGCTCAGCAGCAGCAGTATTGAACTTGAACTCTGATAATCTCTCTGGAACTTAAGAAAAAATATTAAAAATTAGTCCTCTAAGTCCAACACGCGGTTTCAATTGTCTCATGGCAAATGACTAATCCTTCAGCTGACATTTTTAAGTCAGTTACATAGAAATGCCTATAGCTCTCTGTCGATTATTCTTTTCTAGTGTTGCGAATACGAGCACAAAGCGAATCATCTAGTGTTTTAAGGTTCTTGTAGCGTGAATGTTAGTTCATTTCCTCAAATTCTTGTCCACGCTCCACGTTGCAAATCCATGCTCCATATGTACATAACTGCATATCGCACCTAGCTCCGCAAAAACCTAACCGTATCATGTAAGGTACCATCCTCATTATCTAGTAGGCAGGCCAGTTCAGTCGGTTTCTGCCTGGAGTTCAGTGTTCTTTTAACATCCTTCTATATGCGCTTATGTCGACGAGACCACTAAATTGTTCTATTCCGCCCATACACTCGTAAGATATACTGGCTTGTGAGTCTCCCGTTTTCCTCTCATGTAATTCCTCTCCATGCTCCCCTTCGAGGGACGCTAAGTACTGCCGCCGCTACCTTTCTTCTCTCTGTTTTGTCTTGCTCTTCAAACTTCTCTGATCTTGTTGTTGCGTCTCAGTGCGCCATCGCCGGCGATTGTTCTCTTTAATCTGTTTGTAATGACTGCCCCATAACCACGTGCACGGTGCGATGTTACTGCCCCAAGCGTCGAATCGTGTGTGATCGTGGCGATTGTTATAAACTGCTGTTATCCGTTACCGTACCTGGTGGTCAGGCACATAATCTCGATGTTGTTGTCGTTTGCCGCTTGTTGATTGAGCTTGTCTCACGTGTTGCTTCATAACCCGGTTGATTCACTGTCTATTCATGGTGCTTGTGCACGCCCAAGTTCTTGTTCGGCTGTTCCTGTATCTTGGCATAGACTGCTTTCGATTTGGTTATGAACTGCCACTGTTGATAAGTAGAACAATAAACCTTTGGAGGGCTACTGTGCAATGTTTGTTAACATTACAGGATTTTTCCTTACACACATACTAAAAACGTAACTATGTTTCTTCCCATGACTTGATCACCTAGGTCAAAATAAGTGATTCGAGTCATTCAAAAAATTGCTGTAGTTGAAATTGTCACTCATTTCAAAAGTCAAAGTTACATGCTTGACGGAAATAGAGATTTCGTAATTTGGGAGTGTCTAAGACTTCTTTCAAGAATACTTTATGTCAGTTTTCTAATTTGGAGTGAGATTTTGCGTTTTGCTAGATTTTGGAGGGAGCATCGGGATGTCTTTTCTCATATTAGCAGGGAACTTATGGTCGGTCCTGTTTCACACATTGAATAATTCGCGTTGGTGCAATATTTGGAAGATCCAAAACCTTATGGAGCTTCAGAGATGTTAAGCAATTTTCGTAACCTGAGGGAAATACAAGGCAGTGAAGTGTTTAGTTTACATGTTCTAAGACCTCTTCCCTAACCGACGCTAATTCCATACGGGATACGATCTAAGAGATCTAAGAGACTACTTTTCACCAACACTGTTTGGACAGGAGGGTCCTCATCGTGGTATAACCGGCGCAACTGATGATAAAAAACACGAAGCGGCAAGTTCGCAAGCCAGCTCCATTTCAAATGGCGAGTGGGGCGCACAATCTTGTTCATGTATGCGCTATTCCTTTGGCTTCCTCGTTTTCATCGTAGAGGTTCACTTCAGATAGATCGCAATCTTTGTAAAGCTAGTGTAGGTGAAACAAACTTCATTTTTCTTTTCATTGTAGTTCAGAAAGAAGTCGATTTTTGGTCGGCCGCCGAAAATTGAAGAAATGCAAATGGAATTGTAGATATGGCTTGAGAACTACTTTCTAAGGAAAATTGTTGGTGTGTCACATGATTAGACAGGACTTGTTACTCGTTACTCAGATATACTATACTATTATCAAACATTAAGAAATTAGGTACATCCACTATGCAGTCCACTATGTATGTTTACCCTTGATCGGTTAATTTGACGCTTGTTCCTTCTCTTTTTATCGATGTGTTGTTATCAGAGTCGTATGACGTCATCACTGGATACGTTCATGAATCGAGTTATCTCTGTTGTAACTGGTGATGGTAGAAATATTGTTGGAATGATGAAGGTTGTTGGCTTTGCACTTTTTGATATTCGTGTTAGTAAAATTATGTATTCGAACATTTATGAAGCAGTGTACACTCTATTCAGGGGTTTGATCAACTTGTGAACGTGGTGCTTGAGGATTCACACGAACGTGTTTATTCCGAGACTCAAGGTGTGGAGCAAATACCACTGGGATTATACATTATCCGAGGCGACAACATGTAAGCGCTCTAAGTTAGGTTTTTCTAGGATTTTGTGGCTCTACTTTGTTCCTGAGTATGGAGGACAGGATACGTTTGTAGCATCATTCGTTCAGTAGTTCTAGATCCTTTCGTAAACTTCAGTAGAGATTCGGATATTTTAATAGGGCATTAATACCATTAATACTCATTGAGGTAATTTCCTCTCAAAAAATATAGGTTGCTGTTGTTTTCCGCAGCGAAAAAGGATTATCTTGACAGTGGTTGATTGCTAAACCATCTGATATGTAGCGCATTAGGTGCCATGTGAAACTGTGAAGTCATATGTCATCAGAACATCACTCACTGGACTAAAGCTCAGAAACTGAACTAAGGCGCCTGAAAATATTGGCTTGGTATCTGTCAGTTGAACATCCGCCATCAAAGGCAAGGCTATTTCTTTTAAAAAAAGGTTTCTCTCATTCACTAATATCGAGCTTGTATAGCTGAATAATTTCCAGTACGAAAGTGCATCATGTAGCCGCCGCCGAATGAGTTTAACCGGCCGAACGGTTGAGCTCGATCTTCGATTAAGCGAGGACAGAGAGGAGTTCGTGTCAACCAGAGCGAGAAAACGCGTTGCAGAAGCATAGCGCTATAGTTGAGTCAAAACGACATGAAGCACGAACATTTGTGCAAGCGCAAGAGGAGCGGTGGAGCGTAGCGGTTGGAATCGTGTAAGGATCCTCGCTACCGCCACCCACCTCTGCAGTTCGCCATGGTCCCACCTCGATTCCAATCGCTGTCTCCACCGCACCGCATCCGAGCGCGGCCACTTACGCAACGGTCCGTGCTTCATGTCGCCTTGATCCAACTATAACTCGATAAATACATACGCCGACGATGAGTGTGCAATAGTACCTCATTTATATTTATATGCTTTCCCATTAATAAAATTAAATATAGAGCTGTAAATTTTTGAGATTCAAAATCCTTTCCTCGAAGTTTGCATGTTTCGGCTAATTGCTGTGGTAACAGCTATGCACAGCACTACTGTTGCCACGGTTATACTTGTGGAAAGATGATATGCGGGGCGCCATCGTTAGCACTAATGCACTTCTCTACAATGTTTCCAGCTCGATATGGCTCGCCTTGGCAACATCCGTTATACGTAAGTGCGCGTGTACGAAGCTGTTTCTTGAATAGATTAAGTACCTCTTACGATTGGCAGGAAAACTTTTATGGTAAAATGCAGCACTTTCGATGTTTTCTTTTGATAATCTCCTTTAGTTTCAAGGGGTCTGTCTTAAAAACAGCATGTCACAAAATTGGCGGTGTTAGAATCTCTCCACGAGTAGATAGGGATAGGAGTGTAGTTCACGTCTATAAGTATATGTGCGATAGGGAGGAACCGGATCCTCCTCAGATGAAGAGGGTCTAGCTCATGGGGTGCATCGCAAATGATAAGCATCCTTTCTCCCACCAAACTGAAGAAGGTCCTTTCGCCAGCCACCCCAAATTGAAAATGATCCCTTCACCAACCGTCCAAAAATGAACGATGTAGACAGTGTTAGAATCCTCTCCACGAATAGATAGGGATAGGAGTGTAGTTCACGTCTTTAAGTATAGGTGCGACTAGCTCATGGGATGCATCGGAAATGAATGAAGCACCAGCTCCGAGTATCGCATATATGTCTACAAGTGTAATCACGTTCAATTCCAGCATAAGCAGCAGCTTCCAACCTGGACAGTTGCAGACGCATTGCAGACTGTCATCACAGTTCTAACCATAGCATGCTACATCGTTCGGGTGCGGGTGCAACCAAAGCAGTTTCATGTGCCTTTTCTGGACCATTTGTGGTAATTGATGAAGTAACCACGCTTATATTTGTGAGCCACAACATTTTCTATGTATTTGTGATGAGATCCAATGTCTTCAATTTCTTGGTGCTCTGTTTATAATTTATCTTTAATTTAATCTGCAATCAGTGTTATTGAAAACATAGGACCATATAACATGGTAATCTTACAGTAGTGTTTCCATCTTTACTTTGACTCAACCACAGTTTTGCTTACTTTTTGCCTAGCTTAGTCATCACCGCCTATTCGAGGATTATTGTATGTTCTATATGTAATATTTCCTAGATAATTAGATGGCTCGTCTTCACTGGACATGCAGACCCCAGCATATTCTCTACTCGTTTCGTTTCCTTGCCTTCCTTGATGTTCTCGTTAGTGATGTTAACGAAGTCCATCCGTGCAGCGAACACACCACCCCATCTCGTCGGCGGTCTCCCTCGAGGGCGTTTAGCATCTCTAGAGATCCACTCTAGCGTTTTTTTTCTTCCATCTATCTTCGATTCTTCTCATAATGTGACCGGCACATCTATACTTTGCTTTCGATATATATATATATATATATATATATTCCGCTAAGTCGCGAAGATGGGACAATGCTCGTAAGTCGGAGCTGCGATGACCGGGTAAGTGTTTAGCGCCGGTCCTCACATACGACGCATTCACACCTTCATTCATCGGGCTTCATCCAGCGTCCTAGATATACGCGCGAGGATGATCTTGGAGCAGCGTATAACACGCTCAGCAAGCATATCGGACGATAGTTTCGAAGATCCTCTCGTTCATATTTCTTAGGACACGGGGACAAGGACTCTTCGAGTACGCAATCGTCGTTTACGGCTACTTTTCTCCTTCGCTGTCGATAGAAGATTTTTTTCTTCATGTGGCTACGTCGCATTTTTGCACGAAGGAGACGGTGATCTAAACCACTACAAAAGAATTGTACTACTGTGGCGTCAAGTAGACACCATCTGCGGTTGGCGAGTGTGTGGTCGATCTCCGCACGAGCCTTGCCATTGGGCGATTCCCATGTCCACCACCCATGTTCTTTCTCCATGAAAAGAGAATTCTGATGTTTGAAGTCTTGCGTTGAATTCAGCGAAGCAAATTTGTAGAAGGACTTCTCTTTGCACATCACTTCCTTGAGCTCCTGATTAAACGTCCAATTCGGATTCATCAGCTGCTGATGTTTGCGAGTACCAGTTGATGATGTTAATAGGTTCTTGGCGCAAAAGGCGGAGGCGAAGAATGGCCACACGAGGTGGCAGGATCTCGCAAGAATCGACAAGATGGACAACAGAAGCGTGCACAAGAAAATCAACACCGCCTACATTTACAACTTTCTCTCCACAAGTGACGAGTGTACCATCATTCATGTTTCGTATGTCTCCCTTTCTTCCTTTCTTTCTCTTGCAGAGCAATCACGTGGTATCTCATACGCTCTGGTGCTCCGAGAAGGCCGACGTAGGTCGGCGTCTGTGGACACGTGTTCTGCTCTCGCGTCATAAGAGCAAAATCTTGGACAGTCTCCATGGCGAGTAGTGCATGCTTCGCCTTAGTCCAGAACTAAAAACTTCCCGAGAAAACTGAGATTTGATCGCCTCTCACCGCTCGCCATACCGCCCGCCCAGTGTCTAGGGTACTGAAGCGGTAAATATGTTGGTGTGGCAAGAAGACTTTTCCCCAAACTAAGCAGCCCTGCCATAGTGGGCTTAGCTTTCACCACAGCTCGCCGCACAACCTATATGGATCAGGAAGTTGGCTTTATTCACCACCGCCTTAGCACCACATTTTACTAAAACGATGGTGAATCTTAATAGTGGTTTACTCTTAGCTAGGCTTCCAATTTCGAAGAACTCAGAATGTCAGATGTGTCGAACTCCTTCTCAGCTTGGGAAAGTAGCTCGGATGTGCATCGCATTTTGACACCCAAAGTCACCGCTACGCCACTTTGAGGCGGTAAGCCGTGGAGATATGTAATATTATAATGATATATTGCTACAATCATTGTTATGTATATAGATTGCTTTAATTGCTTTCTAAAGCATCAACTCATAAAAGGTTGTGTTGGGTACCCCGCTTGTCTCATTTATTTGTCACGCAGTGTGAAACTTCCTCAACCAATGGATGGATTCAAACTATCTTGAGGCCAGTGTCAACTACAAAATGGGGTACCAAGTGACGCTGAAAATCAGCTTCAGATAATCACTTGGTAGTGCTTAGTGAATAGTCCAAGATAGCAGATAACATAGTAATCCTTTGTAAATGCACTTTTGTGTAGGATCCATTATATATGGAAATCTGAATTAAGAGTGTCTTTTAACTGGGATGCGCACAAAGAGGGTCTTGTCGGATTCCCGAACATCCGCCTACCATGCCTCGAGATCCTTTCTGATCACATTTGCGAGAAATATTGTGATGTAAAGTGATCTCAGATTTCTAACCGCATCAGATGCATGAGGGGATTAAGTCGTGCAAGTTCCAAGCTTTTTATGAGCTAAATTTTTTTCATGTGAACCTTTCGAATAATGTTAATATTTGTGAAACAGGTGAAGGAATAGGAATGGAAGAAACGGATAAAAGGCTGGTCGTGGGGATGGTGAATAGGTGCTTAAGAGAAGGACCTTCTGTATCACCGATCTCTTGGAAGGAAAAAAAGTTTATTTGTTTGATTGATAAGATTTCGATACTTCTTGAAGGTAGCATATACAGAAAATTTGCTCCTTCTCTCCCTTAGTACCACCACACAATATATGAAGTCTTATTAAAGGCATCACCCGACGAATCTGGGGTCCGATAGCCAAGACCTAACGGGATCGTGGATTCCAGAAACGGGTGGGAGAACGTTCATTTCTTTCTAGTCGCGGTAAAAAAAAACGGTCCCGAGGATGCGGTGCGTGCACAAGGGTGAAGCGGTCCAATAAAACTCGTCGAAGAAAACAGCGTCCCCGAACGCGCCAAGTTCTGTTGGAGCGCGTCACCCTTGTGAACGCACCGCACCATCCTGGTTATTTTACCGTAATTAGGAAGAATTGAGCGTTATCCCGCCCTTTTCTGCAATCTACGACCAAGGTATAGTCTTTAGCCATAGGAAATCCATACCGCCCCAGATTCGTGAAGTGATGAATTTAGGTAAATTGTTTCTTAGATTGATTCCGTAATTTCGACAGCTCTCACCACTCTTTCCATATTTCCTCGAACCAGTGTAGTTCTCTGCTTCTCTGTGATCAGAACAGTATTCAAGACGATTGTCTGCACCTTATGAACTCTCTCTATGGATAAGTGGAGCGTGGCTTTGTCGAGGCATGTTTACGTCCCCTCTGTCATATCCACTGGACACGTAATGTCTCCACGGCGAAGAATCCGACCAGACCCTCTTCACCGTTCTCCCTAGGAGAGTCTTTATAACTTTGCCAAAAATGTTTACCTTGACAAGTTTATTAGGAACCACTTAACGTACAATATATCGATCGCTTCAAGAACTTTGCCAGGATCCTCATCATTATTATTCAATTACACGTTCTCATTCTCTTCTCGATATTAAGACTTCACCTTCAAAAATCCACGCGAATAGAAAAGGGGAAGTAAAAAAACTTTTAACTGGTTTTTTCATATCATTGTATGTGAGGGGATAAGAGATTCGGGGTGATAGCGCGGTCAATGGTCCAGAGTCAGAGTCGCTATTTCCAACTAAGCCTTTCATCTCTCCGGAGTCCCGGAGTCGATTATTTGGTATTAGACTTACCTGGGAATCAAAAAGAACAAAATCACAGATTTGACACATTGGCACGCAAGTCACTGTAACAGTACACACGCGCCCAAAGCGTGTCATGTTCGGTTGGCAAAGAGAGTCAATCGCACAGCAGAATGGCTGGTTAAGTTCTTTCCTATGCAATGCAGGTGCGGTTAACTTAGAGTGACTGCTGCGGCGAGTGGTCATGTGCCAGCTTAATCAGACCCGTTTTAATGAAGATGCCTCTTAATTCAGCACATATTTCCACAACTCGCTAAGTTCACAATGAGTATGTTAAAATATTCAACGTAACGTGCTGATGAGGCGAGTGTTGACTTTGGATATCCTTCTTCAGCTTTGCGATCAGATTTCCACTCAAAAAGTGGCCTATGGTGTAGGTTTCACGTGGGAGATGCGAATTGTTTATTGTTTATAAGGTTCTCTCAGCGCAACGCATGTTGAAGAAGTTGCTAACATTCGTGCTGTTTTGTACATGGCCACAGTTTCGTAATAAGTGGTCTTTATTAGTATCCGTTTTGTTTTCTCATGTAAAATTTATTTGGGAAACCATCTACTAGTTTTAATTAATTGTAATTGAGGCGCAATAAGACAATAATGATAGAATTTTTCCTGCTTTTGGGTTAAAGTTAGAATAGGCTGTTATAGAATAGACGATAGCTAGCACCGAAGAATGTCAAAGTTCTTCATGAAATCTTACTGCTCCCTCATAAGTATGAAAATACAGCTGGTCAAAATATGATAATTATTTCTGTGCCTGATCACATCGATCAGATTTTTCGCTATATCACAACATAGACTTTATACTGTGTGCTGGAGATTTGGTTTCTGTACTTTCTTTTTTGAAGAGACAAATATGCTGGTTAAATGGAATTCATGATGAACAACCACAAATTCGGCGTAAACAAAGCCAAGCCGCTTTACAATCATCCGGGCTGATCATCATCTGGGATGGATAACAAAATTAACGAGCGCGTTAGTTCAATCAACCCATTCCTAAATACCAGAGATGAAACGACTAGGTGACCAGAAAACTCGATTACTATTTACTTTTCCCTCCCTACTCCAGCATTTTCTTAAAAGATTTCTATACTAATGTAGAAATTTTATGCATTTGGTTAAGCAAAACACCACAAGTCATTTTTGGACCTATTTTTTAATGAAGCGTCTTTCAATGAAGCAGCTATCTACGTCAAATTTTTAGTGGGCTCATATTAGTGAGCCCACAAAAAATTTGACGTGGATAGCTGCGTGTGAAAATTGCTTAGCATCTTCCATGAATGACGGTTTCTCGAATTTGATTTTTATGGTTTTCTCTCCAGAATGCGGCGCTCTTCTCTTCTTTCTCCCAAGGCTTTCCTGCCTCATTTATCCACAGCTAGAGCTTTTTTTTTCGTTCTATTCCCTTGGAGACCTCTTTTGCAAACAATAATGAGAGTACTCTAGTTCTTTCTAGTGTATTCGGCTTACTCAGTAGTAGTTGCTTTTAACATGGTCTTCCGACATTCTACTCCATCCATAATTTCGGCCGAACAAGATATAAATCTATAACAGTGATTTTCTCCTAAATTTGGACTCTAATTTGCTCCTTAATTCCTGTTCTTGTTTCTGTCGGAAACGCACCGAAATCGAACCTGTTGTGAACGGTGGCTTTTTACCTTCTAGGCGAAAATTGCCTGAAAATAACTTAGTTGATGGTTCGTCCTAACTACGTTGTGCACCAGTATTTTAGCGGCTAGTCATTCCTCTTTTTTTAATTCTCCCCCTACCAACTGTTCGTAACTACAGACAACAAATCCTATTGTCCCGATATAGCTTTCTTTCATAATGCGACCTTCATTCTTGATGAAATTGATGCGGGAAAGTTAAGACTGTTTTATTTTGGTATACCTTCGAGAGTCTTCTTAGCGAACGAACGAGCGAACGCTACATATTATTGTAAAATCTGCTTCTTTCTGGAAAATTGTTTAGCTTTTCTGTAACTGAAAACTGAAATTGCGCCCAAGATGTTATTTCTTGAAGACTATCGACATAGTGTATTCCATGGACAACATCACATATTTTCTGCATTTGTTCTCCATTTTTTCCAGTAGGAACAACTTTCAATTATTCTTTCTGTTGCAAGGATGATGAAGAAACCCCTGTGTGCCCGGTGTCACTGACATTGAAGCATCGAATATGTGCGTCTGTCCTGACATCGGATGCATCACTGACATCTCTTCCACAACAGTCTTACAACATGTGGCGCGGGAACGGGAACGTGCACTTTTTCAAAAGTGGTGTGAGGAGCCAAGAGGATACAAAGGCTTGGTTCTGGAAAGGAATGATAGGCTCACTGCAATATGACCCTTGGAATCCCTTGATTATTTTCCATGATTATTTTTTGAATACGCTTCTGCAGTCTTAGCAACTCTCTCTTCTTTCCTTCACAACATTCAGAATGATCAAGCGATCAACCATCGATACGCACTGTTTATATTCATAAACAGCGTTCATATAAATGTTTGCAGCGGACCCAGCAGTTGCCAGATTTCACGGGTCGATCGATTGTGCGCTGAGTGTCACGCCGCACTGCTGCGCTAGCGCAACCGGTTCTCTGGTTGCGAGTTCCCGATTGCTTCGTCATATGCGAAGGATTGTTCTTCTAGACTTCGAACAGATAAGCTTCATTCTTATGTTATAGAACATATATGCGTGCTTGCTTTTGAACGCATCACCTTTATGGAAGAAATCGTTAGAAGGTTGCTCCACCTATAAATCATAAGCACCCCATTGCAACTCTCAACTACTGATTTTTTGCTGCCTTAGAAACGAACATGGGATTAGGTCCCCTGTAACGTATGTATTTTCACTACACTGAACAGGGCTTCACCTATTTCCTTTCGTATGCCTAACCGTTTTAAGAGGTTTCTCGAATTTGCCTTCCGATTTCCCAGTGGTTCTCACATTTCCAGCATTCCATCTTAAAAAGAATTCAGCTTTCAGTTCTCAATTTTCATAATTCCATAATTCAATTCAGTGAAACCTAAAGTCGGTTACGGGTGAGGTTTATTCGTTTCCCCCAAAATAAATCCTGTCATTTTCGAACTGTATGATTCGAGTTTAGATTTTCGAGTTTTTCTCAAAGTTCCACTTTAGATAACGGTAGGTCCTACGTTCAGTTTTTAATCTAAAGGATCTGGTCTGGTCGTAAAGGAGTTGGATCATCCCTGCTTTCAGCAAACCTCAGACGCTCTATGGTAGACGCTCCAGCGATTTTTTATTTGAATCCTCTACTTCTTCTGCTGAAACATGAAGTGATAGTTGTGAAGAAAAACATTAATAACACATCATTTCAACCGCTAAAGCTCACATGCCTTCTTTTTACTTAATATTTATTTTCCTGTGTACAGTTACTGAAAGCCTCATTTGATGAAGCCTTGTTTAGACTAATTTGAACTGTCATACTTTTAAAATACTGATTTTGTTTGGTATTATTTCTTAAAGTTCTTCTACGCAACTTCGACCCCACTAGAGGGCATTGTACAATTAATATGTGGTCTGGATGGGACCACATGTAAATCTTCTGAGATCACATCTGAATTGACCGCAGTTAGATATCACTCAGAGGATGTTCGCCTCCATAGTCTAACTGTTGGTTCTTTCTCCTTTTTTTTTTTGTTATCATCTTGCCCACTTTATAATGTCTTCCGTCTTTAAAAAGAAAAGGCCATCAGTGATATTGATTTTCTCGGACTTCGCGATGCATTATTGCGCAGGTTTCTCTCCATGCTGATTTTCTTAATCCGAAAATTCTTCAAGCAAAAAGATTTTATCTCAAGCTGAGATGTCACGCATACGATGGCTTTACTGAGGGTCGTACCATGTTTGATCTATACTCTACCTGAGTCACCATTGTACAACTATCATTTATTGATTTCATCAGAGTTTTAATTTTTCTATTCGTACATGATCTTTCCGAGTTTGTGGTTAATTGATGCGATGTTTTATGTGCACCGCAGCCATGTAAGTCTATGCAATCATGTTTGCGCGGTGAATCTAGGGCACCCAAGCTCTCGCTAATAGCGCTCCTTATAACGACGTTACTTGAAGGGCCGCAAGTTTAAATCTACTATTTACATTACTGCTTTAAAAGGATAAAGGATAAAGTTTCTGGCGTTAATCAATCCGCTTGGGATGCGCCCCCACGTTCACTTCAATTCAGAATCGTTTGAGGTTTACGAACGTGTATCTGGCCTATACAATGACTTGCGGTGGCTAGCCGATGTGTCAAGTCAGTGTTTTTATCCTCTCAGACATTTTGGTACCAATTTATCGACCCCGGAGGGATGAAAGGCTTGGTGAGCACTAGGGCGGATTCGAACCCCCCGATCGATCGTGCAGGAAGCGGAACCTCTAACCGCTACACTACATCCGCCCCGCATTACTGCTTTAGCGCATAAAAAAACCTATATTTTAATGAAATCCAGCTTTTGTTTTTAGCAGTTTGTCCGTTATTGAGAGCTAGTTCTGGAATACCAACATTTTCGACAATATTTCCTTGATGTGTTGTGGGGCAGTCTGACTGGCACAATCGAACTGTGCTACTACTGTATTATGGCGTGCAAATCGACTGTGCTACTACTCAGAGCACGAAAAAGGTCATGGAGCACATGTGTATAGCTAAGTCACTCGGGGCCCTAAAAGCATCGGTCTTAGAGGATCCACGACATGTAGGTAGCGCATTTCGATTCTGTCGCGTCAGAGTCTCGATTTACCCTTCGTTTCTCTTCCTATGCAATATGTACCTTTCTTCCGTTTGAAGTAAATAATTGCCACATTTCTAGTTTGAAAGATATATTGAAACGAAACACTTGTTTTCTAGCTATATGAATCTTAAACGGCGTAGGGGAAAATGTCGTTGGGGGGGGGGCTACTCAGTGGCGCCCTTATTTCCCGAAGCTCTAACTTACCTTTTCCTCCTAGTAACTTAAGTTAACATGTCATAGATCCTCTAAGACTGATGTTTAGGCCTTAGGGCCCCGATTTATTTGATTATTTAGTTCAGGAAATAGGGGCGCCACTGGGCTCACTGCTGTAGTTTTAACTATAGGTCGATCGATATGTTATCGGGGCCATCGCATGGGCTTGGCGATGTCGAATTAGTTCTCTTTACGCCTCTCATATCGCCGTTTGCCTGCGCAAAACACTTATCCTGTACAGACTTGTTTATCGTGTGCTCGTTTACAGTGCGGTTATCGGCGAACTAGACGAGGAACTCGACAAAAGAATTGATCTGGAGAATGTGAAAGCAGCCCCATTGGCACCTATTTGGATTCAAGGGTAGTGGAAGTTTACATTTCGTCATGTTGTAATGTTATAATTTCCTGGTTGTTCAATATTTCTTCAATCCTTGTTCTTTGGGTTCTCTATCTTATCTGTATGCATAGATCTCCCACAGTGTATTCGATCCCTCCTCCACTTTTCTGAATGAAGAAACTGTAATCTTTCATGATATGCTGAGCGTCGTGTTCACATTTGCGATTTGCGCTGCCCACAGTGTATTTTACTAATTAATGCAATTGGGTGGATTTGGTAAAGTGATATCCAAAAGTGTAGACAGTATTTCTCTATCGTTATGCTGTTCACATTCTTCTTTTCTCTCGTCGCCTGTCGATGTGTAATAGTTGTAGTTACTGAGTAAGCTGAAACTAGAAGAAACATATTGCATCTCTTTTACCATCTTGGATCAAGGAGTCTATCCACTACTATGGAAAATATCTAATCGTGTTGTTAGTCGCTCTCTCGTTTCCTTTTAATTAAGCAACAAAACACAATTTTGCTGCCGTTCCTTGGTGGCCTTTCATCAATTCTTATGCCTTTTGTTGATGTTATGTTTTCCGCCAGTTTTTTATTTCTCAGCGAAGTGTACAGTCGTGTCAGATGGTCAGTGGTTGAGAGAGGATGCGCTCGAAGCGACGCGGCTGTAACCTCGCTTAGGTCCATACCCCCATACCCCGATCGGAGCATAGCGAGAATCCACCGGAGGCAGAGCTGCTCACGCAGTTTCACCGCAAATTATATCGTTTTGATTCAACTGTACTGTTGCGTGTTGTATTAAGGAGTTTCCTCCTACACCACATGTTTTTTCTTCATTTAATAAACCTAACTTTGCACGATGATCTGCAATCAAACTTGTCTTATCAAAATAATAGCTATATCTATCCCACCGTGTTCTTATCTATCTTCGCATGTTGCAAATAGTCACGCTCAATGAGTCTTTCATTCATTAGTACCAATAGCAGCCCAGCGGTCACTTTACAACTCCAGGCTGAGTGTAGGGCCGAAGCATTTCACAACGGCAATGTCTGGTGGAGGTGTTGAGCAGGCGATTTCAAGGGTAATTTCTTCGTTTATACTTTTTATTCGTTTTTATTCTGAGGCAAATGCATTTGCAGACAAGTGTTCATGAGGACATAATCAGGGAAGTTGAAGAGACCGACTGGACAGTTGATCCCGTTGAGGTTTGTTTCAATTTTTGCAGCAGTCAGCGGTCTTTGCGAAGTTTTGTGGAGTCCAATCAACTAGGTCTATGTGGTTTTCTTCCAATTTCCTTTTCTGCTATCCAAGCAGTTGCGAACGAAGCTTTTGTGCCTTACAAGAACTACGCACAGATGAAAATAGCTTTGTTTTTTCGGCACCAAAGCACTGGAATAAAGTCAAATTACCAAGCTGCATAAACACGTTCTGGCGGACAAATAGACTTTGTTTAGATATATTGCTGTCCTGTAAAAACTTGGCTCTGGGTACATTATGCAGCGGAAGTAGATATCTATCTATTTTTAGCATTGGAGAAGTTTATCCAACTAACGGTTAGGTTCCGTTCAGAAAATCAACGAAGCAACATTGGATAGAGTGATTGAAAAAAAAGCTGCACAATTATATTGAGTACGGCTTCTTAATTCTTTACAGCAATTGTAACCGCTTGTTCGGTTTCCAATTACAGATGAGAACAATTCACTAATTTCCTCCTCCTAATGAAGAGCGGTACCTCTTGACCAATCTCCAGAACTTTACGAAGGACAAATAGTCCCTTTACTCACTTTAATGTCTTCTCAAGAAGGAATGCTCGTCTAATGATGTTTTTGAATTAGCGAGAAAGTTACGTCTTCCCTTCAATCGTAGGATATCTTTCTGTATTCGGGGTGCGGTTCTCTTGCCTTGGCCTAGTTCGTTTTCTCTTGCTTTCACGTAGCAGTGAATTGTGGGTCTTGTAGATACCATATTTTCTAAAAGAAATTTTTCTAGTATCCACGAAATGAAGAAGATATCTGTGCGAGCAAACTCATACATACTGCTATAACATATAACATGCTATAACATGTAAAATGACGGTAGAGCTAATTTTCATTCTCTCTGCGCTGCACCTAGACCAGAGGGCTCGCTGTCCATATTTCTTTGGTTAGAAAGCTGTGCGCAGTTGCAGTCTTCAGAACAAAAATATTTCCGTTCGGTTGGTTGGTTAAGTAGGTTAGTTAGATTTCATTATCTGAACCAAAATACATGTTGATGCCCAGCTTCTAACATAATCTTCGGAGTACTCAGGATTCACGAAGTGAAGTCCAGACGGTGCTAAAACGACGAGACACCGCTTAGCTGTTCTTCTCATTATTTCGTCGACGGCAAAATTGAACAGAAATGGTCCTTCCACCTCCCCTTGCCTTGCTCCAATTACCACTTCAAATGTTTGATGTGTGCTACATCTGGTTGGTGCTCGAAATGCAGCAGTTGTTCATTGATTCATGTCATCAAGCAACTGCAGGAACTTTCCTGGCACTCCATCGACGCGGAGCGCGTTGAGGAGGTCTCGATGAGTAGACTCGAACGCAGCTTCAAAGTCCAAAAAGTCTAACTGTATAAGCTTCGAATACCGCTGCCACACTTCAGTCACTCTCCTCACAATAAACACCTGATGAATCGTTGACCAATCAGCACGAAAGCCCGCGCGGTTGGTTTCTTAACGATGTTGGATTGGTAGATCCAGGGTGATTCGCTCTAGAACTTTGTACATTACAACCAGCTGTGATATTCCTCGGTAATTCTTGGTTCCGTTATGGATACCTTCGTCTGGAGAGGAATAATAATAGCGTGTCTCCACTCTCTCCTTGGCCCGTACTGCAGTATTGATCAACACTCGTTAGCGGAACTTCTTTCTGCACTTATCGTCTTTAAGACGTCTCAAATCGAGCTTCGGTTAATGTAGCTTTGGTTGTGTTGATGAACTCCACGACTCCTTTTTTGGAACCATACCATCAAGCTGGGCGGTGGTCGGAATCGAATGCGATGTCTCAGATAGATTTTCGGATGTTTGGCGAAGGGATGATCTTTGTCAGACGTAATAGAGCTGAAGCTTAAGAGACAGCACATTTCGCTTTCGCTGTTCTTCTGGCGTTAGAGGGATTGTTCCTTGCTACGTAACCTTGTTTCCATCGATGGTTAGTCTTAAACGTAGATACAGTAATGAGAATTGTTTGTTCGCAGTGTCGATGTCCGATGTTTGCTCCGTGAGATAGAACCCTTTTCCGAGCAAATCGGAGCCTGGACAGAGAGGCTTGTTGGAGTTGACTCGCTCTTAGCCAAAGCAAGGTACATGTAGGCTAATTGAGGTCTTTTGCAGACTTTCACGGTCATTCGGTTAATAAATTCGGCCACGGTGTTGTGCCTGTTTCGACTGAGCCGATTGTAATCGATAGAACTTATTCCTTGATCATCATTTGAGGACCCAAAAGATAATGTTGTCATTATTTACAACAGCCTGAAGGCATATATTATTTTTGGTGTTGTTTGTTGTCTGTTCATATCTGATCTCGCTGGACAGGCTTTGGGATTGGTTGGGACACCCATCACACTTCTATGATTGCAATATTGGCAGTAGTTACTAATCTAGTCTGCTCTTTTCAGCATTCTTGCTTTGACTGGGCGACACTCCTCGTTACTTTCCTAGTTACAAGACGGAATTCTATATTCAGTTTGATTGGATTAGGAAGCACTCATATTATGTGGAGGCAATTTTTAAGGGTTTCTTGTATCTAGTCTGTTTGAACACCCTCGAATCCTCGTACATAAAATAGGGAAAGGTCTTCATTGCAAAAAATACACACCAATAACAATAACAAGCACTGTCCCTCTGTTGAAAAAACAAAGGAACATGTCGTTGTGGGTTGTTTGATTATGATGCAATGTCGCATGATTGTCGTCTCATTCGTATTTGTGCCAATAAGTCGTATTCCCCTCCATTTCGACGCTCCTATTAGAGGTTTCTTGCTCTTGCTGCTAAAGAATGTATATTTCTATTTTTGAAACCAAGATTGCTCGAAATGCGTTTTTCAATTTGTTTCAACTTTATAGGAGGAAGACGTGTTGTCATGTGCAACGGCCAATGAAGCAAATTCAAAAGAGGATGTCGCAAATGTTAGTCAGCTTTTTCTTCTATCTTCCTCTCTTTTAGCTTACGAGCCCGAAGGGGTCTTTCAAAAAGACTGGTTGGTATTCTCTTTCTCAGATGGTCAGGTATACAAAGAAACCTGGCTTTGCTCGCAGACAACCGGTTCGTACGAAAGTACCGACAACATTGACTTGACAATAACCATTTCTAAATGGAGAGGAAACACTCTCCGTTGTGCTACTGCTGTGCTTCCTGTTCTGTCAATGTTAGGCAGTGAAAAATCAAAACGATTCCAAACAGATTTTCGCACGAAAATAACCATTGTATTAGTATGTTGTTTTAAATTCAGCAACAATTTAAGTAGTTGAGATCTATTAGATTTCCTGACTAATGGATCCTGGATCTCTTCAGAGCTTGAAAGGATGGATTTGAAGATGCCTAGTATCTCTTCTTCAAAATGCTGACATTGAAAATGAGAAGCTGTAGCAGCAGCACAACTGCGCCAGCAAAGGCGCAACACTGTTATCTGGATCCAGAGCGGCTCATAGGAGTCTCTCTCTCTCCCTCCTTCTTTCTCTCTCTTTCATCAACACAGTATTTCTCAATGTTTGATCCTTGAAGAAGTGTGTTCAAAAGAGGGAACAAATACGCTTCCGAGTATGGACTGGTTACTAAACTTCCACATAAATTATTAGAGTAGTTCTCTGAGTTCTGGTCAGAGTAACAGTACAATAAGTAGTTTGAGAGGATATATTGCAACTGTTCTTACTTTCCAGGCTCTGACGAAGGCGACAACGCCGAGACGTTAGCCGTAATAAAGTTTGTTAACAATCTTGGCTGTTGCTTAAATTCGACCATCAACAATTACAATTTAGTTCTACATAAATTTGAAAGCGCATGAATTTTTTTAACGTTTTTACACCTGGGCTCGGGTTTCAATTACAGTACTCTCATTTTTGTACAAGTTTTTCATCTTATTGCTGTTTTCCTTAGTTGTTTGTTCATGTTCTACAAATTATTTTCATTCTTGCAGAACGGTCACGATGTAGAAAGCGAGGATGAAGACATTGAATTCGACCCAGATGAGCTCGAGTGTGTTGACGAAGATGCAGAGGAAGAGCGCAAAGAAAGGGAAGAGCGTATCAGAGACAGGCGCAGACGCACTGAAAGGTACAAATACGAAGACAAAAAACATCACCATTCGGATGCTCGTTCGAGGGTAAGTGGTTGAGTTTGGAGTTGTCGTAGTCGCACACATTCATGTGAATAGATCTGTCTTTCAACAGATTAGTCTTTTACCATCCAGAGCTTGGTAATAAGTTCTCTCTTCCGGACAAATTCAAAAGTATTGTTGTTTGAGTCTGAACTTTAGTGAGTTGTAAGGGTCTCTTCTAATCAATTTTTCATTACTTTTGCCTTTTCCTACCTGGATTTCAAGGTATGAGAAAATTTTTGATTAACTGTTCTTCACTCCCAAAATATGTATGTATGTATGTATGTAGCAAACAAGGGAAGGAAGTGATGCCTGCTGTGAGGGTTTTTTCAGTTCTGGGAAATTCTCTAATAGTATGTCATTTTTTACAGCATTGCATCATTTCTCCTATTCAATTGTAAATTTGTAGGACTCCGTTCGTTTTTTGTCTTTTTTTTTGTCTCGCTGCTGATTTTGTGACGTAATTCACTAGAAATCTTCTTCCGAAAATGCACCTTCTGATTACCTGCGTGACTACCCGCATTTTTTAACGAAAGGAATGCATCTCTTGCAATATTTTGCCAACTATGCTAATGAGAAGATCAATTTATAAGTATGAAGCTTACAGATGGCGTTATCGTTACCCATATAGCAATTTTTATTCTCGACGATGGTTTTGCAGTTTGTTTGGGTTTTGCATATTAGAATATTTGAATGTTATCGATCAATTGCTACAAAAGCAAAATTTAGGTGCACAAGAAAATTATTCAGAGGAAAATTCATTATTTCTACTGAGATTTTAAGAAGTTAAGATGTCGTAGTACTGTTTCTTCATCATAACGTTGAAATTCAGCTATACGTTACGGGAAATTTTTCGTTATTTCTGGGTTTGGTGGTGACAACTGTCTAACCCTGCTGATCTTCATTTCCCTTTCTTTAAAGTTTGTACTGCAGCGCGAAAATTTCGATTACCTTCGACGGTGAACGAAGGTAATCGAAATTGCGGTGAACTATCATTTCTGTTCTTCAGCACATTGTTGAGCGGCATCATCCGTACTCACGCCATGAGCGTGGACGCAACTTCGGAGGTGCTCACGAGATTGAGAGAGTTGATAGACATCGTATTGAACCATTTCGTCTGCGGAGGCCATTTAATCATAAGCCTCGAAGAGTCGAGGTACGTTATACTTCTAATGGTACTTTTATTCTCTGTTAATGTGAAGTTTTGTCGATTCTCATGGTATAATTACTTCAATTCTGAAAACCCTTTATTAAAAGCAGTTTTTCCATGTGGATTTTGAATGACAGAAGTGCATTCATTTTAACCTCATTTTCAACGGACAATGATAGTGTTTGGTCACTTTTTTCTTTTCTATTTCCTTTGCTTTCTTGTGTCCCATTGAATGTGTTTTTAATAGTCGTTATAGTTTTATTGCTGAGTATAATACCCCTAATTTCATGTCTTATTTGTGTTCCTTTGCAGAGTTATCTACGAAAGCGTCGGCGATCGTCCTCAAGTGATAGATCAACTAAAGAAAGACGTAACGGCGATGAAGGAGACGTTCCTCTTGAAGACCTTGAACTTGAGGAGGTGGACTGTTGTAAGTTCCCGGTCTTTTCGTTTGCAAAATGTTCCATGATACTTTTAAAAGAAAATAAGAAAATTGAAGTATGTATTACCAGTTTCTTTCATAACATTCGCCAAGCTTTTTTTTGCGCTGATAACTCAATCCTGGCTCATTTTTGCTTGCTTTCAGCTTTTATTCTGAATCATATCTTCAAAAAAGTATGTTGCGGTTTTGCTTAAATCTGCTCGTTGTATCTCCAGTTTTGTATTGTCCTCTGTACGTTTAGTTTTAAAAAAATGCAAGCAGATCTAGAGACTCCCCCCCCCCCCCCAACTTGGGAGCTTCCTTCATCTATCGATCATAATTTTTTGTTGAAAAAAGCCTCTGTTTTTGAAGTGTTTTGTTGTAAGTATATACTTTACTTAGTTTCAGATGACGATGTAGGCGACGATGGTTCTGAGTTTACTGATGGTGCTTCAGGTGCTGACGAGTCCCACGGGTACGTTAGATCCAATGCTTTTCATATTCCACCAATGAAGTTTAGTTTATAAGTTCGAAAACCTATACGAACATTGTATAGCGCAAAATTTGTGCATTTAACTAACCTGGCTTCTCATTCATTCACAAATTATTTTGCAAACATAGATTTTTTCAAAACAGTAAGCTGCATGCGTGTGTCATTGCTTAAAGATTGTATATGGAGTTGAGCTAGTTCATTTTAGAGAGGACGAAGATCTCGACGATGTCAGTATGTCGCGCTCAAGAGGTCCCAACCACGTATCTAGTGTTGACGGTGATGATTTCCCGGACCTCTGCGAGGAAATAGACGAAGATGCGATGCGGCGTGCTGCAGCAGCTGCCGCTGTCAAAACCATCGTCCTGCCTCAATCGTTGTCTGCCAAAGTCATCAGTTCACCTCCAGTGAAAACAGAAGGAACAGTAGCAAAGTCTCGTGAAACTTCACCATATCGAAGAGACTCCAGTTCACGAAAAATGGGCAACTCCACTTTTTTATGGCATCACCGAAGCAAGAGAAATGGCGAACGACATGATGATGGTAGATTTCGACGCTCGTCCTGCCTCTTCTACAGACGAATAGCGGTCACGGAGCGTTTGTTGATGTGTGTAAAACAGATGATTTACCTCTTTAGAAGCACGACGACGTCATCAGTACCAGGAAAGGAACGGAAACAGATCGAAGCGGGAGGACCGGATGCATGCTGATAAGGAAAAAAAGGATAGAGTCCGCGAAAACAGAGATGACTCCAGCGTTCACCGAACATACACTGCTGCAAAACTGGTAGCAACAGAAATGTGCAGAAATGATGATACTGAGTTGATTTCCGTCAAAGGGCCATTAGCTCATGGTTGGTGCTCTGTTGATGATGAAGAATTGCCTTCAACATCATCCGCCTCACCAAAATCTTCGAATGCTGTAGACGATTCTCGAAAAGGTGGTTCTTTGAGGCGCTGTTCTTTTGGCACAGTAGAAAACACTGCTACAGAAGTGCGATATACCTCTTCAATGGTTACGTCGCCCATAAGAAACAATGAGTCATCATCAAAATCTGCAGGAAGAAAACACAGTACTTCTCCACCTAATTCACCACGAAAGAAGGATTATGGTTTGCATGGGTTGCCTAGGGATTACTGCTCATCGCCAAAGTCTAGAACATCGGAACACCATCATCAACATCAGCAACTTCATGCAGGCCGAAGCACCGGTTGGTATTGGTATAATTGTCTCGAAGTTCCTGTTATGGGCTTACCTTCTTTCCTCGAAATTTTCTTCCATCCGCATTTCCTCTGAAGTCCAATGTTTCAATCTCGAAATCCTGTCTAGTCCCGCGCGTGGTATGTTAGGTTCGTTTAGCCATCCTCGGCAGCACCAGCATCGGCAAGATTCCGTCATTGTTGGATATCTGCATAAAGGAACCCATGGATTTGCAACAACCGTCGACCGTGCTGAGTGGTATTGGTTCGAGAGTTCGAATGGATGGTGGGAATGTTCATGTGCAAAGACGTGAAGCTGACGCTGACAACGAAAAACCGAAAAGTCGATCACTGCTTGATTTGGACATACCTCCACCAGATCGTAAGATGATGCGGCAGTACGCAATTGTGCTGAATAGTCTCGAGCTCACTCAACGACCAAGCCGAATACGTGCAGAGAGTAAGTCATGTTATTGCAGATATTGGGTGCTAGTTGTTCCAAGTATGCAATTTTGAAACTCTTGGATGTTACTGTTTTTTTTTTGTTACTATTACTATTTATTACTATTTCACAGCAGCATCACACTGTTTAATTATTGAGGAAAATTTTCTTATTTTGCAGTATATTTACCTATTAAAAGTGGGTTTTTTAAGATCAAAAGAATACAACATTTGAGCACCTCTACACTAAAACTTGTCTGTTTTCTTGTTGTTTTAGTTTCAACTTTGTTGGAATTATTTTATGTCTAAATCTTTTATTGGAGGGATAGGGTGGTGCCCTCTACGTTGATACGTCGTCGACCTCATTCAAAAAAAAAAAAAAATAGCTGAAAGAAGTGCTCGGATTGCGTTGTACACTTTTCAAACGTTTTGTTCCTTGTATTTAGTCCATAAATATCAATACTGCTTTTCACCACCAATAAGTTGTTGTGGTCGTGAACGCTGTATTACTTGTAGAGGATGACACTTCTACAATAATCTTTTAAAGGAAACAAAGAATATATTTCTTTTCGAAAATTAGTAGGTATTCTTCAATTTCTGCTGGATGTGATCAGTTTTTGTCTTCGGGGAAACGAAGGTGATTGTTTCGTTCTAGGGCGCAGTCTAGATGTACCAACGAAGATTCAGAGATTGTCGACACCAAGGACGAATGACCATTCAGAGCGTTCTCGACAACCACGCTCTTATGTTCGTGGAGTCCGTAAAATATCTCAGTAGTATCTCCTTGTATGCTTTCCGAAAACTTGCATTCTATGTAACCTTATCCCAGTGGCATATTTGTGCACGTTGTCTCCAGCTCTATTTTTCTTGTCTTCACCATTTCTACTCTTTATTAGTCCGCCGATCACGGTTCGATCAAGCTCCATAATCCTGTAGTTTTCTTCTTATCATGAATCGTGTATAATATTGCTCCTCAAGAGATCATTAACGGTTTGCCTTGCAGTGGATAAATTCCTTCATATAAACCCATTCTTTATTCTGGCTTTGCGCTCACTTTTTATGTTTATTGTGATGCATTGAAAATGAAGGTTCGTCTATTCAGAGATTAATAAATTTGGGTTTGAATATGTGGTGTTTGGGATTTATGGTTTCCATACTATCGTGGGTAGTCACAGCTGGTGCTTCGATGCCTTCTCTTTTGGTCGTTTTGCAAATTTTATCCTCTTACACTATGCTGTAATTAATCCACTTCGATGTGGATTTTGTAATATCTAAAAAATTGTGATGTATGTGCAAGTATATATATATATATATATATATATATATATATATATCATGCTGTATAATAACGGTGTGTGTTCCTAAATCCCAAAGGCGAAATTCCAAAAAGGTGGTGGGACGGGTCCACCAGCGTCGAAGAGCAGTAAAAAAAAAGTAAAACAGTGGTCCAGTGGCGTACGATTGGTGTGCCGGCGCAAGAAAGCTATAAAATGGGGTGTGACGGGTTCCACGGCGTTGGATTGGTGCTGTCCTCCGATTTCTTGGAATATTGGTTACATTCGGCTGCCAGTTCTACCATGGGGAAGCTTACAAGGAATTGCAACACAACCTTTGTCATCCCACATTATAAACTTCCCCCTAAGTATAAGTTGTCGCTAAAGCTGCGGAAGCTGTGGGTACCTAAAGATACGCAGCCGTTTCAAAACTATTGCCAGAAATCTCTCCAAGCACCGGAAAATCACACAAAAAAAAGCTAAAAACAAGATGAATGCAGAACGCGACTTACAGTAACCACACATTTAGGCGTTCAAAATGTGCAGTGTGTGCACTCCTCACGTATGGTATTTCAAGGCAAAGTTGGAAAATGACAACTTATTTCATCTTGGGGTGGTTGTTGATGTAGTTTTTGAAATACTTTTGCTATTCTCATCTACCTTTCAGACTGATGTGAGTTTCCGCATGTTTACAGGTAAATAGCTGGATGACCTAATGGTCCTGAAGACACGTAAACTCTGTAGTTGCAGAGGGTTATAAATTTTCCATTCTCACCCAATAACCAGTGGCAAACCTTGGTTTCAACTTGTAAATTAATGTGGAAGTAGCCTTAACCTGTCGAATTACCAATAAACTTTGACATAATGGTAAGATTTCTTTACTTACTTACCTCTCTAAAATGAATTTACAAAAATTTGAAAGATCTCCAAAAATAAAATTTTAGCGACATGGTGAGCGATTTCAATTTTGGTTGCAAAGAAAAATACACAGTGAAACAAAAGCTTAGATTGCCACTATACTGCTCTTAGAACCTTTCATTTTAGAAGTTATTCAAAGCCAAGGGTTTTCTCATAAGATGCTCACTGTTGTAAGGAACTACAATGAGACCTGAATTTTAAAAAAAATTTATAACCCTCTGCAATTGCAGAGTCTACGTGTCTTCAGGACTATTGGGCCATCCAACTATTTACCTGTAAACATGCGGAAACTCACATCAATCTGGAAGGTAGATGAGAATAGCAAAAGTATTTCAACATCAGCAACCACCCCAAGATGTAATAAGTTGTCATTTTCCAACTTTGTCGTGAAATACCATGTGCGAAGAGTGCACACATTGCACCTTTTGCACGCCTAAATATGTGGTTAGTGTAAGTCGCGTTCTGCACAATTCATCTTGCAGAAAAGCGTGCTGCTGAAGGTTCATGGATGCGTTAATGATGCCGTGGATTCATATCACTTCGGGATGGATCAGTCTCGCAGAGTTCGTGGAGTTCAATGCCTTTCTGCAACTGACACACTGCGCATTTTAATTGGCGCCTGTGCGCGGATTCGGTGGGATCATGGTCAATTCTTGTTGTGCGAGGCGCTCTTCATCTGGAAGGGGCGGGCTCCTCACTATGGGATCTGCGAACATGATTATTATCATACACATCGTGGGAATCGTCTTTGCTCACTAATCGCATTTGCGCAAACAGGTAGTACAGTCGCGGATCGGGTTCAGCATATTGATCGATATTTACGCTCAACTTGGACATGCATTGTGGTCATCTATTCTTTGTATTGTGTACTGTTACTTTGGTGGAGCTTTTAATTCTTTTGCTGAAGCAGCAAAAGTAAGTCAAACACTGCCGTTTTTATGGTGTTTTCGCATATTTTTATTGTAATCTTACGAGGTTTCATTTTTCTGAAGATTATGTGTGATTCGGGTTCGAGTTGTGAGCGTAGTATAGCTGTGAGTAAGCAATCAATAAGACAGGTAATAAGATGTCACCATTCATAATGATCCCTTTTGCCACTCCATGAATTTTTCAATAATTTTCCATTCGTGCGAAGTGAGACTGCACCCAGCTTCACAAGCCACTAAAACACACTTCGGCGCAGATTTTGTTTCCGCGGCCGCGTCGTGGCAGGCTACATTAGAGCGGAGCAGCCTCGGCGCAGGCTTTTACTGTTTACTATCCGCAATGGTGAGGACATGTAAAGCTTTGTCCTTGCTTCATTTCCTGTCGTTCCTTCAATGTCGTTCTTCCCAACAGTCCTGCATCACTTTTGGTACGCTACTGCTCCTTTTCAAATTTGTTGCTACTGATTGATTCTGATCTGATTTTAACTCGCTTCCCACTGTTTTTCTCACGAATTTCGGAAGCTTGACTTAATGAGCAGTTGCTACTAACAACACCAAGGTGAGCGCTGAGAAGAAAGTACGCAAAACTGTGTTATGAAAATCATCTGGAGGAGATGAAGTTGGGTCAAAACAATCTGATGCTCAGTGCATTTGTGAAAGCACCCACATCCGATGCGGTGGAGCGTAGCGGATAGGATCGAAGGTTCATCCCTAGAAATACTTTGTTAACGACACTTATCGCTGCAGTTCGCGATGGTCCCATCTCGATTCCAACCGCTAGCTTCACCGCACCACTTCGACGAGGTTCATGTCGTTTTGATACAACTGAATTTCACACGAGTAAGTTTTACAACATTGTTCTGGAGCGCCCTTATTTCTTGACGCTCTAACTTACTTTTTTCTCTTAGTAGATTTAGCTTACATGTCATAAATCCTCTAAGACAAATGCTGAGGCCTTAGGGTCCCGACTGATTTAAAGGCATCACCCCACGAATCTGGGCTACGTATATGGGGTCGTATATTGTGGTGAAGAGGATGATTCCGTTCATCTCGAAAACCCATTCGGACGAATCGCAGGAGGGGGCGGGGCCCAAAGGTTGCGCATTGCAACAGAAGCCGTCGTAAGCAACAGTTCCGGGCTCGTCCGTTTACACTGATACAGGGAGAGACGAACGGAATAACCCTCTTTCCCACAATCTATGACCCAGCATAGGCATTACCCGCCTGAAACCGGTACCACCCCAGATTCGTGGGTGATGCCTTTAATTATTTGCTTCCAGAAATAAGGGCGCCACTGAGTGCGCCTCTCTCCCCTTTCCCACCTCCCCCAAGTACATTTTACCCCCCACCCATGCCGTATCCCACTAAATCTGGTCAGAATATGCGTGTAACATAAAATAAGTTGTGTCCTCCTCCTTCCGTTCGTTTACTAACAGTTTCTGTGGCTTGTGAGAAGAGTTATTCGCGTGTTGGTGTGTGGTATCAATTCTACTCCGCTATGAATAATACTTGAGATTTTGTTTTCTGATATTTAGTATACTTACTGTAGGATATGAGTTCAGGACATTAGTCGCATTTGCACAAACGCGACACTGCAGGAAGTGATACTAGATATCCCAACCAGATTTATCGAGGCTGTTCCTTCTCTTTCTATCCCATAATTCTTTTCTGTTAAGTTGGACACGTATTGTGAACGATACTAAGCATGTAATTCTACTGATTTCGAAGAACGTAAAAAGAAGCATAAGAAAATGTATACGTTTGTTGAACGCTAATGAGTATTGCAACTTAAAGGATTGACGTTAGCAGATTTAATGTTAAAGTAGGCAGAATTATATATATATATATATATTATATATATATATATATATATATATATATATATATATATATATATATATATATATATATATATATATATATATATATTATATATATATATATATGTATAATTCTGTGTTTGTGCCTTATTTATCTCCACCTCGAAAATTTCACCGAGCACTAATTTTAACTGTTTTTTGTCTCTTTTTTTGAAGGGAACTTCTGTCTTGTTTGTCGCCTTTATAGTCGCTAACCTGTTTTCACTCTTCAAGTCGCCCCTCTTCAAGTCATTTCCATAGAGTGTACACCGTACATGTAAAATTTGTTTGGGTTTCCAATTGTTTTTAATGTGTGAAGTTTTAGTGTTCCGGCTTTTCTTTCTCATTGTTCCAATATTAGTGTCATTAGCTGCTCGAGAGTTATTTTAAATATTATGTATTAACAGTGCAGTAATTTTGTCCAGATGGCGGAAATCAACGAACGCGCTTCAACATCTTCACCACCAGAACCTTCTACTCCCGCTCCGGGTCCTGAAATTAAACAACTCGCTGATGTGATGTACGATCGAGTTGGCGCGTTTCTGCAATCGCAGATCCAAGGTTTGTATTTATCTTTTCTCATAACGAAAAATACGTCAACATAGTTGTTATTTTAGACACATCTTTCATTACTAGTATACAGGCGTACCAAAAAGTAGCCTCATCTCCAAAAAGTCAGAATCACATTATTTTGTTACGTTGAATTGGGAGTTCGTGCACTACCAAATTATTCAATTTGGAGAACCCAGGATTACAATTACCTGTCGACAACCGATCCTAATTTTACGGCATGAAAAAGTTTTTCTTTCTTCTGTCGAACGAGTCTTTTCCACGCGTTCTAGAAAAACGTATCTTCTTCTCAGATACCAATATATATAATATGCATTATTATCGACAGATTCTGTTCTATTTAGCTTTGTAATCCCGTCTTAACTGTCATTCAAATGTTTGTTGTCTTCCGAAGGACCTGGCAGAATGTAGAAGTTTAATTATTGTGAAAAAAAGCCAAAGCTTTGAAAGGGCTGAACAACCTCGATTTCGCGCAGAAGTTGACTCGAAATCCAGACGTAGTCAGCGATTTTGTGCACTTCATGAGTGTATATTAGTGCATGTAGTCTTCGAGTCTTTCAAAACTTCAAACAAAAAGTGATATGTTGCAAAGAAAGCCTGAGTCAAGATCTACAGATGCGTTATTTGTTAAGTGTATGAATGTGAACTGTGTATGAGTATGTATGAGTGTATGAGTGTATGAACAAAAAGAAATGTTAACTACGCGCTGTTATGCATTTCAAAAAAAAAAAACAATCATAGGAAATGGTTTGATGGGCGATACAATTCATCTATTTGTTGATATAATTAATTATTGTTTTTGCGGGAGTTCTGTTCCCATGCGATAAAAAAATCTCCCTAATTCCTCGTAGATCCAAAGTTCTTTTTCGGGAAATCTATATTATGCCAAAAATATGTCAACTTGTTCAATTTGTCATATCAGTATTGCCTTCTCTAGACCAAACCGATGTTTTCTAGTTGATCGGTCCACGTTTATCGGTCATCTGCGAATGGAGCCCCTTAATTGGCATGTACTTGTGTCAGACGAGGAACAGATTCCACTTTTTGTCAGTTTAATTTTGAGAATTTCGACAAGGCTCGTCAAAGCGTCATAAGTGAAGCATTCGCCTTTTCTGATTCTGACAATCTATAGATTACAAGTAGTTTCGTATTCTCGCGTTTGTTCAGTTCGATTTCTTCGAAAACTTTGATTTTTTTCCACACCTCTTAAGTGCACACATTCTTTTCGGTCCTCACCTCTTCGCGTTGCGTCTTCCTGTCATTTCTTCTATGGACATTCTTCTAAGTTTGGCTTCTGCTTTAGCTTAAGTGTTAAAATCTAACCAAATAATTTCAGGAAGCATCGATGAATACAAATTACTGGAGGACATGAATACAGCAACTGCACAGCGTTATGTCGATATGCGTGCTGTAGCGGAGAAAATAGCTGACAAGATCTCACGACTCAACAACAAATGTATGTTCTTGTCACTTTCTCTATAGCAGCTCGCCTTTTATCTGCTTTTTGGTTGCGCAGTCTTCCCACAGCGATCAAATGTCATCCACTCCTGAGGACTTTTCTGCTCTCTCTCCTTTCCTTAATTTCCGTACATTGTTGTTACCACTTTATAGAATATAAATAACCTTGTAGTTGTCTTACCCAAATTCTTGGAACTAAGAGTTTCTAAAACACTAAATCTTTTAAGTTCTATCCATCTGCTCAACTACTGTAATGCCCCCCTCAGGTTTGTGCGTGTTAATCGCGAAATGAAAATGAACGACTTGACTGCAGTGCTCCCTTTGAGGAAACCAGCCTTGTAGAGTTTACAAGACAACCGATGATGTGGTCTCGCTCTTACATTTTTGACGCTATTCTTCCTGCTTTGATCTAATCTTCATGAACTTCTTCTCTCCGTTATCTGAAGGAAATGCAGTCGCGATCATTGAATGCTCCATCGAACGGATGATGCTGTTATCCTGTTTCAAGTAATTGAGAGAAGGGGTTTGGAGTTCAGCCATGAGTCAACAGATCATATCAGCCATGGACCGGGCATTCATGACGTTACCACTTTTGGGGACAATGAGAGTAAAATTGGTTGTGCACATGGTTGGTTTTGATGAAAAGTGCCGTGAGCTTATATGTAACAATAAGGAGAAATGAAAGAGATTAGCAACTTTGGCTTACCTAGGGCGATATGATCTGTTGACTCCTTTTAACACGTCGACGACAATGTCCGACGACGCCGTTGAACATGTTTTTTTTTGCCGCTCAGGAAAATGTCCTTATAATTCTGGGAGACAGCATCATAAAAATACTTTAAGAGTAATAAATAATTTAATGGCGGAATAATCTGTTTCTTTTTGGCATTGTTCGACGACGCGCGCAAAAAAGCGTGGTCTCGCGCGTATTTTTCATGTGTGCGAGTTGGAGATATACAATGTGTTCAAGCTATTCAGAGTTGGAAAAGGAGAACAGGATGATGACCGATTGATAATTTACGAGGCTACAGTTCCGCATCACACCTTGGCATGAGCGAGCGTGAATACAGAAAGAGCCTGTATTGCTATATTGGCAGGAAAAAAATGGGTTCACAGCCGCTGGCTGAAAGCCAGCATGGAATAGTAGCCAGAAAACACCTTAGTGAAAGACCAAACCTGCAGCTTTTGAACTTTATTGTCCGGTTTGGTTGTGTTCTACTACTTACTATCATCCAGTTCAGCAAAGTCTGTAATTTCTTTCTTTCTAGATGAGTCGCTACGGCCTTACCTTCAGCAAATCGACGAAATGGATGAGAGTACTAGAAGACTAGAGGAAGCGGCAAATTTGCTCGATCAATACGTCACAGGACTTGGTAAGCTCCCAAAATGATTTGTATATGCTTGGACTGGGGGCCAGTCGATGAATCGAGCCAATGTCCGTGTCCTCACAGACAATTTCGTAGTGCTAGTTTATCGATCGCAGAGCAATTAGAGGTTTGGTAAGCCTTTGACGCGAACCACGAACCATGCTTACATTGAAAGAACCTCTTACCACTAAGCTACAATTATCCTTTATCATTCATCGAAAGACTAGTTTTCGATTCTGTGAACTGTTTTTAGAAAACTGTGACAAAGTTACTTTCCAAAACCACATGTTTTAACAGGTGCTTTTTTGTTAGAAATCTGTTTCTTGACCATTCTCTAACCCTAGTTTTGCTGTACAAAAATACGAAGAGCTTTTAGAGATGAAGATGAAGTGTGTTGTATTACGAAGTGTCCTCTTTCCATTCGACGTTGTACAGTAGAGTCAAAGCGACGTGAAGTACGGTGCAGTTGGTTGCGGTGGAGCGTAGCGGCTAAGAGCGAGTGAAGACAGCTGCTACCATCGCTCTGCTGCAGTTCACGATGTTCCCACATTGCTTCCATTGCTATCAGCACCACGCCGCTTCGAGCGCAATCGCCTACGCAACTGCGCATTGCTTCATGTCGTCTTGACCTGTCTATGCATCCGAAACTGGTATGGAGAAACAAGAATGAATTAGATTTAAACACGATAAGAGTTTGGTTATTATTGACTAATTATCGCTTGCATTCACTCCATGATTGATTTCAAAATAATCGCGTTTTCGAAGTTTACCATGTATGCAACTGCGTAAGTGATCCATTTGAAAACATATGGCATATTTCGATGTTTGTTAAAAACACGCATCAAGTCTAACAATCTGGTACATTTCAGAGGCGAAATTGCACACAATCCAACAAGATGGCTCTTCCATGTGATCTTTTTTTTTGTTTTCCCAGATTTTGCTTTGTTACGAAAAATGTTGATCTAGTCATTCTGCCATAAATCTTCGTTTAATTGTTTCCTCAGCAATTTCATTTGAGAACCAAATATCGGTGTGTAGTGGACCGAATAGTTGGAGTTACGAATGCCAAACACTGGAAGAAAGTTCACTTATTTGTCATCATGCACTGAAAGCTTGTATTGATTGCAGGATTGCTGTCTAGATGAAGTTTTGAGAGTTAACATTCAGTGATTCTATTAGACTATTGAAATCAATCTCCTCATTGGACGTATTTATGTTCATGCTAGAAGAATGAATCAGAATTTTCTGACACTTTGGAGCTTTTTTATTCCAATTTCCCATATTCCACTTCTCTCCTTAGCCGCAATAAATTCTAACTGATAGAATTCCATTAGCTCGTGTTAGGATACGGATCTCAATATGTTTTTCAAGGTTTCTGTGGAAATTCCACACTTGAGATCTTAAACTCTCCATTTTATTAATTATTACGTCAAGGTCTCGAGCATTGCCCACCAATTGCTAGCTCTTTTCGCGAGAGGAGCGTTGAATATTGGGAGGATTCACAAAATCTTTCAATCTTAAGATCTCTACTGCAGTTGTACTTAAAGGCAGCATACCACGAATTTCACGCAGTGAGGGAAACCGCGGAAAAAAGTAGAGTTGGGTTTGTAGAGGGCGGGTTCCGGGGTAGTTCCGCTTATCATTCTCTAATTGCTGTAAAAAAACAGCGTGAAAGACTCCGTTTTTTACGACAATTTCAGTTACAATGCGCCACCCTTGTACATTCGTCGCATCCAGCTGCGCAGCGGTCGAAAGCCACTAAGTTGACTCCTCGACTGCCTATTCAAGTGAAATCAATGGATAGGTTGTTGAGGTGAACCAGAACGAATGAGCAGAGAAGCGCTCTCTCGTTCTTCGTAGGAACTAAAGCAGTTCCCTGCTGTTTTTAGAACGATTAGGGAGAGAAGTACGGAACCAACCCTGATCTCGCAATCTACAACCCATCTCTAGCATTTTGCGTGGATTCTCCCACCACGTCAGAGTCGGTTCGGTTTCTGTTTTGTATGTTCTCTTTAAACGGTCCCTATCCATTAATTATAGTCGGGTCAAAACGACATGAAGCTCTGTGGTTGGGATCGAGAGAGGACCCTTCCAAGCACCAACGGCGCTTCAATTGCACGCCGCAGTTGCATCGAGCTTCGTTTTGACCAAACTATATGTCTTGTTATAGAGTTGGGATAAGAGATAAATATTTTAAAGGCACTGTATCACGAAATTGACGCAGCGTGGAAACCTCGTGAAAAATATAGAGTCATCTTGTGTAGACTGCGAATGTAAGCGTTAGAACGTTACTGTTAGAACTGTTAGAGCGCGCTCTTTTGTACACCCTCCGGTCCCCTTAGTAACCTACTCATTGATTTTATTTGAATAGGATGATGAGGAGACGTCATTGATCTTCGACTGCTCACACATGCCATTTCCGGTCTTCTGAAGAAATTGGGGGAAACTGAGCGCGGCGATGCTCGTAATGTACAACCTAAGTTTATATTTTCCATGAGGATTTCACACTACGTCAATTTCGTAAAGCGCGGCATTACTCACACAGCTTGCAGTGGCCGTGTTGAGAATTTCGCGTTGTCGTTCTAAGTAAGGCGACCTGAAGTCAAAGTTTGGTGTTACAGCTCCACCATTTGAGTGGATGAGCTCTCCGTTTGCTGTTACATATCTGTGAATATGAAACTGATCCCTAGGAATGGTTGAAAACTGTTACATTAATAGTGTACAAGCTGTTGCAAATCCCAGAGTATTGTTTTCTAATTGTGATGAATAGATATACTGTTTGTCGATTACTTATGTGAAGGAAAGATAAGGGTTGTGAACTGTTTTTATAAGGCTATCGCTTCCACATCGTGGCCTATGTCAGAGCTACAGAACTCAAACCAGCTCTATCCCAACAAATATCCAATTTGAAGCAAGACCCTAATAAGGAATTACTCTGAAATCAAGAACAAAATCTTCTGAACCACTTACCAGCTGCAGATTTGCTCCACTAACACTAATTAGAAGGCAGGCGGTCACGAGGACGAAAACCCGTGAAGGTTGGTGTAAACTCAGTTCATTAAATGAACTCTTCCATCCTATTCATTCCTTGCTTTCGGTCTGTCGGGGGCCGATTGAACGTGCTAGTTGAAGTCAGAAAACACGACGAAGACGAGGCATTCCTCAATGAGCAACGAAAATGAAAAAAAAGTGTCTGCTAAGATTGATGACGGTCAGTTGAGAAATTGGGCGCCCAAGCTCCACCGGAAAAGGACGTGGTGAGTGTATATCGATTCGTAGATGGTATGATCCACCACCTCCACCATCTTTTGTATTGAGCAGGATCCACCAAAGTACATATGCTGTCTCCATTTTTACGAAGTGTACCGGAAAAAAAACCTTACGTTGCTGTCCTTGTCGGACATGATCGGTAGAATTCTGAACAACTAACGCTCCAAAACTACAGAACGTTTATTTAAACTCTGTTCCAGGCGGTAAGTTTGCTCTGCGCTCAGCTATCACCACTTTTTGAGTACCACGATGACTTCCTTAGGGAGCAGTGCTCTGAGAAATCGACCAAAAGCCGATACCACCTTCAATGGTTTTGTCCTCTCTAGAACTTCGGATTTTTATGCAATAATAGAAAGTATGCTTCCCTCCGTTGGCAAGAATACTTTGATTTTAGTGGTTTCATTCCGATTAATGTACCTTATTCTTACAGTTGAAACTGCTATTCTTTTTCACAAACTCCTTAATCAGGCTTACTGGAAGTAAATAATTAACTCATGTCATGTAGTACTCACTCTGCATTTGACAGCTAAAAATGGTCTTTTTGCTGTAGGTGGGATTTTTGCTCTCTAAGCAGCCCACCCCGAGTGCAGTTCGACTAGAGCAGTGTTGAGTCTTCCCTTCCAACATGCTTCTACCCTTTAATGGTTCCTCCTGTTCTACAGTATCCGTAGACGTGAGTCTTTTGTGTGCTAAAAACGCTACTCAATCTTTACAGGGCGATTTATTTAAGAGACAACACATAATTGCGGCATGTCGGGAATCGCAAACAATGATTTAGTACCAGGAAACAAACAGCTGTGCCCGCCCGTACACGTACAAGTACACAAACAAACGCGCAAAACTATCGGCTCAAGAGGACCTGTAACTTGTTGTGAAACTACGTTCACGGTTAGGGGGTAAGTGGCGCGGTGGGGCCTTTGCTCGGCTTGATTGGAAATGGGTCCCATCACGAGCGGAACCGCTCGCGCATTTACACCAAAGCTCAGTTCATTTTGGCATATACCTTGTACAGTTATGTAATCGAGAAGCAGACTTTCTATCAGTACGTTTACACGGTAGTAGAGATGATCAACAGATGCGTTATATTTTCTACAGCAAAACCAATAAATATATATTCAGTTCATATTGCTGTTGTTCATTTCCCATCCGAGAGAGGTGAGCCGTATAGCATGACTGGAGCGTTGTGCATTATTAGTGCGCTGTGCAATGGAACTACTTTTTAAAACGTGTTTGTGGCAGTTCTCTAAATTTTCTTCTTTCTGGTGCGATTTGTATTGAGATGACGTTAGAATGAAATTCTGTGATCAATCATATTTGTTGTTTATTTAGTTAATTAAATATTAAATCTAAATACATCTATTGGTTTACATATCTTTTGGGTTTCTACTATTTGATTGTTACTTGTAAATTACAACCAGAATCCGATAGCATAGGAATAGTCATGAAAAGTGAAGGTTAATCACAATAAGCCATATACCAAAATTGGTTGGTCTCTCCATAATACGAGATAAGGATGTTCCCTTGCTAAGGAGATGGAGAAGTCCTGTTGTGAGCTTCACGAGAAATTGCTGAATTTTTGGAAACACTTACATATGTAAAGTAGTTGAGTAGATTTGCTAACCCTTGCTTTGTTAACTACCATTTCTAATCACCTTGATCACCCTGACTCTGGTATAGACTTACTTCGAGACTCTAATGTAAGGAAGATTTCAAGGACAACACTGTTTATTGCTTGTGTAACGACATTCTAGGGGAGGAGATTGATTTACGAAATTACCAGGAAGTCGAAAGAGTGCTATTGTTATTCATTTATTTGAAAACACCCGTAATTTTCCCATAAAGCAGAAACAAGATAGAACAGAACTCACTAGAATTCCGTCAAATTTTATATACCGCGGAGTTAAATCCCTTGAGTTTAGCAATATGCTGCAACTGTTTTTGCTGTTTGCTGTTGCTTTATTTGTTGATTTGTTGATTGTTTTCAGGCACCGTGCCCCATCGCAACAACAAAAAAAATTGTTATGCACTACTTCTATGCACCGAAGACTTAAAGTTATGTCCGCGAACATTTTACAACGGCTCGTCGTCGATTCAAAAATTGCGCCTGATTGATATTTCTGGTGGTCCATTATAAACGGCGACAGAGGAACTGGCACATTGCACTTTACTTCATCCACTCCGATGAAAGTTTTCAGGTACCACCCGTTCCGACAGGACTTTTGGGTTTCTACTATTTGATTGTTACTTGTAAATTATCAGACTTAGCCAATTTGTTACTAAGACTATAGTATATTGAACTAAGTGCAGCTGCAGCCTATAATTATAGAATGATCTACATTACTTGGAAATAGTAATCTTCTCAAAGCACTCTCAAGCTAATAGAATCGGCATCATACCGCACACGTACGCAATTTCCGTGAACTACACTGCATTGTAATGTCGTTAGTATGAACTGCAAGAGATTTTAAACTGTTGAAGCGATTCATTTTAGAGAAAAGTGAATGCGTATTCAAGTAAAGTCTTGCTTAAACGACTTTGCACACATAAAAAAGCAAAAGGAAATGTGCCTCGAAACAGATTGTATCCTTCCTGAACGAATGCGGCTTTTGCAAGTGTTCTCAGCGCACAACGTCTAGCGAATTCTACCACTTTTTTCTACATCTATGCTATCAAGACGCGCTCCGACTCGACTTTTGGGTTTCTACTATTTGATTGTTATTTGCAGATTATCAAACTTAGCCAATTTGTTGCTAAGACTGTAGTATATTGAACTAAGTACAGCTGCAGTAAACATCACCCACACATAGAGCATTTGAAAATCAGCCCCCTCCCCCTCCCCTGGTTGCTGTAGTGTAGAAAGTTGCGCTGAATGCTGAATAAATAAATAAAACTTCCTCTAATCTAAGGTACTTTTTTTCGAAAACACTGGAAAATGTTGCATGTTAATGACGTTATTTGATTAGCCCTTCGAGTTGATCGCTATGTTACGGATGATGCTGTATCAATAAAATGCAGTGGATTTCTGTTAACAAAGGAAATACAGTGTCGTTGAAAGGTTAGGTCAAATAGGAAATTGCTTCGGAAACACGGTTGAGCTGTTTTGGGTTTAGAAATAAACCATGAGCTTTTCAAGTTAGAAATACCCAGATAAAATAAGATATTGGGAAAATGTTGTACGATGGAGAATATTTGCCTCTGGAAGAAGGTTTGTCTTGGCTACTTTGAATATCCATTGTTTCAAGTCTCTGTGTTTTATTCATGTTTTAAAATAAATTATCAAGTTGACAAATCACAGGATTTTTGACACTTCCTTCTTTTTACCTTTAATGGAGGCGTTAAACCCCGCGAATCTGCTAATTATCTCAATCAGCGATTTGTGTTCCACAGTGAAGTATAATGAATGGAGCATAAAAAACTCTTAAATTGACATAAAGGAACGGAGAAGTAAAAGAAAAGCTCTTAAAAAAACAACCAAAAACCATACGAGTTATGAAAGGGCGTGTTGTATGATAAAAGTAACATCGTGATTCGTTGGATGTTCTGTTCAAAAAGAAAAATAAACAAATAAATAAAATTTGCATTCAAAAAAGGAATTTTTCTTCAACCTTCGATCGGTGCGTAATCGGTTTTCGAGGGTAAAATTCCCATTTTTGAAGGCATCACCCCACAAATCTGACATGATATGGATTTCCGATGGAGGAAGACCATAGGGGATCGCAGATTGTCGAAACGGATGGTAACTCATTTCTTCCTAATCGCCGTAAAAAACGGCCCGGAAGCGGCTTCGAGCGTTCCGGGGCACTATTTTCTACAACGAGTTCTATTGGAGCACGCCAGCCTTGTGCACGCACCTAACCTTCCGGCCGTTTTTTACGGCAATCAGGAAGAAATGGGCGGAATCACCTTCCTCCCCATAATCTACGACCTCATATAGACATAACCTACCTGAAACCCGCACCATGCCAAGTTCGTGGGGTGGTGCCTTTAAGGGCAAACGGGCAAATGGTTGCTGGTATTTTCAAGCGTTATTAGTTCTCCATTCACAATTGCAATCGAATCACCGATCCCAACATTTCAGCCTTCCCATCGCTTCAATCAATATTAAAATAAAAAGATTATTTTGAAAGTCCTCGAGTTTGCAAAATTAAAAATCCAACAATAATAAAAGAATAAGGTAGGGAAATTAATGTAAATAGAAATTCATTTTAGTGGGGTAATAAATTCTCTATCAAATAGCATAGAACATTTTCCCATGCATTTTTTGCATGTGCAGTACGTTTTCTTTTATTTTTTCTACAATTCTCCATTTTTTCCAGACTCTCAGAGCGAGATTCTTCCGGCTTCATTCGTCTATGACATGAAATAGTCGTCACAAAAACGTGGTAGTAGCAGTTAGCAGAAAACTATGCCAAAATTACCCGTACATGGACGTAAATCCACGCTGTGGTTTGGCTGGAGCAAGGGCAAATTCTTAAACGAATACTAATTCAACCCATCTGCATTTTTTTTTTTGCCAAATACAGCGACCATTCACATATCAGGTATTTCTAATGCGCATCTATGTAGATACCGCCGAATTTGTCGGATTGAGAGAAGGTCACTTCTTTTTAGCTCACAATTTTTGATATGTTAATTAGCTTAAAAAATTTACATAATGCTCAGTTATGTTCCCGTAGCGAGCGTTTTGGCTGTGAGTCGCCCTCCTAACGATTATGGCGCTGTGTGCTACTGATTTGCGTACCATCTGAATAATGAACATCTGTACTTCTCTGTTCATGGGATTCTGCTTAGCGTTGAAAAAATCTAGGTGTCAAAGTTACGAATCTGTTTTCAGATAACTTAGATTGCTTAGAGCTGATCGGAAACTCCGAGACTGAGTCGTGTTGAATGATTTTTTAGACAATTAAACTACTATATACATTAGAAGTTAACTCGCTAGTTCACACAATTATGGTACCACGGTATCCATAAAATTACCACAACCTCTGTTGTTTTAATTGAATCAATTCTTGCTGCGAAAGGTCACTAGAGCTATGTTTTTGGTGGTGATTTCGCCGGACAAATGTCACACACCGCGATTATTAATGTAGTCAAAGCTGTGACTTGCACGGCCGTAAAGCCATTCGTTGTTTTCTATTCGTATCCGTCAGAATAATAATCTTTATAGGACCAAAATGAAAGTGGACGTCGTTCGAGAACCAGATTGGACTTTGAACCAGCGTAGTTCTCAAATTCCCAAGTTTTGAGCCCACTCCTGAGTTCACTTCTTCGGATCGTTATTCAAGTCACAATTTTTTCCCCAATCTTCTTTTGCATGAATTGAATATTCTATTCATTATTCACTCACGGAATTCTCACACAGCTAACTAGAAGTGGGAAGTGGTCTGCCTTCCAGTTTTATTGCTGCTTCATTATTCTTATTCGTTTTGCCCTTCACTTACATTGTTACTCACCTGTGCGCAACCACTTAAAATTCGGAACTACTCTTCTATGTTCTTTTATTTTTCGGCGTCCGTTAGCCAACAACAACACATAAACGCTGTCCAGTAAGATATCGGTCCCTACTGCTTCCGGAATCTCTCACATCAGAGCACTAGCACATATTCCACTACATTCCTCTGTCTGCGGTACCAACTTGAATTACATCTAATGAGTATCAGTGCCCGTTTCCACTGATAAGCTACGACAGCAAGTTTCTACGAAGAATTCAAAACGACCACTCGAACAGATTCTTTCTAACTCTTACTACTGAACCTGAGCACTTAAAAAGACTTTAAAAAACTTGACATTTGACGGGTTCAGAAGTAGTCATCGATTTGTAGTACAATCAGGAAATGCTTTCACCGGTGTATCCATTGGTTTTAGTTGAATACGCTAGGAATTAAAAGCTTACAACAATAGTGATGGAAAAAGCGAATATCTAAGTCTTGAAGTCTTGAAGGATAAGAAGATCCAGAAAGATAAAGACAGTTTAATTTTCGAAGCTCTGTCGAAATTACGAAGTATGCGGAAAGTCTACGCCTCTTCAATCACATTTGTTTGTTCTAGCAGATCTTAATTTGGAAGAAGGAAAATACCGAAACACATGAAAACTGAATTGGTCCAGTAGGATACAACTTTTTGGAATAAAGTAACGATAAACATCATCGACAGAAAAGAAATCAACTCTAGTTCTGTAGTTCTAGAAAGAACTGATACTGTTAGAATTTCTGCTGAATGTCTTCATCTTTATCCTTAGAATGGTCCTACTGCAATTTTTTTTTGTCCTTCATTAGGATATATAAGGATACATTATGTACAAATTTTGTTTCCATGTTAACGAAGACAACATTTAGTTACCGTGAATTCCTAAGCACTGACTATCGCGTTGGAAAACTGTACTTGTATTCTATACCTGTATCAGAACTACCCGTGCGGTTCTAAATGTTTGAATCCAATGAACTAACTGTTTGCAACAAATTTTCTAGCTGGTTAGATCAAAGTTTTGCTCCACAGAATTTGTAGAGATGTACACTGATGTTTTGATATGCATGATTTTGAAGCAAAAACAAACCGAAGCGTTTCACTTGGAACCTGATATGAAGCGATTTACAGTGTATTCAGGTGCTTTGGTATAATGAACTACTCATGCAGTTACCTGTATACAACAGAAATTTTTGATGATTACCTGAGCGGCGCCGGTTGTACTTTTTGAATCGATAGTTCTTGCTCCCTCGCCCTCTATGTCCATACTTGTGAATGAAATGATGGATGAAATGAGAGGATGGAATGGATGAATGAATGAATGAATGAATGAATGAATGGACAAATGAATGTCATCTTTGGGAGGAAGTGAATAAAGAAGAAAGTACTGTCCACTGGAACGATATTAGCATCGGAAGAAATGCGTTGTGGTAAACGAAAAAATTGGTTTCTCTCGTTTCCCTTGTTACGGTATATATCCTTCTTCTCAAGATTCGAAGAGAAGAGAATGGCTTACTTCTCTCACTGACACCTCTGTTATTTTTAACCTTAAACACAGTCGCCATCTGGAATTTTGGTACCCTCGCCGCAGCTATCATGAGCTTTTCGGTAGTCGTTAAAAGCAGCCCAGCTGTGAAAATCACACCTCTGCTCCACCTGCCTTACTCGTAAAACGTTCCGTCCCATCTGGTCTCAGAGTAGTACAAGTCAAAGAAGAGCGTTCCCTAGTTTTTGACCCGCGCAGCTGGTCAGTCTTCTTTGAGCTGTTTGTTCTCCACCGTTGCGCTCCATTTTCGTTGAGCAGCAGTTGTTTAGAATCAATGTGAATCGTGTGAGTCAGCGATCTCAGAGTTGTTAGTGACTACCTCTATGAGTTTGTACACAATTGTACCTCTGGTTGCGGCCGAAACTCACGGCGAACCAGGAATTGGTTGCAGTGAAGCTCCTACGATTTTCTTTCACCTTCCCTGAATCCAATGTACTTGGATGTGAAATGCATGTACCAAATATCACCTGATGTTCAAACGACGTTAATAAAATGAGTTCCGCAGTGGTCCGTGAAACAATGTTGAATAAAAATGTCTAATAGGAACCAGTCCACTTTCGGAATATTCCTATTCGATTACTGATGTATAATGGTGTTGATCAAAGAATATAAAGCTGTTCGGATGTTGCTGAAAGTTCAAAGACATCACATATGTGTAGAAGTATGTGTCACAAAACATGTTGCATTATTTTTCGAGACATCTCGGCGCCGATCCCCAAGTACCGATTATTTCCGGCGGACAGGCAATAGAGATCTATCTGTTTAGCGACCACCAGAATTTTCAGAATTAGCTATTATCTACACCCCAACGTTCGTGTATTAGCTACCATAACAAGGATACATGATGGACTCAAGTGTCCCTTTGACTCTTCGCCATTTTTATTTCGTACCCGCGAATTTTTGACTTCATATTCTTGTAACACATGCGCTATTGCTATTGTTCAAGAAGCCTTTTTTGTTTCATGATGATGTGGTGAAATAACCCTCGTATGGAAAGTACAATCAAATGCAGAGATGACGCTGAGAGCAGAGTTTGGGTTATGGGAGCTAACAAGTTTATTTACTTTACCACTAGAAAGAATCTTCGGCAAACGGTGCTGGATCTACTCAAACCAGATAACTTTTCTTTAAAATACGCAGCGAAACGCAGAGGCCGTGGCGTAACATCGAGGGAATGAGGATAAAGAACCACTGGGAAGAAATTGTTGATCAGCTGTGAAATATTGCAGGCTACCTGAACTCTTGGAGCTGAAAAGCACTGTAGAGAACGACAAAATCTGATCTAAGTAATGAAGGGATTCCCTCCTCTGAGACGCCTACTCTTTTCGGTCTTCATACTTTTAAAGCGATCATTTTACGTTGTTCCGGTGAGTTTTCTGAGTAAGTAAAGCTTTTTCAATCCCTTCAAAGGAGTTAGAAAAAGAAAAGCTCTGGCTTGGAGATTATTAGGGTCTGTGGTGGATTTAAGAGTTGTTCTTCTCAGCCAAGCTAAGGAAAAATATTTCAAGCAATAAAATATCGCTAGATATTCAAGAAGTTCGAGTCTGGCCTCAATGCGACACGATGACATACGGACTCTTTTCGAGTCCTCCCGGATACCGTTTTTCTGTAATCATTGTATAAATTTTCTGTGAAACGTGGATTTGAATAGTGAATTTTTGCACTTTTTTACAACTCTATTATCCAGTGTTCTTCCATTTGCGCTGCGGTTCTAATGAGATTAAAAGTTTATTTTTTGTTTGCCCTTAAGAGTGTTTCTCGTCCCCGTTATAGAATTAAGAGGGTTAGCGGCAATGTTTCGATTTGATTTTATTTGAATATTCTGAAAGAATATATATTTTGTGCGTTTATACTTTGCTCAAAAACTTTTATTCCACAAAACTGTGGAGAATTGCAGCTTGGCACCTTTTCAGAGCAAAAATATTTTCAAACATATGCTGCTGTTTACGGCCTATTTAATCTTTGCTCACTGCTGTACTAGTTTTCCAGAGGAAAACTATTTAACGGGAATGGATAAATTTGCCCACTTTGTGCTGCTGATCATACATCAAGTTATGGTGTTCGTAAAAAATCGGATACTTACATTTTTCCATTTCCTTGTAGTTATCTTCACCAAATTTTCCACAATTGCATTACGTTTCGTTTTCTAGAAAAACTTTTGCAGTTGCCTCCAAGTCGTAGTCCTCACTAGCAGTTGATTTATGAATGAGATTTATGAGTTTTTGTAGACTTTTTCACGAGAAATTTGTATGGCACTGAACGAAGTGTCGCTAATGTGCGGCCGTAAATTTTACTCCGCTAATCTCAGTGGGCAGAAAAACGTTTCAGCAAACACTACGGGACTTGTGTGCAGCGCTACGACGAAGTGGTTTGCTGGTTTGGAAGAAGCTAAGCAGAAAAATGACCTAGAATGATGGTATTTCATTCGATCAATCAGAGTAAAGGTTTTTCTTTGCCGCTGGGGCATTCCCTCCAGGAAGAAAGAAACTGAGAATGTGGAATTCATCGAACAATGAGACGGATCGTAGTATTTCTGCAACAGTCGATTCTCAACGAATGACTACCGAACATTCTCGGAAATGAAAAGAAGAAGCTGTGCGGGAACGTGCTGGCGCGTATCCCCAAACTTCTTGACTTGCAAAACTTCGTCGTCTGCAGCTAGCGCTGTGTGAGCACTCCGCTCATACTCTATCTCTGACCTCAGCCTCCGTTTTTTTCTGTTTGTCGTCTCGACCTCATATTTGCACTCTGCAAGAACCCTAGTAGTGGCCACTCTATCACGCTCTCGCCGTGTTTGCTCCGTATTGTTTTAATCCAATCCGATTTCCTTTCATCCCCCTCTCAATAACATTCCATCCTTTGGCGTCTCTTAACAGAAAATCTATTTCTACTAGAAATGTTGATAAGTTCCCTTCTAATTTTTCGCAATTCTAGTTTTCTCCATAGTATGTAGCAGTTAGAGCAAGTAGTTGTAGCTGTCAAATTAGACCAAAATAATTTTGTTTACCATTTTCCTTCTGCTCCTTGATTTAAACGTTCAATTTGTATTTGTATGACGTATTCTCACTTTCCTTCTGTACCGTTCTTTGCTTGCAACAGTTACTCTTTCGTTGTCTCATTGCACTACATTGGGCCATCTTTCTTCTTGTTTTGAAAATCTAATTTTTTTATCTCTATTATTTCATCCGCTTTTCGTGAACTTCAAATTAATTGCTCTTGAGCTCCATCTTCGGCACCTTATTATAGCTGTTTATTGAATTATACGGAAGCTTGCATCCTTTGATTTATTAAAATTGATTTTGCTTTGATTTTCTGCCAATATTCCTCTTGAAGCTTATACTCCTGAAATTTAGGACCTGATATCGATTTGATGTTGAGTGTTGTCCGTAAGTCTGTAAGTTTCACTCAGTATCACCACTTTGTGAGCATAACTTCCTTCACATTACGTTCTCATCTACATCTTCTTCTAAGTTTTATCTTGGTCTCGTTACCATTAAAAGTTAATTTTAATTTCTGCGCACCTGCTTTCCCGTTCTCTTTTCCTAAGCGTTTTGGGACATTCTAATCCTTCACTTCCGTTGTTTCTACAAAGTCAGAGAGTTAGCTACATCCACGAGGCCCATACCAAAACCCTAAATTCGAGGAGATTTTTTGCCTTTGTCTAGATTGTCATCCTTTCCATTTGTTTTTTTACTTTTGATGGTTTTTTTCTCATCAATCATGTCGGAGGTTAACCAGCCCTTGATCTCTAGGATAGAAACAAAAAAGTGCGCCCACTCTTAAAAGCCTTCACAAATTCCATATTTTTCCAGATCTACACAGTTCAAGAATATTTCTTGCGAAAATAATAGCTCTTGCAGTTCACATTGGAGTTCAATTCAGTGAACCGAATATTTTTTCCTTCATTTTCTCGTGGAACAGCGGTTTCTACAACATACTGTGCGTTATGTTCCAAAGAAACTCGATCACGTTTTGCAGGGTTTCTTGTTTTCGAGCACTTTAATGCATAGCCCATTTTGTGCTTTTCGTACTCTCAAATTTGCGTCCGCGACACTGTCTCATATTTACAGAAATGCCTTCCGCGCAACAGCGGAATTCGGATTTTCCAAAGTTGCTTGCAGTGAGGATTTTTTTCAACAGCACATTTTCTTCTACGCTCCTATGTCCTGTTGAATGTAAAGCGGCCCTTCTGTTTAGGTTTTGAACAATACACCTATACACTATACATCGGCTGGATTTTCCATAGAATGCATCGCTTTTTAGGTGTGGGGACGGGCGAGGGGGAAGGGAGATGCTTGATTTCTCTATTCTATTTCTCTATTCTACAATTCTTTCTTTCTCTACAAGTTTGTGTCCTTTCTTAGCAAAGAAGAGCTGAGCTGAGCTAGTGCATGTCAGAGGGGTCTTTTCACCGCCAGTACACTCACTCTTTCGACTAGTCGGTTCCCTTACAGATGAAAACCAAACCACTAGAACCCAATTGTTCAGACAGTCCACCTTTTTTGGAAAATTTTCTATTGTCTCAATTTCTTTCCCTGATCTGCTTAATCTTAATTTCCTGACGCAGTAGTTTAATTTACGAGATCACCACTTTGGATAATAATAACGAAATCTTCATCTTTGCTGCTTATTCCAAAGCAAACTACGATGCGTCACTTTAAACTAGTGGGTTGATGCATAAAAAATAGCGTTTTCTCAAATTTAAACTAACGGAGAGAAAGAAAAGAGTTCAGTATAATGTAACAAAATGTTTGAAGGAGCATTTCATTCTCTATGAAATAGTTTTTTTTTAGGTTTTTCTCCAAAGACCAAAATTCTGTGTTCCGTTAGCCTATTCTGTTCCATAAAACGAAAGTCTTACTCACTGTAGTGCCTATTTTGATTGCTACATAATGCTGGCCTGTTGTACTACGCGAAAAGAAAAACCACCACATTAGTGGTGGCTCAGTGGGTTCTTTGAGTAAATGGTGAATGCGATGCTGCCCGAAAAAATAGTGTCTGCTGGAACTGAAATCTCCTCCAGAACAAATTCTATTCAATATCCTCGAAGGATACTTACTGCTGGTGCAACGCATATCTATCAAACTTTGACAGAAATTTTGCTCAATTCTACTCTCTAAAAATTCATTTCATTCGATTGAAATCATTCAACGATGTTGTGCATCAATACTACTAGGAACGCAAAACGATACTGGTATCTGATCGTAGATCAAACTGAAAATTGCTAAGTGTTGCTGAAATGCATAGATAGAGAATCTTGACGACAGCGTATGGGAAAATTGACGGTGCTAGGAACTCTCCACGAATAGGTGGCAATGCCTGCGTCAACCACAATCAGTACCACATTCTCCATAGTATGCGCCATCCAGAAAAAGCGTGTGTAGTGACTCAGTGTGACCTTGTCTACCAAGCTATGCAACTTATTCCGCGATTAAACACAGGTAACTCCGTCGTCGTTCAACGACTATATAATCCCACTAATACAACTCAAATAAACAAAAGAAACTGACCATTCATACAGTTGTTGCGACGCTCTGCAGGTTGCCGTCATTCTGTTACTCGTAATGGGTTGAATCGTTATGGAGATAAGGTCACACTAAGTTACTACACACTTTTCTGGATTACTAAGGACAACAAAGGGATCCTAATTATGTGGATTTTACCTATACTTCTATCTATTCGTCCTGAAATCCCTAGGTCATTCATTCGTGATACGCTCTCTTGAAGTTATCCTTCAATTGTTTGCGGTTTTGAACATTACCATGAAACGATCCCTCACTGCAAAACACGACAAAATAGGCATAATTGAAATGAAGCAGAGGAGGAGTGCCAGTGGTGATGTCCGTTGATAACTGAGGATTTGAGACTTTCATACTAAATAAAGTTGGCGTGTTCTAGGAAAAAAGAGGGAAAATCTCTAATGCACACGAAATGATAGAGAATTGAATTCAAAAAGGAAGATGATTTATCTACCAACCGGATAGTCCCACGGAGGTTTTGTGTAAATCCGATTTTCGTAAACAGTTTGAACCACTCGAATTTGGAGAGCCGAAGAAATTCGTGATGCACTGCTTCAGGACATCGTTTTTTTTCAAAATCCCTTAAATTTTGAAACTGTAGCCGTAAAAGAAATGCAGGATTATTCGTAATCTACTTCATCTTGATCTTGTTACGATCTTAAGGAACCGTGCATGCGTCAGCGCGAGGTACTAAACAAATATCCGTCTTCTCCCTCGCACTTGGCAACATTCCACGCAACCTTGAAGTACGCAAATGCTCCTTCGCTTCTCGAGACAGACGAATTCGTTGTGGACACGGGAACGAGCTAAGTTATCAACGATCGACCAAGCCAGAAACCGCTTACTGGCTCGTTCATCTCTCCAGTGAGACTTCGGTTTTGTTACAGAAGCTTGGAAGGGTTCCCTTGGTTTGCGGAAAATCTGCAAAGGTCAACGGTGCTATATTCGGTTTGTGAACGTAAAAAGCATCGAGTCAGCATACAAAAACTAGAGAAAACATTAATCAAAAATAGAACGCGCTCTCAAAAGAATGTTTACACTCCAGACAAAAAAATGTCCTAGCGAAACGTTAGCATAGGGTCAGAGAAGTGTTCGGTTTCAGGAGCTACACTCCACAAGCTAGCTAGTACGTGTTTGGTCTGGTTCTTTTTTTTGAAATAAATCTTCACTCACGATTCTCGTACACATTTCTTGTATGTTCCTCTCTGCTCTCAATCATTTGAAAATGTACTTCTCCCGAATTATGAACTTCCCGTATCTGAAAGGGCCAGACAGAGGGACATAATTGTGGTAGTAAGGTCATCGAAAGAAGGATGCAATATGTGAACAGCTCAAAGACAAATGCTTAGTCAAGATTTCGCACCGTCTATCCACCGTAGACCGTCGAGATTTCCAGGTAAGACGGAAGGATAAATCATTTTTATTGAAGGGAAACAAACATCGTTCACTTCATTTTTTACGGATCTATCATATCCTTCCTGTTTCAATTAAATAACTATAAAATGTATAATTGATGGTATGAATTTTCTTATCAGTGCGAAACTCAGCAGAGAAATCACCAAAATGAAGAGCATAAAAAAACACGTTTCTCATTCTCATTTTCATTTTCTTTTTCTCATTTTTTTCTCATTTTCTTTTATAATTCGCCATTCGCTTTATCAAAAAAGAGATACTATTTGGAGAATTCGAGCAAGTTCTCTGAAACGATTCAATCAAATCCTGATTTTCACAGGTGCACTAGTTTGAGTACACCCAACCTAAAATTCTTTCATAGCCTAAATTTCTTCAAGTTTTTCTTCGATGCACTCGGAAAATGGGGGTTCCAAGAGAACGTGTGAGGTCAGCGGAGTTCGATTTTGTAAGCTGCAGCTGCACACACTACCAATAAATTACAATCGGTACGTACTTTATGGTAGAAGAGGTGGAGGGGGTAATGATGTTGTTTCGAAAAAATACAGCGCAAGATTTTTTTTATGATTTATGACTCCGGCAGTGCTTGAAAAAGAATTGGTTCCGGACGGGGAAGACAATTTTTAAAGGTTCGTTTTTTGCATTTTCTTAGATGTAATTACTTTCTAACCGTTGTATGTATCATTTTTCATCATTTTTTGAAGTTTCTGCTTTTTCCTTTAGATAATTTTTTGTTAGTTAACTCGCCGATACAGGTCCCAGCAAAACAGCGTATTCGATAATGTATGCTAAAACTGAGCAAAAATGATCATTTTCTCCTTCCTTTTGACTAAACGATTCCAGGAACAGATAATTGGAAAAGAATTCTTGAATTCCGATACGGAAGTGCAACGTATTGTAATTTTCTGGTATATAAACTCTCCAATGTGCGTGGACGAACCGAAGTCAACTCCTTGTTCTAGAAAAACAACGTATGATTATTACCCATAGTTCACTCGTTTAGAATTTCGACTACTTTTAATCTTCGGACACTAGAAGAAGTATGAGCGTTTTCAGGATGAGACGCAGACTTTTAGTCGCCGGTTCGGTCGTCCATTGTCTGTTTTTTGTGTTCGAGCACGAAGTGTGTGTAGAACCAGTGCTAAATTTTGAGCTTTTGCTGCTACCCCCCGAGAGCAAAGTGAAATAAACAGTGGCACTCGAAAGTACTCCGAACGCTGGCACTATTGTCGCATTCTCTGCAAAACATTCCGTCGCTTACACTACAATACCGCACTCAACTGATGATGATTATCCTGCTTATCAAATGGCAAATCCATATTGTTTTACTTAGTTCTCCTACTTTTTTTGTTGGATCAATCAAGCTGAGATATGCTGCCACATTTAGCAAAACTCAGAAAACATATCATAGCAAATTTTTGAACTCAAACAGCTGAAGGACACAAAAAATAGGTGTACTTCTTGTAATTCTACTAGAAGAATTATTTGACTATTGCATTAAAAGAATACTAGTAAGTGCCAGAAATTGTGCATATTCTGCTCGTTTTAGATCCTATAGCAGTGACTTCGATTAGGTCTATTTATGCATTGCATTCTTTTTCTATCTTTTTATCAATCGCTTGCTCCGTTCTATCAAAGCACTCTCTCACCTCCATAACAAGGAAGTTGTGCCGTTGAAATGCGCATGTTGAGATTTCTCTCCAACCACTGATGGTCCTCGATGTTGATGATAATTTTGGACATTCTTCCCAATGAGATTTTATTCAACATCTGAGTAACAAGACTTTCCATAAGGCAACGGGTAGTTCGTCCGCAAAGAACTTTCTTACCGTCGTCGAGTAAACATGGTCGACGTGGTTTGGTACCACACTGCATTCAAGCGAGCCACATCAACAACAAAAACAACGAGTGAACCGCAGAGTAGAAAGAACTGTAAACAAATGGTTTGGGAGGGAAAACATGAAAAGTTGTGGTCAACGCGTCTGGGTGCAGTTGCTTTCAACACTAACTCTACTCGTAGTAAGCACAACGGACGATAAAGCATAATTACAATTTAGCTCCCTCCTAATCCTGCCATTTCCAGCTTTTATTCGTAATATTTCCTTGTCAGCCAAATCCTTTAATTTTTCCTTTGTCACCTGAGTGAACACAAAAATTAGAAGGAACTACTCAGGTCTACCTAAAATGTGAAATGAAATTTTTCGGCTTTTTATTGACCCTTGAAACTGTGCAAACGTTGTATTATCTTTCTTCGTATACTTCCTGTTCTCTGGTATGGATTAAAAATTCTAGTTACAACAAGGGATAAGCACTGGGAAGATCGAGCACTTTCTACTGTTCGTTGAGAAATAAGATGCGATTGCAGTTTTTCAGCTATCGTAGAAGTTAAGAAGTTGCTAAATATCACATTGCAATGTCAGATTTGCTGTTTCATGTGTTCCATCTTCGCGTTTCGCTATGGAGGAAAAAACACACAACACACTCACAAACGAACGCAGATTGCAATGGGTTGGCACATCACAGTCGTGTAATTCGTTTATTGAGGAGAGCGCGAGAATTCGCCTTTCCTTAATTCTTTTCGGGATTCTATTGACCTCTGGACTGCGGAATCGTTGTCGTTACCTTTTTTCATACATCCCAGCCCAAACTCTCTGATTTATTGTAATTCACATCACCTACACATTTTTTACTCTCTTCTATTACTTTCTCCTTGAAAATTCTAGATTTTTGGCCACGTACGAGAAAAAAGCGAAGCGGGCCGGGAGGAGAACTTCTGAGAGACCTGATACTGGGAACTGACCTGGGAAGATCACTCGCTGCTCAAGGGCTATGTAGTGCGCAGTTGTGCTGCTCCGGACGTAGTCATCTACCTACCATTGATTACCATAACTAAAGTGTTGTGATTTCCAGATTCTGTTTTGCTTGAATCCTTAAAAGTATTGTTGAAAAATTATGGTTTGGTAGACCTGTCTGCTTTTGTTCAATAAGCAGCAGAGAAGAATTTATGCAGCAGCTGTCATCGCTGTTCCTAGATCCTCAGAATATTCAGGTCATTTTTGTCATTTCGTTCCATTTTTTATTGATGCAAAAAGGCGACACCTTGTATAATGTTTTTTTTACTTATTGTTTTTATTTGTTCATTCTTTTCGATTTTTTGTGAAGAAATTCTACGATCCTTTGCCGTAATCTAATTTGAGAAGAAAATTATTGCGGTATCGATGCACTCGAAAGTGGTAAAGAAAATGCGTAGGATGTGGAAAAAGAACGCAATGCAGTTCGTATAATCCTTTAATGATATCACACGGTTTTTTTTTCACCAATTTTCAACTGAAGTCTTTTTTTATAGTTTTTCCATAAAATAGCAATCTCGTTCCTTCGACACGCTCGTTTTTTTGACTCACTTGGACGTGTTCTTGTCCTCTGAGTTTTTCTCCTTCTGTGATTTATTCGATAAACGAGTGAAAGTTGTTGATTGATCGAAATTTGAAAGAAATCAGAAATGTGGCTTTTTCGCAAAGAATAAAAACTATTGCTTTTGTAGCTGCGTTTCAACAGCAACAACGAAAAAAAAATTTTTCCTACTTTTCCAACTCGAAAAATTTCTATAACATTTCATTAGGCCCTCACAGTACTGTATATCTTGTCTTCCTTAAATTATTTATATGTGTTTGTTAAGGAAGACCTCAATATTTGCTGCTGGATGATTGTACGTTGTAGTATGTATGGTTTCTTGCTGATCTACAGTCTTTATCCAAAAAGAGAAGTGATCATTAACCTCTTTACAGTTGACCGACTTTTCGATGAATCCAAAAAATTGTTCCAAATCCAAAAACGAAAGTTCCGCAAAAAAAAGGAATAATAACTAATATTTCTGAGCATTGTGACCACACCTCCTACACTTCTTTCAGCATGTTCGAGATTTTATAGTTTTAGAGTTTAGAAAACTCTCATCAAGGTCGGAGAAGAAGAAGGTCGGGCGTTGATACAACCTTACGTAGTACTAGCTCTCCTACCTCATCCGTCTGTAACCCGAATTTCCCGGGCACAACAGTATTTTTTCGTTCAATGTTTCGCTACGTTTGTTCTGTAGATAAGTGCCTGCTGTTGGTGATCGCAACATTCCGCGGCTTTCGTCGCAGCGATTTTTCCGCTCCGACGCTGTGCTAGGCCCGCATTCTTTCGACCGCCTCTTATTTTGCGAGAGCTCGACACACGAATTCTCCACCGAACACTGTTGCATTTCGCAAACTGCGTAGCATGCACTTTTATCCACTTCATTGGGACGAACACGTGCATAAAGAGATCAGGCAGGGGCGAAACATGCGGTTGTAAATCATTTTAATGTAAAACGATCACTGCTTCGAATGGATGTTTTCGGTGGACGAAAAACTAGAATCTTGCTTCTGAGCATATCGTTTTATTTATGTTCTATGTACGACGTTGTAGATGTATTTGTGGGTAAAGGTCTTCTTTTTACTGAATTTATTTCATATAAGACATATGGATGGTAACAACGAACATTAAAATTAGACTATATGATTTAGGATTTCGGGTACGACTTGCTATTAATTTAAACATAGCCAATACTTTAAAAACAACTTGTTAAGACATCAGTGTGTGGTCTAGAAATCATCTGAAATTTTTTCACTAACACGTTCTGTTAACGTCTTTGAATAAAACATTGAATTGAAGCAAACTTAACTTTTGTTCTGGTTGGGCAAACTTCCTTGGGCAAAAAAAAAAACAAAAAGGCAAGCAATTGCCGCAAGTCGTAGATATTGCCGCCTAAAGCCACGATAACTAATGTTCCATATATTTCTCACATTTTCTGATATTAATTCGATGTTGTTCCAAAAATTACCACAAATTGACAGCAACTCATCCGGGAAACAGTGATACTGTGAAAATTGCATGAATTGTTGTAAATGTTTTGCAATGGTGATAAATCTTGTACGTTTGGTTTGTATATAAACAAACAAAATGATCGAAACACCTCTCTATGAGCCTCCATGTCTAAGCTTCCTAGAAACTTCTTCTAGCAGTCGTTTAACCTATTGTTGTGGTTCTCTAACAGAAATAGGGAAAACTGCATGAAAAGATGTTCTCTTCCTGTATGATTTAAAAGCGGCTGTAGAAAAAAACCCATGAGCAATTTTTATGTCATATTTGTTAAATTAATTATTTCATGTGTATCTAAAAGGAAGAGAAAACTAAGAAGGTGGTAAACTTTTCCTGTAGTAGTAACTTTGGATATTATAGTAATTTCCTGCGAGAAATTCGTTTCATATTTTATTTACTGGGAGATTCCGCCTTGATCGTCGATAGCTGTGACACATGGATACTTTCCGTTACTCTAATTTCCAGCTTTTTTGCATATTTTTTCGGGAATTGTCCATCTTGATCAACAAAATGCCTCATTACGAAATGTACGCTCGGCAATATGATGTTTGTATGCTCGAAGTTGCAAAAAGATGAGGCAAAAGCAAATTATTGTATTGAGCATAGCATAGCAACAATCGTTAGGCTTTGTTGATGATATAAACCATATGGTGGCCATAAAATTGTCCTGGTTTGTGGCGTACACTAGCACTATACGACTGACGCTACATAAACCACTTAACAGAGAACGAATCCACACACAGCAGCAGCAGCAGGAAAATCGCGTTGCTCGCTCGTGTCGTCCGCGCTCAATGCAGCACTGAATCGCTGTTTTGCTGCTGCTGCTGCAACGGGTGTTGTTAAGTAGTAGCTGAGATAAACAAATAAACACAACACGTACAACAACAACAACTCTCGCTTGACATCTCATCTCCTTGTTTGTCGCAGCTGTCCAGCTTATGAGCTTTCCGGGGAGCAGCAAATATGTGATCTATTGAACTGTTGGTACTTACACGGTGCTATGCGGGCACGAATCAGAAAACTGTACTGTACGTTCTCGTATAGTTAAGCTGACGAAGCAAAAACAGCGATTGCGAAGATTTTTCCATTGAAAGTTTTGCACATTTCTTGTAAGTATGATAAGTTTTGTGACTATTATCATTTCCTTATTAGTTTTTCCAAGGCGTTGAAGCAATGCTAAAGCAATCAGCAAACTTGTTTGTCTCCGTCACATTATATGAAAGGGATACTTCAAAACGGATTCCACTCAATCTATCACGTACCACAATTGCGTAGACATAGTAGTAAGGACCCGTGGCAAAGTCAGTGTCGAGCTGCCCCAAATGCCTAGGTGAATCCTTGCGATTATGCGTAGCCGTAGAGTTTGAGAGAATCGCGGTAGAATTTCCGATGTGCCAGCGCCGCCGCCGACTCGACCAGAACTTTTCTTCGTACACCAACACTGCTCTAGTGCTGCTGACCATTCAAAAATTGCGTCTGCTCACGATTCCCAGCCGAATGTTAGAATACATAATGAGGTTTGCGCCACGTTCTTTTCCGATTGTCTTTACTTAAGAATTATATGAAAGTTTCTTCTTCACATTTTTTCTACAATATGCTATTACACAGGATTCATCATATGTTTACGTTCTGAAGTTTTTGCTTTTGAATTTCCTTTTCACATTATCTCTTGCCATTTCTTATTTCTGCTATGTCTGCACAGAATTTATGAATACTTTAGTTATTAGGCTTCTCATAGTTGACGTGAAATAACGTTGTGATGCTGTCGAGGGTAGCATCGCATGCTTTCTTACAAGTCCTCGGAGAATGGGAAGTACTCCTCCGTTTTGACTCAATGAATCTAACAAATGTCACTTCAGATTGATAAAAGTACATCACGTAAGAATTTGTTGCCACTTCATTCTACATTTAATTTTCATTGCACAGTCTATCTGCCCATCTACCACTTTTACTGCAAAATCCTGCAGCTGTAAAGGACGCATATCCTGGAGATTTTCGCTGGATCTTTTTCACCACTAGAAAAAACTGTCATAGCCAATCGCTGAGCCTCTTGAACAACATATAATCTTTTCCACAAAATTAACTTCAAAACAATCCGAGATGAAATCCAATCCGGACCCTGTAGTACTGTCTTGTTGGTTCACGGTCAATTGCTCACTGTACATGTTCCCTCGACATCGCTTACAATTTCTCATTCCCTTCTACACAAATAAATCCAGCACGGTGCGCTCACTGATTGTGACTGCTTGTAAAATTTTACGAGTTCTTGTTTGTCGTTTCGAGACTCCATTAACCTCATCCTCCCTCAACTCACCGCACGTTGTCTTCGGTAGACTCAAATTAGGGCACATGACTATTATTCTACGGTTCGGTATGTCTTTCTACGAGGCAAAATTTGATTCAATTAGACGTGTTCTGTCCAATGTAAACGGCCTTTTCACAAATTCCGCCTTGAACAGAGGACGGAAATTTGATAAGTAAAAACGATTGCACTCACAAGAAATGAAGTGAACAAAGTTAGTCTAGACTAAAAGGCTGGATTTTGGATCAGTAAAATGTTTTGCTGACTTAGTTACGAAAAAAGATAGCGAAAAGGTCTAGTATAATGCGCACGGAGTTGATCTCACTCCATGACCTTTTCAGAGACTTTTTCAAGACCTAAAAGAAACTGTTCGTGGACGAACTTTTTCCATAATATAAAATTTCCCCTAGTACTCATTCCTGACTGTTGTGGTGCCACAGCCGTAGAAGATTGCTAGAGAGGGAGAGAACTTGACAGCTGCAATCCTTCTTATCTCCACATTAGTCAGTATATACGAATTCGTCCACGAACAACTACTTCACATAAAATGACCAACACTCTTGACTTTGCTCCTGTAGAAGTGTACACGAGTTTGCATTCGAGATGTTTTTAGCAGGTAGAAAGATCGGTAAAATAAATACTTTTTTCGTGATGTGCTTGACATCACTCTGTTTTAAATGTGGCTAATTTCCGACAAAGTGATTACCATAACTCTCAATTACCATAACGACTACCATAACTAAAGTATGCTAAAAATCCTGTTTTTGTTGCTTCAAGGTGTGCGCACGAAAATAATACAAAAACGAATAAATCAACATAACACGTGGACAGGTAGAAATGCATTTCCGCGCGAAAATAACTGTATTATTCGCTTGATTCGAATTTGGCGAAGATCGTTTGGTACTCCACTTAGATCTTTGTACGGAACATATGTAGCGCATTCAATTTAAATGCATTAGAAAAAAAAAAACTAGGTGGAGTGGGTGCAATTTGAAGAGAACTTCATTTAACGCTAATAAGACCAAGGATATCACCGTCACTCAAAGATACCAAGAGTGCTTAAATAACATATCTTAGAACCTATGAATGAGTTCTAAAAACATTTCCCCCTTAAAAAACGTAGATATCGAGCAGTTTTTTTGATTCAACCTACATATTCTTTCGTGTAAAACCATAAACTTTTCGGGACAGAATAGGAAATTAAATTTCTCGAAATTAAAATTCAACAGAATTCAAATGTTTTTTTGTCGTGACATCGAACTGCTAATAAGACAAAAATCAATTCATTGTCAATGTCATTCGTCGAGTAAGCCCCGCACTTTTTGCTTAGCTTTTTGAAATGGTTCTAAATAATTTCCCATACTTGCGTAAGGATGTCTTCTTTTCAGCGCTAACTCATTATATTATGGTTTCTTATACGACTCCTTTATTCTACCTCTCTAATTACCAGAGTTTCCACATATCGTTGTTGACCCTTCTGACTCATTAATTTTACGAATGAATAAAACGTTTTCTGCGCTTTCCAGGAAAGGTTCAGAAAACATTTTAATTTAAATTTAATTAATTAATTAATTAATTTAAATCCTCAAAGAATTTTTCCCTTGGAATACGAATGAACATAGATTTGATACATATAACGAAAGCCAAATATTGTTCAGCTTGATAGACGCGAACTTCTTTCTTTTTTTTGCCTCGTAGTACCCGAGAAATTGGTGAGAGTCGATGTACAGGTAGAGTATCCTTTACAACTTGAACTAAACGTAACTGTGAACTTGAGAAAAGATTGATAATGAAGGAAAATAAGAGTTTTTGGCGGAACCTTATCTTTTTCATCAAATCCTATATGAAACATATCATTAAATCCGTGTAAAGGAACCAAATGAAAAAAGAGTCCCGACGCTATTGAATATGAAATTTAGAACGAATTCTATTGGTGTAACTAATGCGTATAACCTCAGATACATGTTAAGTTTTCTATTATTTATTACTACTTATTATCATTACTAAGTCACTATTTATTATCTATTAAGCTTTTGCGGATATTCTAAACCAGAAAATGTAGAAAATCCATGAAAGTTTTCACAAGATCAGCGTTTCATGTTATCCGCGTAACGCTCAATATTGTGCTGCATACATTATTTTGAATTTACATTATTTTACTATCAGAAATGCTGCAACTATCAAACCCCTCAATGAAGACGATCCACTACGACGGATTGTTAATGATTTCGTTCCTCCGTGATGGTACCTATATCCTGTGTCCTTCAGGTCCTAAAAAGCTCACATTAATATTTGTTTTCCGAATGTCATCTATCGAACGAGACTAAAAAGCCTCCGATAGTTGGTAGCACGATGTCCGTATAATTGCTTCCTCGGAGACATGCTCACTTGTTCACGATGATGATGGTTTTGTAAGGATCCGTGGCAAGGAAGAGTAGACGTTTTTCGCACAACTACATTTCTAAGAAACACCGCCATGTGCTTGTCATTTTCATGAATAGAACATGATTGAAAGGGCCTGTCAACATAAGTGTCTTGATTTGTTTGTCGTTTCTAACAATTGTCTGCTACTATTGCATAAGGTGCTTCATGACAGATCATGTTGTTCTTCGAAAGCAGTCTTTAGGGTGTAAATGTGCACGATGCTTCCTATTACAACCATTTAGACATTAAAAAACCATCTTGTCATGCTATCGACACCAGCCGATAGGAAGAGGAATGAAAATCAATCCGGTTTTCTACATATGAGAAATTACTCTGGTAGGATTGCAGTTCCGCCACCGTTGTTTCATCGGGTTCCACATTCGCAACTTTTATCACACGAGTATATCATTTAAAGGCAGCATATTGCGAAATTGAGTTGGTGTGGTCTTTGAAGGACAATATAGTGTTCACCTTCTAGACTACGAGTATGAGCGTTGCTACGCTTACTTCCCCTAACAATCCTGAGAAACGGCGTGGGAAACAGTCTTAATTCTTGCGAGGTACATCAGAACACGCAGCCCCTGTACACGCACCGCTTCCACGAGCGAGCGGTCAAAAACCAGGTCACCTTAACCGCCTATTCAAATAAAACTAATGAATAGGCCGCCGAAGTAACCGGAGCGTGTACAAGGGTGGCGCACGGTTCTATATACTTCGTATGAACTACAAAAGCGCGACTAACTTCTGTCCCAAAATCCGTCGCCGACGAATTAATCCGTCGCAAACCGTCGGACTTCTTGGGAGTGGGCACAATTAAGTTTTGAAAATGAGGATTCCCGCGCCATTTTTTGGAGTTTTAGGAGGGATCGAGCGTGGTTAGCGTCAAACTCCCAATCTGCAGCCCGAACTCTATATTGTTCCACAAAAACCCCAATATCATCAATTCCTGCCAGAACTTCTGACAAGCTGCCTTTACCTATAGAATTTCACCTGTGGAGTTTTCGGTTGTTCAAATATTTTGAATCCGATCATGATTTTGACCACTGCCACAGAAATACGAACCGTAAACGTATTTTGCTCACCTCTGCTGGATATAAAATACATGAAAATGTATTATAAATGGTAGTTGAACAATTTTTTTAGTGAAGAGCCGTGGCGCCATATTCCAAGCTTATCAATGTTGAATGTGTGATAAGAGTGGGCAGGAGAAGGTTTCCATGAGAGTTCGCCGCGACTGTCTTGAGCCGTCTTTACTTAATGAGCATCTGTTCATCTTAAATTCTTGAAAACTTTTTTTGCAATCTTCATTCAAAAATCTTGTTACACCAGAGTGGTTATTTTTCATTTACGGTTCCACGCAAATGTATCGACGATAATCACTCTTCCTCTATATTAATCAGTTATTGGAACGATATTTTTTTTATTCTTGGTAGTAGTACGTATCCGTTGTTATTTGAAGGATTGATGTTCAGACACTACTGGAGTAACAAATTGTTTGAAGCATTCTAACTTTCATGCACATTCCGTTTGATATTCCTTTTCCTAATAGCAGTATGTAAAAAAACATTATTTTTTTAATTATTCATCACTGTTCAGTGAGAAGGGTAATTGCAATTTAGAGATGCTATTTACACATTTAGTCGCCAAGCGAGTTCTACTTCAGAAAGGGTAGGAAGGCAGCCCGCATCGCAGCAGCGTCGCGCGCTCAGCTCAGACTGAACATATTTGTGGGCAACCGCATCTAGCATGAGGAGCAAGAACAGATTACTACAGACACTACTTCCTGCGTAGAAACGTTGCAATTATGCAATTTTTAGAGTATTTGTACAGCTATGAGCTCAGTAAATTTCATTACGCGTTAATTCTTCTGGATGCAAAAATCGATGAGCACGATATAGCCAACTTAAACAACGTAAACAATAACAAATCATTGCTCAATATTCTTAGCAAGCTAAGCCAACGCTAAATTACTCTTTGATAGCCGAAATATTTAGAGGGAAAACATTTTTAACAGAACAAGCGCTAGTTGAACTCTCCGTTAGAATTGCAACAAGTTGAATAGAGAGGACAAAAGCAGTCTGGCTACCTGCTGTTGGACATCTTTAGTAACTCAAATGAATTTGAAATCTTTTGATTCTAATTGTCTATTGTCACTGATTTATAAGGAGTATTTTACATCTAAATAAATTCTACCTCTGGAATCTACAGAAATTCCTCTTAGGAACTAAGTAGATGCTTTTGATTTGATTGATATATTTATTTCTTTGGTTTAACATCCTCGTTACTAATTTGGCGGAGGTCTCCCACTCTTCAAACTCATTAAAATCTGACAAAAAGATGCAGTGCCTGGTGGAAATCAATCCGATTTGGTCCCGCCAACGCGTCCGCTTCAATTCGGAATCATTGAGGTTTTTACGAACGCATGTATAGCTGATAAAATAACTTGCGAGGGGTAGCCGAGGCAACAATCCAGTGTATTTATCCTCCCAAAAAAATTTGGTACGAACTGATTGATCACGGAGGGATGAAGATTTTCTTTGGCTATATGACGGTTTCGAACCATCGATCGATTGTGCGGTCACAGTGGAACTCTTACCGATTGAGCTACACCCCCGCTCCTACAAAATTCTAATAGAGATGTAGCTTTTGGCTGTAGTTGAAAAAAAAAAGAAAAATAGGTCTTTGTTTATCAACATCGTTTTGCAAGCCTATCGTCTCTGATTGTACATAAGCTGCTAGATTCGTGAGTCCGTACTCTCCAAGAGGAATAATTTTCTAAAATTGTGTTCACTGGTAGAAGAGAATTACCTTTTGATGATATTCCAGAGACTATCTGCTGCTCGTAATAAGTTCTAGTTTATGAGAGATATTATTTGGGATATCCTACTCAATTTCTCATGATTTCCATTCCATTTGTTGGGTTAAAGTTGCTGGACGACCGTGAAATGAAATGACGTTGTTCAGTTTCGTTGGTTACCACATTATTTGTTCTCTTTTTTTTGAATATAGTACAAATAAGTCATCTGGAAAAGTTTTTCTGGGAGATTTTTTCTTTTCTCTTCCCGCATCCTTCACTTTCCGTTGTTGGCAGTCCAATATTCGTGGGTTGCTAGTACCATAACAAAATTTTCCATGTCGTACTTTAGAGAACCCACTGCAGAATAGCAAATGTCAAGGTTAAGATACTACGAAGATTTTCAGGGGCTGGAAGCAAAAAAAAAGCTTCTCGGCGAACAAAATTAGGGAGATTTAAGTGAAGCTGTACATCCTCTTAACTGGCACGAACAACCACTTTGTTTGATAGAAATACGGCCGAAATCCAGTGGTTCTCTGGCCTCCATTGTTGGTGGTAAGTGCGCATTCCGTAGTGAGCCGTATCGCATATCAACGTCGTGTCTCGTTCAACCAGTTTCCTGGCTATTCATAATAACCATACACATAGCGCTAGCCCTTTTGACACCTCCGAATTATTTATCGCTCCCCTGGTCGGAGAATGCTTTTGAAACTTCGCATTTATTTAGCAGAAACTCTTCTCTTCACCTCTCACTCCTTCCTATTCCGCGTCATTGAATCTCGCCAATCGGGTTCTCATTCAATGAGTTCAACTACTTCTGGTTGAGCACACTATTTTGTCCCAACATACTAATGTGCCACCAAGTTTTTATCAGCAGAAAAAAAGTGTTTACTACAAGTTTTTGAAAGTAATTACTTGCTAATGCGGGACTATTTGCACAAGGGCTAGTGGCGTCTAAACTCAGCAACTATCATATCACAGACTGGAAAGTCACAGCCCTAATATTGACATTTTCGAACCGTACTAATGCAAAATGTTCAAATTGTTTCTTACAGACCGGAAGAGAAAGAAGCGCACTTCAAAGGGAATGTTGCATTAACAAAAAAACGTTTCTGGTTCGCGAAAAAAAAACCAAGGAAACGGACACTAAACTGAGTATTTGTTTTTTTTTTCTTTGGAAAAAATGCAATTGACAATTACACTCTGAAATACTTTTATCTACACACATTAAAATTGATAATATTGCATAGTAGAGTTACATTTACTATAAAAATAATGGAGGAATAACAAACAATAAGTAGTTCTATTGTGTAGCATTGCTGGAAATAATTAGTATAATGAGACATGTAGATTTGCGAACATTACTATTTTACTAAGTTGTAAGTTTTTTTTCTGTTTCCGAGTAGGAGGGTGCAATACGAAGAAAAAATACGTGCATTATATCAAAGAAGGTTCCAAGAACTTGAATTCTAAACAATCTTCGGATTTCAAAACAAAAACTTCTTCTACGATGCTATAGTTGTGACTTGTCCGTGCGCAACTCCACGACAGGTTTTGGAAGAATCCGAAAGTGTTGTAGCATGCTGACCAACTCAGTAGGTATAGAAAACAATCTCCAGTGCATTAGGTCTGTCAAGCGTTTTTACATTAAAAATGACACCTATCAATGGTCGTAGTTACCATAATTATAGAAGGCTCCTTTAAATGAAAACATATCGAAAGGTGGTTGACTTACGTCAGTTCGATCCCGTATACTGATCTGATCTGTCTTTAGTTCACAAAAATGCTCAAAACATTCAAAATCTACTTCACGGCAGATTCGACCTAGACCAGAATTTTTGCTCGATTGACATTATGGTCGGGCATAGTGGAAGGGTAAGAAGTCGACATTTCGTGTTCACAGTCAATGGTTTGGTTCCACCAAGGGTAACCAAACTACGTTATCATTCTGGGCTCGATAGTATCAGGGTATCTTGGTATCAGGCTTGTTAGAGTTACAAGGACATTTATCTGATCCGCAGGTTATAGTGTAAGTAGGGCAAGCGTCCACAAAATTTTGCGATTCTAATTACGATTTCTTCGAAGCCGAACAGCGTTGGCGTATCGTAAAAAGACTGATTAACGCCAAATTCTTGATCCTTTATTCCTTTGCTGCAGCATCCCGTTGCGGAACGACTATCTTGGAGTGGATCCTCAAAAGAATATGACTCGTTTCTCCTCTCATCCGAATCACATTTGCAAAAAACCATACGATTTTCTCACAAGAAGTAGAACACTAGAGTCAGAGCAACGGCTAGCGCTTAATTAATATCTATACCAGGATTTCTGACAAGCATTAAAGAACAATTTTGCATATTCTACAAAAAATCTTCTTTCTTCAATGGCCACTAACCGCACATCTCACTAGTGTGCCAGGACTCCAGGGCCCCTTCAATGTTCTCATTTCTGCGTCATTTCCACAGAATTTGATTTACGTATCGAAAGCTGTCAACTGTATCTGTTAAACTTCAAATGAATGCAACTTCAACTATTTTGTTTTCGAAGAGAACAACTGTGTCTTTGTAATCTTACAGGAACACTGGAATCAATTCGGATTAAAATTTTGTTTATACCAACTACGTATCTGTCAGTTTCCATCTAGAAGTTGCTTTCGATTATTCTCGTTCAAAAAATGGAATTAAGTGAAGAGTTGTATGACAAGTAATGTGAAACTAATTCAAAAAAAAATTTAAAAATTGAAATCTGACGTAGTAGTTATTTCCTCCAAAAAAAGCGTGCTCTGTCGAAAATTTATTCGTTAAAAATTACATATTAGGAAGTTTTTGTTTCAGATAAGTGATATTGATGCAGTAATTAATTTCGACGCTTACAATCATAGATGGATCGCTATGCGATTACAGCGATTATTTTGCAAAGAGATGAGCGAACTTGCAAAGAGATGAGCGAACGAGTGGATGAATGAATGAATGAATGAATGAATGAATGAATGAATGAATGAATGGATGAATGAATGAGTGAATGAGACAGCGTCTCTCAGTGAGGGCATGACACTGCTGACCACCTCAAATTTACTAATGATTGTACTTCGTACCCTCTTGTCATCATTTGTAGCGTGTCCTTGTCAGAAGCGAGAATCATGCGGAGGCATTTTCACTCGAAACAAGCACCATCAATGATGTCAATCGTCTGCATTAATCACACACACAACCATGACTGATATAAGAGCAAAATTGCGTTTGCACTTTCTGTCCTGCTTTAACTGTAAAATTTGACCAAGCAGAGGATCAAAAACATCTGACTCTATGAGTGTTTTTAAAGAACATGCACTTTTCCAAGTCCGCTATTCCACTATTTTTACATTTTCCACGCTTTTTGAACCGCGTCATTTCCATCTTCCCTCTTCCTTGGCTTGTCATTTTCTCTGTGTAATACTCGAACGTATAAACTTTGACATATCTCAGCTGGTTCTGATGTGATTTTGAAATTTAGATATTTTCATTGTTTCGGCCCCGAAAATGATGTTCTGAGTAATCCAAGACAAGAGGGTGGTCTGCGATTCTATATGAAACAAGTGAAAATTCCAAGAACCTCTAGGCATACAGGCGTCTAGTACCGATAGCAGAGCAGTTTTTGAGGGGCTTCTATTTTCTTTGTCCTTGTCCCTTTCACAAACAAATGATGGGTGATGTTCTGTGTTCTTGTAGTAGGCGAAGAGGTCATTTGTTCGTCGCTCGCTATGTACGCATATGTTTGCCCTCAAATCACCGCCGTCGGATTAACCCTTCTCAACCGTCGGCTGCTGCTGCTCATTTTTGGCTCCCGCAGCTAAAATCAACATCAATAGTACATGATTTTCTTTGATACTTGCAATGCTGAATTGTTGTGCCGTGACATAAAAGGTTACCAGCCAATTACATTCCCAAATGTGATATATGTGAAACTAGTGAGATTAATTTAAAGGACGCGTGAACACTTCAAGGTCAGCATAGACTAAAAGTAATGTATATGGTGAAATCTCTTTATAAATGTTGATAACGAAAAGACTACTTTTTACATGTCCATCACTTCCGCACCGCTATAAAAACTACTCCGTTCTAACAGTTAACGTATTATTGCGCTCTTTAATCAACAATCAACTGACCAACGCAGTTGTGGGTTGAAATCATCAAAGAAAATGTATGAAGAGGTGGTGAGAATTGTGGTTCTAGTGGGTTCTAGAAAAACCATGACAAAATATAAGTTATCGTCGCGGTAGAGAATTGAAAGGCATGCGATCTGCATCTTCACAATATAGTTCTTTGATCACTAGTAGGAAGCAATAATTGTTTTAGGAGAAAAAAACCTCAAAAACGTCTCCAGGTCTAGGGAACTCCAGAACAAATTCTAGAAAAAAGTACAATTTTCCTTGAATTTGTTGCATAGCTGCCGAACTTAATTTGACCTTGATTTTTTTTCATGGTCTATTTCTTTATAAAATGGAAGTTCGTTTTAAGTGGTTTTATTTTTCAAATGCACGAAGAGAATTTCTATGCTGAAAAAGTGATTTCGAATGTAAATTCGACTTGGTCACACCCACTTCTACCTCTACAGCAATTCATCATATCGACATTCTTACATAGTGTGAGCATTGTCACTCGCTTATTGAAGACAGATGGTGGTTGGCTGGACTTATGAGCTCAAAGTGGCCGAAATGTAGCGAAAGACAAAGATCGAAGCGCGACGTCGCAGGTGCCATGAGTGAGACATCTGGCCCCGAAGGACACTCTCATCCAGACCCCACCATTTCATTCCCTACTCAAACCTCTAATTTTCCTAACTCGTAGTGATCTAGCCCCTAATTGAATTGATTATGAGACGTTTCAGTTCATTTTAAACAGACATCCCTCAAATGTGGGCGGGAAGTAGCACGATGTGTTCCTCGTTTTTCCTTCTCATTGCACCCGCTTCGCTGGCTGCCTCCTCCTCCTCCTCCAGTTGCGACTCCACCCACTTTGACCACAACTACGACCTTGTTCTGCGTATCTCATTAAACACTCACCCCGTCATTACTATACTGTACGTTCCAACACTACCTCACAGCTCAGCTCCATTTAATGTTAATTTTTGTCGTGTTAGTTTGACAACAAGCTGTGATTCTGATGTTTTCCGCTGCTTACAATTAATTTGGCGCCACTCGGTCGTTTTATGACATTACGCTGATATGACAATATCTTACACATGGTTTTCTCTGCACATTTTTGGGGAAAGTGCATGTAATCAAGCAGAAAGTAGATGCAACCGCGAAAATTTCGACCTTAGAAACTGCAAAAAGGCCTAAGTTCGTTGCTGTAAGTTAAAATTGATGCCGACTGAAGTAAACTTCAAGGTTAGGTAACTCCGAAAAAAAACCCATTGCGCACTTATAAATTATGAGAAATTCTTTGAAGGAAACTTTGTCGAATCTATTTAGTGGTGAATCTGGTGTATTTGCACATGTATAGCTTGTGAAGGATCAAATTCTTCTACGAAAGCAGATGCCTAGAAAACTCTTTCTGTTGTCGTCATAAATTGAAATCACTCAATTGCTGTATATGCCCCAAGGAGGATAAACGGGACTGGACTAGGAATTGAAATGATAAACGTCAAATGCTCATAGATTCTTATTCTTCCACCGTTTTTTACTTCACTATTTAAAACCATTTTGCCTGTTTCTCGAAAGTCAGACAACGAGCTGCCTGAAGGTTCATAAAACATATAGTGCGCCAACCATTTTTGTAGCAGAAAAAAGTCACTAGTTTTTTGGATTCGAAAATTCCCGTTCAATAAATGTTTCAAGACATCTTCGAAAATGAATTCGTCTCTTTAAAAAGCTCAAAGGACTCTGCAACTTTACCGATAAGGAGCGAGTCATAGTCAGGACTGAAAAATTGATGATCCATCGATCTTGATGTATAATTTTTCAAAAAAAAAAGACTGCTCATGAAATACACAATAAAAGTTTCTTGCATTCACATTCATCTGCATCTAGCACACACATCGCTGCTGGCTCGCGTCCTCTCGTGCCCTTAACATTGGCTGTGATTGATTATTCGTACTGCGTAAAGGATGATAGTCGGATTATACGTGGTACTCGAATCGTCCCCATCTCCAAGTGCATGCCCGACTGCTGCTGCTGCTGCTGCAGAAAAAATGCTGCCTATTTCGGATGAATTCTACACGATTTCAATGGGGCGCCAGAACTTCGCCGCACATTGTTTCGCACGCTGATGTTATGTTGTTTGCGGCGCTGCAGCAAACCGTTGTGATATCTTTACTGCAACAAAAACCGAGAAACTTCCTCAAATCTCGGCATTCACTCATTAACCCATTTACCTCTATGAGTTCCACATGTTGGTATCGCTTACCTTCACGCAACGCTTTTCATTCGAGATCCAGTCGCTCCGCTGCTGAAAGCATCCTCTCTTCTATCGTTCTGCTTCGGCTACATACATAACGTGGAGTGAACATACTCGTTACACCTCCCCTTTCTCTGGACTGACCACCTCGCATGTTGGAGCACTCACTCCACCTGAACGAAGCGCACGATCGATATCGGATTGATCTTTATCATCTTGTACTAGTCGTGTGGCTGTAACGTTAGGTTCTCTGGTGACTTTTACTTAAAAATAATCCCGAATTTGTATTCGATCCACCCATTGAAGTTTGATTTTCAATTTTCGGCAAAGGATGCATGAGTCGATAAAGGCACTTTTGGTATTTTCTGTAAATCGCAATTTATAAATTAAATTTAAATGATTGATCGTAAACTATCATAGATCTATCTCAAGATATTCTTACTCTTTAGTTCTTTCTTTTGAGAAAAAGAGAGTAAAATGTCATAATTCTAACGAAGAAAAAAGAATGGAACATGGTGTCGAAGAAAAAAGAAAACGAGCAGTATATGTACGTTTCAGTTGGGTGTGATATCAAATAACGTTCTTTGTTCGACGCACTTCACAGAACCACAATGTATTCAGAATTGCGTTTTCACGGATCACCATATCCCCACGTGTTATGCAATGTTATATGCGATGATGCGAAGGTTGATGGTAACCGAATGCCCGATTGGTGTCTAAAAGTCTCCAGAATATTCCTTGTAATGAAACGTTTTCCAAGCAGTCAACATAATCGAAATGAGTGCATATTGTTGGTTTTCATTTAGTGAGTTGTTACCTTGTCTTTTAGCTAAACTAATACTATTCATTAGGTGATAGAAGAAGATGAGAAAGAGTCGTTCGGTGAAGCTTAGGTTAGTTTGAAAGGACATAGAGGTGATTGCTAGGCGATCATACAAGAATTTTAGGAATTAGACTAAATTACTGCACTTTTTACAACAAAATGGGATGAAGGACCAATAAAATCAAGTGAAACTAATGTGAGATTTTGTGAAAGCGAGCTAAGCGACTAGTGCTATTAAAAACAGTGGCATTCGTAGTTTCACTGCATTTCCTCTTCCTGAAGTTTCATTGACTGCCACCAATAAAATAATTTCTCTTTTTTCACGATTAAGCAGAACAACAAGAGAAGTTGTTAATATTCTTTCCCCCTAAATCACAGAATCCTTCCTGTGGTCATTCATTGTTTTTAAACGAAATCATGCAACAGATCAACTTTTTTGTTGATCAACAAATATTTGTCTCAGAAGATTATACATAGATTGTTGATGTACATGTCATAATACACCCATAGAATAAATAAACAAATGAACGAAGAAATAAATAACTGATAGCAAAGCAAATATTTTTCTTCAGAAGTTGCAGATGTGTTTAAACAAAAAAAAAGTTTTTCTTCCTTGGTAGTAGTATCCACAAACAGTAGCTTTGCACCACTTATTCATTTATTGTAGAAAATGTTCCGTTTGCAGAATGTCTTCAAAGGTTTATTCGAAGTCCTAACAACTACTATAACACAGAACAAAATGAAGCTGAGCGGAAGTGGAAAAGTCTATAACCAGCGTGGAGGAAATTTCTATCCTGCAATGAATCATACCTCAATATAGGCACGAGATTAAATGAAATTGTCGAATGCTTATTTGTGCTTCCACGCGTTTTCTTCCGCTTTTGTAATATCGGCCACAAACAATTGAAAGATGGTGTTGGAGGCAAAGAGAGACACCATTATCTGAACTCTTACCGTACACCATTCTTGTTTTCGGACGTTTCCGACATTTATTCCTTTTACTTGTTTACAATTTCGGAACGGTGCGCAGAAAAAACTAACTTTTTTATTCTATTCACAAACCTCACCACACTTGAGACCATCCTCAGCAATAATTCCTTGGTTCATTTATGTATTTTAGGACTCTGTTCTATTCCTTTTGTCCTATTTCTTCCTTGCAGAATGCATCTTTCTATTTCGATATTATTAAAACACGTCATTTATTTTTCTGATATATATTTTCTATACCTAATATTGGAAACAGTGCTGCAACATTCATTTTTTGCGCGTTTCTTACATCGCTGAACATCAGAAAATGATCAATATCCAAGCGAGAAATTGTTAACTTACAAATGAGGGCAGTGCATTCGATTGATGCTATGAAAATCAGTGTGTTTGTAAGATTCCAAGACGAATTTACGACATAAACTAACTACGAGTTCTAGAGTCTTGCGATTTTCACCATAGGAAGCGAGGTTTCGAGGTCAAGAATGATGTAGACTCAGTATCAAAAGGCGTAAAAAGCATTACGGATCAAACCGTCGTAAGGGTCTGAAGAATACATGAATAATTTAGTTCCTCTAGAATTCCTAAATGGTTTCCGAGAAGAAACCGAGATTGCTAGATTTTTTCGTATTGTTGCAACACAAATGAAAAGCAAAAGATGTCCGCATTCAATGCTTCACAGAGTTCGGCATACTCCCTACTGAGGCGGTTTGGGATATCGGATAGATATTCCAAACCACCTCAGAAGGGAGTATGCCGAGCTATCCCAAACCTATGGATATTTGGATGCTGCTTTACATGAATTTATTTCACTGTTTTCATTCAAGTTCTCACTTTGAAAAAGAAAGTTGAAGAAGATGTTTAGATCCAGCAATCCGGAATCTTGCTTAAATTTTGACCAAATGATTTGAGCGCAACTAATTTTCGGCGACTCTTCTATAATGCTTTGTAGCAGCTCTTATTTTCACCGAACTCCTATACGATTTCATGGAAACCAATAATCTACTCTGAGTTCTACATTTATCAACATCGTGTCAGTCGACTGCGCAAGCATTTATCCTCCTTCCAAGAACCATGCCATTTTCCGGAAACATTCCCATCAATATCAGTGTGGCTTGTTCTTAAATTGACCATTCTGTTCTCTTTCTCGCAGATTTTTTTTACTTAGAAAAATCCATTATAGCATCACTATTTTAGAATTCCATGACCTCAGCATAGAAACGTTTTGGTAAGGTCACGCTTTAGTTCATCTCATTTCTTTTTTGTGGTTGTTTTCACTGTTAGCCTTTCCCTCGTATTCGTTTCGCAGAGTTTTTCTGTTTCGTCTCTCTTTCCCTCCTCTCTCTCTTTCTCTGTCTTCCGTCTCATATTGCACATGTGTTGTGAGACGTAGTTCATAGTAGCAGCTCCGGCGCACACGGCAACGGTCAATCCTTGCAATCCTCCAATCGTTTTTGTCGCGCAAAGGTCGCCAACCACCATATCTGCTCTCACGATCGCCAACTGATAGTCGCTGACTCGAAGCTCTCCTTCATTTCCGCCACGCACTCAGCGCAATGTTCTGACCTGTGGCCGGTTACGCTCCAGTACAGCGATCATGCTCAAAAACGAGATGCTCGAAAGCGATCTGCGTGAGCTTCATCGGGTTGCTGCTGTCGACCGATCGCCGTGATACATGTCGCAGCGTGCGGCAGCGGTTATTTTGCTTCGACGGTGGTGAAACATGCCGTCCGTTCCCTGCTCCCATTTCCCGACTCCAATTAGAACGCGGTGAATTTCTGCCATGAAATGCACTTTCCATCACTTCAACGCTTTGCTCATTCCTCCCGTCCTTTCTTCTCGTGTTCCGCCAGGATTCTCAAGATCTACGTGGGGAAAAATTGTGAACTCGAATGGTTTCTTATCGTTTAAAGGTGATTGGAAGACTAATAGTGAAATTCGCAAGTGATGAACTGATTGATTGCTTCGCTTTGTAACCACTTCACTTTTTTGCAGTGATAGAGAAGGGAATTAGAAGCTTCTCCATCGCGAAAGCTTGGTTGACCTCTATGACAACAACATCAATCAAAACCTTGAATTTCGTGATTTATCAATATTCAGCACAAAATCTCTACTGCACACTGGTATATTTCACTTTTTTTCACCTCATTTATCATTGTTCAACTACGCTATACAAATCTCGAAAGGGTTCCGAGAGGAAGGCAGGAAAAAATGCTAGAAATAGTTACTATTTCACTACGACTTTAGATAAATGATAAGAGACAAACTAATCTTCTTTCTCAAAAACACATTTACTGCAGTATCCATATTCATACTACGGGTTTTTCCACGGGTTTTTTTTTTGTCGTTGAGGATTTCATATCCGGAAAACGATTATTTTAAACCACGCGATAGTTATTACTGGAAACCTGGAAATCTTGCTGAAATTTCTTCAACCCCGCTACTTACTGATGTTGTTGCACTACTGGGTAACTGGAACGTGACAAACCCTCGCATCGCTCTCTCAACTCGCTCCTCTCTCAGTTTTACTCTTTATTACCTTATTGAGAATTCCGGCTTTAGTCAATAAAAAAAGGTAGTTTTTTAAGCTGCCCAACCGTGACAAATCTCAAGCGTCGTTTACAATTCAAATGTCGCTGTTCTACTTGCACTTCCATGCATAAGTCTATGTTTTTGAGTGTTTTACCATAACAATGTACTGCACAATAACTGTATTATGACAGCTCAAGGAGTTGTTTTAATGCATGAAAAGATTTGGATAGAGCTTATAAAGCTCTCTATTTCTTTTTTTTTTCGCACAAAAACTATATTAAAGGGCATTCAAAATGGCCGTTTTATACTAAAAGACTCCAAGTCATTTTTCCTGATGAGTCTTCGTGTGTATGTGTGTGTGCGAAATCGCCCGTCAGTTGCTGTTCTCCCCCCTTCTCGCCATTTTCTCCGGCTCTGACCACCGCTTGTTGCAACTGGAAGGTGTATAGTTCAAATAGCCGTTAGTGCAAAAATCTTCACTTGATTGTAAAATGTGATTGAAATCGTCATCTAGTTTTCTGTTCCACTATACAATCACGGTTATTCTTTACAAAGCAAAATCCTTCCGAAATACTAGGTACTCTGATTTTTTCCCGTGTCTCATTACAATCACACATCGGAACGAAAGCCGTTCATATTCATGTCATGCATTACACTTGAACTAAACGAGAATCATTATTTCAATCAAGTCAAAATTCTTTCTTCTTAATCCTTTTCAGAAGCTACTGATAACAGTTTTTCCCTAGAAAAGCAAACAATCGAATTTATTGGGTTGGTTGCAAAAAGATCTTAAAGCGCTTCTTGCGTTCTCGAAAGTTTGAAGATAGTGTCAACTTAGTCCTATTTTATGATCACTATTCATAAGGAAAATACTCAACATTCCTTTCTGCATTCTATCGCCTCAATTGAGTACGAAGGTCATTTTTACAAGATGTATGCAGAGGAAATAAGACGAAAATATTCTAAACCAAGAATAATAAATATTCATAGAAATCCAAATGAAGAAAATCGTTTTAGAAAGTCGCCAGCAACATTTCTGTAGCAATAAATTTCTTTTAATTGCAGGAGTAGAACTTAGAATAGGATAACTTTTATCATATTTTGACTAGAGATGTTGAAAATACTTTGATGTAAACCATGACAAAGCAGTTTTGATGTGTTTCTTCATATTACATCCAACCTCACGCTCTCCAATCCGCCTTTCCATATTCCCATGGTATAGTTTTCACGGAGAATTGGTGGTGTTCAGAATGATATATCGGGGATTACTTTCTTTACGAGGACATTTTCTTGGCACATGCGCGCCGCTGCAAATGGCGATTGCGCATTGTATCGTTCCACCGCTTCTTTCACACTTTCATTCAACAACTGTACTTATTTCCGTGTTCGTATATTTTGAAATTTTAGAAGGTGAATGGTCAATAATTCCAATCCATACTGTATATGTGTATGCTTGAACTGCTTTCACCAATCTTATACAATCTAATAATCGCACATGGTGCAGAAGAAGTTCTTATATCTTTCTCTTGTGATCAAAAAAGGCTGTGCTCCCTCATAAACAAATCGTAGAAAGCCGTCACGTTCACCAAATGAGAAAAATTATCGCGTACAATTGTTGTATTATGTTGATACCATGCAAAAGTCAAAAAGCCTATAACATAGCCCATTTTTGACCACTTCATCCTATTTTGCTAGATATACGCATCCGCTTTGAAAATGGATTTCGAATGACTTTTACTCTCAACAACTTGAGCAGCTATTTTTTTTTATTTCCGTGGGATTTTCAACGATTTTCATAGTATGTTGTCGCCGAGAAAATCATATTCTAAGAAGCATCGAGAGATACGATTTCGATCGTATTTTCCCATAATTTCACTTTCGTATTTAGATGTTCACCTTGTCTCCTCTGAGGAAACATACTAATCTCTAACTACTTTGTGAGTTTCTTCTGATGTTTCTCAATATTAATTCTCATCATATCCACAAATGAACGCATTTCTCATAAGGTGCCATCTTACAAATTTTATTAATCTTATTCTTCTTTGAACTATAAGGTGGATCATCAACAAGACAGCGTTAATGCTTCTTCAGACCACCTCTCCAGATTACCGCCTTTGGTCTATGGCTGAGCCTAGACCAGAGGTGGTATTTCCAAAGGCGAAATCCTGGTAACAGTCAATGATGTTTTACAGTTTTACAATTTTAGTAGATGATGCTGTCAACGTAAGTTGCTGAATAACCATAATTTTAACTCTATATGGTAAAAAAAACTTCAGGGTAAACGGAGCCTCTTTGGAGTAAACAGAGCTTCACTCTTAAATGAACTTAGTTATTCATTATTTATTACTATTATTACTGCACCAGACTTCCTTTGTGAGAAAACTGGGGCCGAAAAATGTATTGGCACTGACACATAATTTCATACAATGATTCGTTCACAATTATCAGTTGTACGAAACGCTGCAAATTCATTCTTATAACACCATGGATTTTCTTCAGTTCCTTCAACGTGACCTTTCAAAAGGCAGCGTTGAATAGAAGCCGCATTACGAAAATGTGCCCTATAAATCAAATATTTCCGTCGTATTGTACTGTATATTCGATTACGCATTTTTATTCGCCGTTAACTTACTCAATCTCACCTTTTCAGAGTGCTGCCGCCCTGCTTCTTAGCCCTATCTTTATTTAGTCACTAGCCATTGTAGTCCACTCTCACAGCATCACAGTCAGCTGTGAAAGGTGAGTGATTTTGGTGTTTACAGAACATACATTTTTACAGAAACCCCATTCAAATTTTTTAACTTATTGAAGTAAGAATGGAAAAAGAAGATTGCGGGACTGCTATACTCAACAGACTGTTTGAGCGTTAGATATTTTCTCGCATCATCTTGTGATTAGATGAATGGAGTTAGTGAGGGCACCATCTCGATCGCAACCAATAGCTTTATCGTGCCGCTACGAACGCAAGCCCCTAGGCAACAGCACCGAGCTGCACGTCGTTCTGACCCTACTATATCAATCCCTGAAGTGTGTTCGAACCTCTACTGGATGCTCACCACGCAAAGCAACAACTGTCATTAAAAAATAGACTTATTGTTGTAGAATAGGGGCGGGTGTAGTGTAGCGGTTAGAGGTCCCGCTTGCTGCACGATCGATCGGAGGATCGAATCCACCCTGTTCACAAAGCCATTCGTTCCCCCGGGGGTCGATAAATTGGTACCAGACTTGTCTGGGAGCATAAAAACGCTGACTTGACACATCGGCTAGCCACCGCAAGTCATTGTATAGGTCATTGTATAGTAAACCTCAAACGATTCTGAATTGAAGTGAACGTGGGGGCGCATCCCAAGCGGATTGATTAACGCCAGAAACCTTATCCTTTATTGTTAAAGAAAACTGAACCTGAGCCCAACTTTCACTTTGCAACAGATTCCCCCATTTTCAGAAGTTGTGATGCGGTGGTCGCTGCCGTCGTACTGCTGCTGCTGATCCTAGATGCTCGTCGTGCGGCCGCGAGCCTTCGCTGCGCTCGTCGTCTGCGCATTTGTTACCGCCGCCAGCCTTCTACTTGTCAGACGACATTTCCCCTCATTTTCACATTCAACACCCGCTTCCGAGGATCTCCACCTTGACGCTGATGTGTTGCAATCAGTCGCCCGGGCCAAGTACTCAGGTATTTTGTACATCCATTCCCACCATCATGCTATTACTAACAATTGTTATCAAAAAGGGCATTCGTTCTCTTTTCGATCTGTTCATTTGCGAGCTTCTCAAATCCCCTCTCTGTTCACCAAACACTTTACGCTCCTTCCTCCTCCGAATTAGGTTTCACTTCATGCTTTGCCAAACGAATTTTATGCATTTAACCTCCAACTTCTTTAGTTTTTTGAAGTTTGTTCATTAACACAAATTTGTGCAAGATTGCAATTTGCAGAAACACCACAACTCATGCAAACTTTGATTAAAACAGTGGGATGTGTTTCTGCACCAGTTTTCAAGGATCCTAGTTTAGTTCCGAAAAGAAGCGAAAGTCGTGATTTCATTGTGAGCACTGTTGATCAGTTTCCTGCAACCAAGGGACCACGAAGAGATTTTTCAAGAATCAAGCAGCCGAATGTATAACTATGAACTTATTCAGTAAAAAGAAACAATGTTCTTTAATCGTTGGTACTTTTGGCGAAAAAAAAAAGAATTAAATAAAATATAGACTTTCATCAATCATTCACTTCACAAAAAGAGGATTCTCTTCACCACATTCGTGCTACTTAAATCATTGACTGCTCGATGGTTGATTTGTGACTTGAAACATTCAACTTCTCTTATCTTTTATTGATTATCTGGTCATTCGATTAGCACTACTACGCATATGTGAAATACCCAATGTTCTTCGATCCGATTTCCGCATTGAAGGTTCTTTTCGGTATAATCCTTCGACTTTTCGATATTTGAAACCAAACAATGAAGACACGGTTCATAAGTATAGTACAACATTATTTCCATTCGGTTAATTCTAAAGAGAAATATGAACATGAAACACGAGTAGTGTCATCTTCATATTTCAGCAGTTTTTCATCGGTAATTACTAGGTATGTCGAAGGCAAATTTCATTTCAAGTTATTATAAAGTGATCGTAAAAACAGTGTTACTTTCATTAATAGAAATCAGATGTTATTCATGATTATTAAAAAAAACACTTGATAGTGATTACCCCAATACAATTGGATTTTGCACATTCAATCCACAAGTTTCTTTACATTGGCCAAAAATAAATGAGAAAGAAGAAACTGCATAGAAGTAAATAGGAAATTTCAATTCTAAACTGTTCAATTGAATTGCAGTTCTCACTGTCCCCAAAACGCTAGTTTTTCACCAAAGTTATATGAAGGCCATCTTGTATTTTCTAACTAAAATGAAATAGCAAATTTAAGAATTAGTTGCATAATGAAGAAAAGAAGTTGGTCTGCAAACTTTATTTTATATTTTTCTCCATTTCCGAGGAGATGAATTGGGTGCGGATAACCACAGGACTTAAATGTGATCATCACTCACAATTAGAATGTTATTGAGGACCAGCGTCATTGAAAAAAATTCCAATAAGTTTTTCCATGTGGAGAAAGTAAAAAACGAAAGCCTTTCCTACCTTCTTTTTTCTGAGTCAGTGGAAAACTGGTGGATTTTTGGAACTCAAGAAAATTTTAACAGCTTTCCTCATTTTTCACTTTCCTCTGCGCTCTTCAAAAAAAAAGCTCAAACGATGCTATAAACCTACAAAAAACTTATTACAACACAACCATTGATTTATGAATCAACTACGAAACAAACAAATCTGCAAAGCGATGAAAAAAGTTTCACACCTACTTCGTAACACGGAACATCTCTCAGCTGATCACCAGCTAAAAGATATATATATATATCAGCTAATCACCAGCTAAAAGATATATATATGTGGAATTTCTAACACAGAAGTAGATATCACTTGATCATTACATTTATAATTTTTGGGCATACTCTACAGACTTTTGATAGAAAAAAGCACAATGTTCATCAGATCACACAATCTAAAACTGGTTAGCACTGGGCAAACTTTTCCGCGACTAGATGAACCTCTGTTTTTTGCTTCCATGCGGAACGAACTATGTCTGTTGCTTCAATTTCCCTAAATACACGCTGTTCATGGCTCGCATGAAACATTTGTGTATAGGACGAAATCAGTGCGAATGAACTTCACACATCCATTTCATAAATGATGTAATCCACCCTGAAAAATAGATGGGAAGATGTAACCGAAAACAGCGAGACATGATTTACAGCAGAGAAGATATTTATGACAGCTATGATCATTGTGTAGAACGTTCGTTACAACGTTTGCTGCTGCAGTAAAATAGCACAGCATTCGTGCACATTTAAAAGCTGATATTGCATACGCACACATTATGTTGTCATATGTTTTTGTGCCGCGTATTCAGAAACCATGAGATGATCTAGCCGGACCCCGAAGCCGCCGCCACTTGACGGGTCATTCTGCTGAGCGGAGTTGGCGTAATTGTCACATTTCCAGAGATAATACGCCATCAATTTGTTTATATACTTCAAACTTCCACTAGCCCAACGCAGAAAAGGTATTAATCCCCCGAAAAACGGGAACACATCAGTAGCAAAAGGCTGTGTGTGTTCGTAGGCGAGTTTCAACGTGAGCGGTAGTTGTTTGCAGCAGCTGACGGTTGCAAACCCACTATGCACTGGTCGCGTTCTAGGCACACTGGACACCTGCTGTACTTTTGGTTTTGGTTTGTGATCGTCCATTACTTTACGATTATGAGAAAGCACCATGACATTGACAAGACAACTTTGGTATCCTAGTATGGTAGCAGATAGATGCGAGGGCAAACACGGTAAGACGATCCGTTAAGAACGAAGTGTCTGCCGAAAGCGGAAATGGATAAAGGAAGACTCCTACCACAAAATGTATAGACCTGATCGCCATCTAGCAATCTAGAAAGAAGAACTTGTGAAATGGCCTCGTGTGTTCGCGTCTCACTTGCAATGCAACTACGCGATAAAACACGGGCAACTCTTCCGTCACTTAAAGGCATCACTTCACGAAACTGAGGTGGTACGGATTTCAGGTGAAGTATTTGTATACGGGATGGGAGACTATGGAGAGGGGGGTGACTCAGTCCATTTCTTCCTAACTGCTGTAAAAAACGGCCCGGAAGATACAGCTTCAGGTGTTTTGGCGCACTATTTTCTACAGGGAGTTCGACTGGAGCGCGCCAGCCTTGTGCGGCACCGCATCTTCCGGGCCGTTTTTTACGGCAATTAGGAAGAAATGGACGGAATCACCCCCCTTTCCATAGTCTCCCATCCCGTATACGAATACTCCACCTGAAATCTGCACCACCTCAGATTAGTGGGGTGATGCCTTTAACGTCCACGATCCAACTAATGTAATTCAAAGATGGAGTAGAAGCAGCCTCACTTGCACCATCGCAGACGCGTTGTGGATTGCGTTCTATCAAACGTAATAGGTTGCAACGTGAAGGAAACGGGGATCACACGGCTGCTTCACACATCTTTTTTGGGGTTGTTAGGGTAAATTGACCGCACTAAAACTCATATCCGTGAGCTTACCCTTTTCTACTGTTTACTCGTTCAGAGATTCCAAAATAGTCTTTTTCGTGATATGTTGTCTCCAATGAGCAAAGTAGTGAATTTCAAAATTTCATTCATTCATTGAAGAACAAAACATTCACAATTTTCAACTGTTCTCATTGGTTTCAAAAAAAGTGATATTCTCAATGTGAAACATATCTCATATTTGTGTTGATGCTAGAACCCATCTGAACGATAGCAGACTTTTTCTCTGAGTATAAGAACTGCTGAGAAACTAGCAAAATTAATGGAAATAACGTAGATGGAGGAACCAAGGCAGCTCGCATATCAAAAACTTTCAGTAAATAGGAAAAAATTAAGAAAATAAATAAAAAGAAGTGAATTCATACAAAGAACACGAGAAATGAAGGAACCACGAAATTTCATCGCGATTGCTCAGAACAGGACGGAGGTTCGTGGCGAACTGCAGAAACATGAAACATCTTCTCTTCACTACAAATACGCTTAGGTGAAGAATCTTAAAGTAGCTTAGAACAAACGAAATGAAACAAAATCACAGAAACAAAAATTTAAAACCCTTCAAAAACATCAAATTTACTTACAGAAATTATTAAGAGTAAGTAGAAAATATAGAACATTTCTTTTGTGCCACATTTTTAGTAAACAAAAGTTACTGTCAGAAACCATTAGCGTCTAAGTTCGAGTAAAACTTCGAAATCACCATTCGAACACTTAACCAAGAAACTAAGATATTGACGGATAAGTTCAACCGCAACCTCACCGTTCAACTCTGACGATTAATCGATCTTTGCTGATCTATGTGGTTCCTCTACATGAGTTTCACTCAAGCTTCTATAAGCTATTCCCTTACAGTGAAAATGGCGCTATTTCATAAATCGTTGAAAAAAAAAGATTGTTTTTCCTTCATACGATTAGTAAAAGATTGTTTTCTGTTTGTAAAGGCTTTGATGACAAGTATGTTAGAGAAATAATACAATTAATAGTTCTGTCTCCTCCCGTAAATGCAGTTGGAATAGTTTTTGTCTTTGATGCTCGGATTCAGGTATTGAGCACTTGTCTGTACATCATCTAAATTCTACATTTCACTGTAGAGAATTACAATTAATCGATATGAGATTGCTCAAGAAAAGAACATTAACTAGGATTTCATCTATCAATAACGACAAAAATATTCCTCCAAGACGTAGTCCTATGTCTGATTCCATACCATATCCGCCATTCCATATCCTTCCCGTATCATTATGAGTATTCACACATGACACATTAAAAATCCTTCGCAATTCCTTGCTACATAACTGATTAAATTTCTTTCGCAAAATCACAATTTTTTTGGCAGTTCAAATCATACAATCCCTAAAAACTCAAAAGAATCCTTCAATATGATAATCAGATCCCACAAATAACTGACAGACCTTATCACTCAAAAGGAACAACTAGAATAGACTAACAAAAACTGCGAAATGCTCACATTTTACATTCAAATCACAAGGCATTAACATAACACCGTCACGAAGGTGTAAGAAATGTCTCATGATTTATCATTCAATTGGAGTTGAACTTTTTTAAAACTGAGATAGGGCAGAAACATGACCAACACACTTTTATAAGACACTCTGTCACTTCTCATTAGTCGACACCGTAGATTGTATCACATCTCACACCATGTTTCCCTTCACGGTCGGTGCAAACGTTAACGCATTCCAGTGGCAAAACTAGTGACTACCAGGACGTAAAGGTTGTGAAACTTTTACGGGACGAAGGGCTGGAGTATTCACAAAAACAAAAATTATCCTAAAAAATAAATATTAGTAATCTCTGTGCTATATTCTTTAATAGTAGAAGAGAAAAAGCAAGTAATCACGTAAGGCCAGGCACATTCAAAGGACAAAGTCAGCAAATTGAGTGGAGTCGTGGAAGCATTGATTTGCCGTTAAAGGTACTAAAGAACCCTCGGAATCTATCGTCTATCATTAAGGTCCGATTTCTGTATCTTCCATGATCAGGGTATCCCGAAGGAAAAACAGTTGTAAGTTTAACGGTACGGATTGAATACCCGCGGCGCTTAGCCGTTGCTTACAATCTAGCACTAGCCTTCGTTCCATGCAATGTTGTGCAAGGTAGAACTCAAAATTTAAGCAAACTTTGGAAGGAATGTTGCGTTGACCTTTAGAGAAAAAAATATCCATCCATCAGCTACCTTATCGCTGCATAAGAGAATAAAAAAGAACATTCTCGAAAGGGAAACATAACCGATTGAGGAGACATATTTGAGTATCATGCTCAGTAACTAATGACCCGGCCACGAAGAGATTAGAATCACTTTTGTGTCCAAATAGCTTCAACTCCATAACAGGAACCAGCTCAAATTCATAATAGAGGCAAATACTGAAGAACAAATAAAATGGTTGCATACATCTGCACTGTACAAAACGTATGTGAATTTGCTAGATTCCTCGAGTTGTTGTACGACACGCTTTCCTATAACATCCTTTCTTCTAAATGCTGCATAGCTCGATCACTCTCGTACCTTCTACCACTCTTCCCCTCTCCGTCTTTCCCTCTCCCTCTTTGTTCCTCTAAGGTGCTCATATTTAGCCATCTATAAAGACAGATGAAGTTGAATGCTTGCTGAATTTCAAGTTCATGCCACTTCTGGCGTTCTTTATTAATTTCTGCACGTGGTTTCCTACACATGTGAGCATGTGTCTGTGATATTACTTGATCCCTGTCGGATCGTTTTTTCTATGCATTTAATGAGAAGAATTATGTCGCCGTTAATTATCACCCCACTAGTTCGCTTCTAGCTCTCGCAGCACTTGACAAAACTCTTTTTCACGGATCTATTTGTAAATTACCGTTTTCGTTCTCAGGACTGCCAATCAGCAACGGTCGATTGTTCGACGTCGATCGCCACTTCGTGCGACGGAAACGACGCGCATCGGGGGAGCGGCATCGCGTTGCTGGCGTGCGAGGTGTCGCACGCGACTGCGGTATCGCCTGCCATCTGCGACTGCGATCCCACGACATCGTCTACGTCGTCCACTTGCATCGATGGAGACAGTTGGCCGTGCCGCATAACAAGTACTTTTTTCCTCATTTTTTCCCTGCCTTATGTATAATGAAAGTAGTTCTTACTACAGATCACTGCCAATCGTTGAGAACGCGGACGTGGTGCCACTTGTCCAATATCTCGACAGCGACTCTTCGGCGCGAGCACGACTCTCGCGCGTCGCCGGCGACTGTATATATCGTGCGCGAGTCGTTGACGCTGAGGACTCGAGCATTGTCAACCTGTGCGAAAGTAGCAATGGCTTGGTGAGTTGTGACTTCCTAAGTGTTCTTGCTGCAGGGTATTTCCTTGTATATAATTTCTGGGAAGGAAATTCTAACTATCTCATTCCACTGCGTGTGCTTCTGAGGAAAAGCAGAGAATTATTACTGGTCATATTAAATTAGAGAGATTTTCAGAGTAACGGGAGTAAGTCTCGCACCCGACAATTGAACTCAATCGTCAAAAAAAAAAAATAACTGCACTGGATAGAAAAAACAGTCATATTCGCGAGATAGCAATGAGGTCGCAGTGAATTCAGATTGAGGTCGAATGACCTTTTCATCTTTTCAAAAAGTTGCTCATTCAAGGTAAAAACTAACTATATGCAATATCGTGGCGGATGTAGCGCAGACAGTAAGAACTTTCGTTCCCTGAACGATTCATCGGTGATTCGATCCCGCCGTAATCCAAATCAAGCATCATCCCTCCGAAGTAGATAAATTGCCACCAGAATTGTTGGGGAGGATAAATACACTGATTTGACACTTGACACGTCAGCTAGCCCCAGCAAGTCACTGCATAAGTCAGTTCGTAAGCCTTAAACTATTCTTAACTGAAGTGAACGCATCCCTAGCGGATTGATTAACGTCAGATACTTTATCAGTTGTCTATTTACGCTTTATCGAATGAAACTTATAGTCATTAAACATAGGTGAGCATCATTTAACTTATTTGTCACACAAAGCGATTATCGCCTATATCAGACCTACTTGGGATTCTCGAAAAGTGCCTGAATTCAAAGCGCCATTCTTTGACAAAGTGGAAAAGAAATTGCAAGAATAGCGTCAAGTATGGAAGTTTCAGTAAATCGAACACTTTCACATCCGCGATAAAATCATCATACAAACAAAGTAAACACAGTTAGAAGTGAAATATGATATCCTTATGTGCGTAAAATACGATTGCAACACCGTCGAGTACATCTCCAGATGTGCTAGCGTTCGAGAGAAAAAACTTCTTTTCCGTCTTCATTGGAATTGTGTAATTTCGGAAGAACGACGTGCGTGCTTCGTTTAGTGTGTGTCTGCTTTTGTCCACTATAAGCGAATTTCAGTCTCTTCCCTCTACACCCACTGCTACTTGAAGAAGTTTTAATAGGGAAACTCCATTATTATGCGTGCGAACTACACTTTCTAATCTCTTTCGCTTCTCGCATTTTGAAATGGATTACAACGAAGTGAAAATAAAGAAGAGAAATTTCCCATCATACTCCACGCAAACTCTTTGAAACATTTCTTCAGTGAGGAAGTGAAGAGAAATAAAAAGGTAAATAAATGACTCGATATTCACAACGGAAAAGTATTCCGTTCTACAAAAAACATTACTGCAACTGAAAGCTCTGGACTCTTATTCGGATAGAAATAATGTATTTTAAGAGATACCGGTGAAAGGAAGGACCAGGTATGTTCCGCCACTCTGTAAAATGAAAGAAAAGAGAACTATCTATGTCTTGCACTTATACCAAAAACTCCAGACATGAACGAACTTGCCTTCTCACCAATATGCTTTTCATTCCTAACTGCAAATCTTTGAATTTCTTTCTTTTTTTTTTAATAATAGTAAAACTTATTGTATCAATTCGTAAGCGAAAAGCAGATTTCCTGAACTGGTAAGCTTTTGTACTTATTTCATTTACACTGCGAAACAAGCAGCATGAACGAGGCCATCCGTTGCTTTCTCTTGTAGTGCGAAGAAAAACGGCCCTTGGATCTTGCCACCCTCTCGGCTAATGATGACACTTTACACCACTAGCATCAACCAGAAAAAAAAACCATCATAGCTACTTCTGAGATCGACTACATGAGAGAAACGACTATCACATAAGAGCTGACGCTATGATCAAAATAGTTCTTTTTCAGTATGGCTTGCTCGCACTGCCGGATGGAGTGTACACTGTGGAGCCGATCTCTGATCCCCAGGAAGATAACAAAGGTGAGAAACGAGGTCTTTACTACATCTTTTTTGACAAAGTACTTTTCTACACAAGAACCACCAAAAGAACAAAAGAAAAAGTAGGAACTTATAGCACTTGTCTAGTGTAACCGGAGGCGCATTGTGTTGCTGGCCGTCGTATATCGTGATAGGCATTGCTTCGACGAGTGACCAACTGCAGTTTCGCGGTTTTTTTTATTGTTGGCTCTTTGTCAATCAATAGCGGAAATTTTCATCAACAAACGACCGATTGCAATGCGCCCTGCTGTACATCCGATAACGTTTAAAAAACTGCCTCTGCAACATTGATCTGGAGGCGCTAGAAATCAAATAACTCCATTACAATAGCTGAAATGGAACATCTGCAGGCAACACACGGCATCGACCGCATCTCGTCCACCGCTTTCAGTCGCAAAAGTTTCATCCTCACTTTGACGACCTTTCCACGGACACAGCTCCTGAGCTCGTCGAGAACAGGACGAGTTACGTTGACGCCACTTGGGAGGATGTACTCGGTATTGTTTCGGCTATCATGTCTTTTCATCATTTTTTCTACGTTGTTTAAAAGTTGTCGTAACGAGATGTTCTAAAAAAGTTGAATGTCTGAGAAGGTGCTTCTGAGATAACACCGCAGTTTTTGTGGTATACAACTAGGAGGTTCCCGACTTTGAAGTTTTCTTGGCGATCCCATGTAATGTGGTCTAGCGATGCAGACGATGCAAGATGCCAAATTGTTTTCTCCTGAGGAAAACCAAGTTCTCTGTTAACTTCTAACACTTTACAATGACTCATTTTATATTTTTGAATGGAATTCTAACTGAAACTTCACTTTTTCTCTTTCTGCATTACTAATGCAGTAATTTTGGATCTTTTCTAAATATCGACGTATCCAATATATCAATGAGCCTTAAGAAAGTTCTCTTCTGGTTTTTTTGCGATGCTTTATTTTATAAACAACTAATAAAGCAATAAGGATAAAAGTGGTGATGTGATAGCAAAGTCATCATCCACAAGGTAGAGAACATCTTGAATATCCCCGTTGCTACCCTCTCAGTCCTCCTTCCTTCATCGTAGTTTTGCATTAACAAGATCTTTTTTACTTCCACACCATCTTGTTTCATTAGAGATTGGCCTTTTTAAAGTTTCAAGCATTTCAAAAGCACTCACATCCGATTGCTGCCTTGTCAATGTCACTACCAACCTCTGATTTGTGCTGTTGGCTTTACAGCAAAGTTGAAAATAATGAGAATATTTGTCATACGTGGGAGAAAGAAGATAAATGAGAACTATCCAAGGTGATAGTAACGAATGAAAGGAGGATATCGCTAATCTTTGCAATCCCAACATCCTCAAATCAAAACAGAAGATTGAACGTGTGTCTTAAACAAATCAAAGTACGAAATCAAATGACTAGCATCGTGCCAAAGTAAGGAATTTTACGAGATCTAAATGCACCAACATTACATGAAAGTCAAGGAATTGCATTGTAGCTCACGTGCAAAGTTTGTGTTATGTATAACATGTGAAAAGTACATGGTCGAATAAAAAATCACAAAAAAAAAAATGCTTGATGTTGGCTAGATGGATCATTGACTAAGTAGCGGTTGAGAAGCGGTCGTTCTTAAAAGCATCACCCCACGAATCTGGAGTGGTACGGATTTATTTTTTTGTGGAGATATTTAGATAAATAGATTTTTTGTGGAGTATTCGTGTACGGGGTCGTAGATTATGGGAAGGAGGGTGATTCCGTTCATTTCTTCCTAATTGCCGCAGAAAACGGGCCGGAAAATACGGCTTCGAGCGTTCCGGCGCACTATTTTCTACAAGGAGTTCGATTGGAGCGCGCCAGCCCTGTGCGCATCTTCCGGGCCGTTTTTACGGCAATTAGGAAGAAATGGACGGAATCACCCACCTCTCCATAATTTACTATCCCGTATACGAATACTCCACCTGAAATCCGCACTACCTCAGATTCGTGAGGTGATGCCTTTAAAGAGAGGATATCACGAAATTGACGTACGGAAATCCCAGGGTTAACTTAAACTTTGGGTTGAAGATTACGGAAAAAAACGTGGCTCAGCTCATATTCCCCTTATCGTCATAAAAAAAACGGCGAGGAAAACGGCGTTCTTTCCTACGAAATCATTTGCAACGGGCCATCCTCCTGGTCGAAGATCAATGAGAGGTGATCACCAGCTTATTCAGAAGAAACCAATGATTAGTTTCTTGAGGGACCGGAATGTATACAAGGAAGGTGCGCTCTAACGTTCCACGTAGGAACGTACGTCGTTCCGACGGCGTTTTTTTTGTGACGATTAGAGGACGCTGAGAGAAGCGTTGCTAGTTTTCATAATCTACAACGTGCTTTACCGTTTCAAATTGGTTCCCCTTCTACCCCAACTTCCTGATACGCTGCATTTAATTAATTTCAAATAATTCCAACAATGACAATGGGCGCAATAGTCTATTTGTGAAATGCACCATACATCTCAAATTTTCGGCTCGACTACATGAACAATGACAAAACAAAACAAACAAAGAACTAAGTACACAATGAGATCCTTTCCATTTCCTCCGAAAAAAAGAAAAGAAATTAGAATGGGGGATGACTGCTTCATTAGCTTTATCTAAATGTCGAGAGATATATGAAGCCCTGAATTACTAAGTCGTTTTAACCCATTGACGACAGTGCACGTTTTTGCATGTCCGGCACTGGCACGTTTTAGGACACCGTGCAACCGCGGCTCAACGTTGAGCCGCGTTGCCCTCGGTTACAACTTTCCTCGGTTTTTCCTGTGTATAAATTTTTGCGTTTTTACATAATTTATCTTGTATTTGTTGCTAATCGCGTTGTTATAGGACTTACTCTCATCCATTCTGATTGCATGTAGTGAATTGAGTTTTAGCAGTCTAAGATGGACGAATCTGAGTTAGACGATTTGGAGAATAGTCTTAAAAGACTACTCCATGAGACTGATGAAGAAACTACAAAGAATGGTTCTATCTTCAATGATTTGTTAGCGCTGCTTGCGGATAAGCAGTCTGATTCGAAAAGTAATGAGAGATTGTCGGTGTCAGATAGTGAGAGCGAACAGACGAATGGTTAAGCGACGCAGACACTCATGATGACTAGAAATTTTCTCGTTGGTTAATTTGGTCCACATGATCAGTCACGTCACAACCAATCGATTTTTACGAGCTATATTTGGACAAGGAAATGTTGTCAGTAATTGTCGAAGAAACGAGTAAGCAGAGCAAGAAAAAGGATCCTGAATTCAATGACACATCTGCCGCTGAGATCAAAAGTTTGCAGTTAACGCCTGAATTTGTTTCTTTTTTCAAAAGATAGGAACCTTCCTCCATGCCCCTGTTGAGTATGATATTATTCGAAGATAACAGACCAATAATAGGCATCACTCCACAAACCTGAGGTGGTACGGATTTCAGGTGGAGTATTCGTATACGGGATCGTAGGTTAAGGAAAGGAGGGTGATTTTCCATTTCTTCCTAATTGCCGTAAAAAACGGCCGGTAGATACGGCTTCGGGCGTTCTGGCGCACTATTTTCTACAAGGAGTTCGACTGGAGCGCTCCAGCCTTGTGCGGCGCCGCATCTTCCGGGCCGTTTTTTACGGCATTTGGGAAGAAATGGACGAAATCACCCCCTCTCCATAATCTACTATCCCGTATACGAATACTCCACCTGAAATCCGTACCACCTCAGATTCGTGGGGTGATGCCTTTAAGTACAAAACACTTTTTAAAGAAATGTGAAATCACGGGAAATAATCGTTGCAAACCGTGCGGCTCAACGTTGAGCCGCATTGTCCCACGCGACCAAAAAGCGCGGCTCACAATTGAGCCGCGCTGTCGTCAAAAGGTTAAAACCTTCGACTTTCTGTTCAGCAAAAGTTTCCTCAAACATGGAGGCGTGGAACTGCGCTGCTACCTGCTAACCTAGACTATCTAAGAAGCATAGAGTGACAGTTTCCGTATTTTTAAAAACTACAAAATTCCAGAAATTTCTCTAGCCCAACGGGTCAACAAATTAGTCCCTACGAAAGACCCACGAAGGTAAGCTTTTTCTGTCCCTTTTCTCTTGTTTCTCTTCAAAATCGAAGATGATGAGGAAAGAGAATTTATGAAGCGCACATAACGAGAAAAATAGTTTGTTACCACTGGAGCGCGCCAGCAAGCGGAACTGCAATAGTTGTATTGAGCTGAAAATCGGAAATGATTCCATGATTTCTCGATTGATCTGTCGTTTTTCGCGAAAAGAAGACTTAACAGAAGTATTCAGACAAAAAGCATTCTTCTACAATAACCAAGCAGTACAAATCGTGGTAGTAATTTAAATTTTTTTTTGCTGCGTCGGATCAGCCAGAAGGCTGGATGTAATCCAGAAAATTTATTTTTCATTTATCTTCAGTTGGTTGCGGGTGGAATTTATCAAGTATGGAAAAACTATATTAGATTAATCTTTGTCCTTACAAACTCTTGTCCAAGAAGTTTGCATTCGTGTTTCATCCATTAATTTTTTTCGAAACCATTTATTTGTGAAAGTGACTAAATGGTTGCCAGATTTGCTTTCAATCTATCAACTTGTTGGTGCTAAAATCCACTAGCCACCAATCGAAGATAAATCTCAAAGGATGTTGTTAGCTGAACCGGTAGCAGAGAAAGAAGTTCCAAGAAAATTCGACTGGACAACAGATTCAAGAACATATCCGAAAACGTGAACGAATTACTCTCTTGATGAAAATCAATTAGCTTAAAATCTTCTTTAATAATTTTCGTTAATCATTGGCAATTTCTCACTTGTCTCTTGTGGTGTTCTAAGCATTCGCAATATCCTCTAAAGATTTTGCTGCAAAAACAGAAATTAGTATAGAAATATGCTCTCCTACAAACTTTCTTAACTATAAAGATCTCAATGAAAAATATTACCAGTATGTGCACACTTCTTTCCAAATGTTATTAACTGAGTAAATCATGACATGCGTTCTCAACACTATTTCCCGTATCGTTCCTCGAACAAAATCCAAAATTTGGTATTCCAAGTGTTATGTCGTTGCTAAACTTTTCTGTTCCACTAATAACAAATAAAAGAGGAAAGGAGGGGAATGATTTTTGTCACCTGCCTATGTTGTTTTTACGTATGTGTTACTTTTGGATACAACCATTACCGTCATCACATTAATGTCATGACCGCTGTGATTACCACATCATTATATTTGACCGATTATCACGGCTCGGTAGTCAGTAAGAGCACTTGTGACCGCATTCTAATAATTTGACTATTACCTAGATTATTGTCAGAAGGCAATAAGGGGACCGTTAGCCACGGTGCTACAGTAGGGAAGAGTGAGACACACATTCATTATTCCCAGCAGTAAACACACGCATTCCTTATGATGTAGTAGTCTTGGTCCCTTCTGTTCTGCACCAGACTGGAAGCGCTCTTAGTAAAGACTCGGTAAATAAGTAGCAAAAATAAGATACCACAAAATTTTGAGTGCTCAGATCACGAAAACATAGAATCTCCCAGCAGATCTGCCAACAAATCAATGTCTTCGCAGTGATGAAGGGCTTGCTTGGCTTCAAATTCCGAACCAACTACCGTTTAGTTGCCGAGCATATTGCCGCTACACCCGCCTTTTAAACACTGTATAATTTATTCTAGGTTCTGCAATCGAAGATGAGAGTTTCCTTGAAGCATTAAATTCGTCAAATCTTCTTTTCATTCCGAATGCATCATCCTTTCAGAACGACAAACCCGATCTCGCAGATCTGCCAACTCCTGGGACCATTATGTTGAGGTAACGCTGACCGCCACTTGCCGTTATTACAATTAGAAAAATGCACTAATGAAGGTTTCATTAGCTTTGTTCAGGTCCTTGTTGTGGCGGATTCCAAAATGCACGAATACCACGGATACAACCTCGAGTCGTATATACTTACCCTATTTTCTACTGTAAGTTGTAAACCTACTAAACGGAGACTATTCCACCAAAGTGTGGGATAACAAATCACTAAATAATTATTGTAATTGTTATAATTAGTGATTTTTTCGATCTTCAGGTAGCATCAATTTATCGTCACCAATCATTACGAGCATCTATAAATGTCGTTGTTGTGAAAATCATCATCCTCAAACACGAAAATGTGAGTTTTAGTCCGAAACACTGCAAACCAGAAAAAAAAAACAAAAAAGAAAGTGAGGGATAGGCGCCTGAGTTTGATATTTGCTTGCCTGACAAGTTGATAGGAGAAAATTGGTGAAGCAAAGTGAATCAACAGAACAAAAAAAGGATGAGAAACGAGTGTTTCAAAAAACAAACGTAGATAGCACAACTTAACTAACATAAAGCGTGCACCACAGAAAGTAGTGAATTTTGATAAAGTTATCGTTAGTATAAAACCATGAAAGTAATAGTAGTAAATGACTTCGTTGAAGTAGATTTTGCAACATTTAGAGCTTTTTCTTTCTTTGACACGAGTTAAACAGCGAAATCATAATAACTGTTGCTGCACCCCGTCCTCGTCTGTGATGGACACTAACGCTAGCGATGTTGATTTGATTACTGATAAGTATTGATTACGTGGAAGGGATTCGCGGCGATTGCTGCAATCAAGCTCCCCGTCATCAACACTTATCAAAAACGAAGCAGATTCACCAGTATAAGGACATTAATGCCAATGACGGCGAGGTGTAGCGGCGCCAAGCTCTACTAATGCTTCTTTGAATGGGTAGAAGTAATAAATGTTGAGAAATTTGAGAACCACAATAGTAGACTTTGTGAACGAGAGGCAGCGGTAAACTATTTGGTGCGTTACCACTTGCGCTGATGGGAGGAATTTATCCAGGAACAACTGAAAAACACAGAAATTCCGCAACGGAAGAGTTTGACGCTCAGAATAGAGCGAGTTTCCCAAAACGAAAGGTGCGAAAGATTGCATTTCAAGTTGCTTCCGCATAAACACAGAAACTTCAACTTACAAATTATTGACAGTTCGACAACACTGAACAGTTGTAACATCATGTCCTCAAAACTTCTGTGTTTCAAAGAGAAGAAAAAGTGAGGAAATAAGTAGGCAGACATCTTAGAACAGTTCACATAGTAGGGTCAAAGCGACGTGAAGCACGGACCGTTGCGCAATCAGCGCCGTGGAGCGCAGCGCTTGAGATCGTGTGAGGATCCTCACTACTGCCACCCATCTCTGCAGTTCGCAATGGTCCGACTTCGATTCCAACCGCTGCCTCCGAAGCACTGCTTCAAGCGCTGCCGCCTGCGCAACTGTCCGTCCTTCTCGTTTTGCACCGATTATGAAAATAATTCAATCCATTTCTCAAAAGGACGAATAATCGCAGCAGTTCTGCGCATTACATATGTCACTGTCTCTAGTCGCCGGCAATAACCTTTGCCCGGTCAGCCGCATTATAGTCGAATTAAAACAACCTGGAGCTCGATGCAGTTGCGCAAGCGGATCCGCTCAGTAGGGTCGAAGTCATCTGAACGTCTCAGTTGCGTAAGTGCTCGAAGTGGCGGGTTATATCACTCCTCGCGCTGCTCCGCGTCTGGACAGAAAGTGTGAGAACGGCTTTAGACGTTCATGGGAACTTATGAGTACCGCAATAAAATAGCACGAAGGACATTGCCTTCAGGCTAATCACTAAGACACGACAATTTTGAACTGTGAAAGCACTGGTGTCGCGCTACTTCGGTGTATATGTTATAGGAAGGAAAAAGAAGAGGAAACAGATGATGAGCGAGCAAATGCAATTTAAGGAAGAGAGTTTAAAGAAGAAGCTCACCAAACCTATTCAGTTGTGATGCAAAAACCTAAACGGAATCTTCCTTTAGCCTCTTACAACAGGGTATCATTAACAGACGGTTCAAAATAGGAAAAAGAAAATCAAAAATCCCCGAACTAATTGTCATTATTACGAAGTCGTTCATTTGAATTTCGCTTAAACTAACTTGTTTAGGCTGGTCCTCACGTTACTTCAAACGCTCAAGACACTCTACAACAATTCTGTCGATGGCAGCAGCTGTACAACGATCGCGACGAAGACAGTCCAAACCACCACGACGTCGCCATTCTTCTCACCAGAGGCGACATATGCAGGTGATTGAATCTGAAATCTCAAACATTAAGCATAAAGAACTGGATTTCTGTTCGGTCTCACACCCACATCCGGTTTTCCAGATACAGTTCTTGGTATTAGGATTGTCAGGATTGGTAAATAGCAACTGCTTGAAGAACGAGACAGTGAGAAATATTGAAAATGCAATGTTCTCCTGCAAGTCGATGAGATAGACTGAGTCATCAGATCAATAGACAAACAGAAGTCAGCTGGAGAAATTGGCTTAACTCCAAAAGCCGCGTTACGCTACGCAACGCTATGGTATGCGGCGCTCCGAATACCTGAATGCAGACAGTGACGAGAGTATTCGAACTAGCAACAATTTCAATTCATCATGAAGCTGAGTGACAACTATCTGTAACATAGGAACTGTAGACCATTTACTTTAATAGATTATTCACATATGTAAATTAAGAATTGATGCTACCGAGAATGCAGCTTTCACTTCTAGTTGTATACTATTATTCCAACAAATTCCATTCCTCAAGTCAAGAAAACCACCTTTCGAGTTCTTCTGTACATTTAGAAGTATGGTTTCCGTTTCTCGATGCCGCTGCTATACTTCGGGGCAATAAAGGTTAACATGATCGATTTCGACCCAATTTTTGCTAGGAATTGGTGAACAGATTGTAGCGTTCGTGACGATCGCTCCGCTCTGTGTAAACGAGTATCAAAAATGAAGTTAGCAACTTCGGTAGGCGACATCAACAACTTGGATCCACCACATTTTTTAGCAGCACTTTATATTGTTCTGTTAATGATTTTGAGTCTGTGACAGACGAACGTCGTTTTCAATGAATATTACCTCTTTCAATTAAGCGCTAGGTACATTGCGGATCAATCACATAGCTCAGCGGTTTATCCTAAATTCCTAGCTTGTGTAGTGAACGTAATTTTCCTCTGAAATTCAGAGATTCACAAGACAAAACCAATAAATGCCGCAATTGAACTTCGTGGTATCAATGAAAATTGACGAACCTAGTATAGTCGACGACCTAAAGATCCAATGCCTGATGCAGTTGCCTCGATAGAACTAGGGTATGTAATCGACTGAGACCCTTCGAGGGAGCGGGGTCCCACTTTGATCTAGTTGCTGAGACTGCAACTTTGAGAATTTCCCAACGTTAGCTTAGATAGGTTGCGCTTGATGAATTTTAATAGTTCTCTCTGAGCCAAACTTTCTCCTAACAAGGTTTGCTTAACCATTAACAGAGAATGAATGACACATAGAAAAACAAGTAACAAGGGGCACGAAATGTCTTGGTCCTCTTTAATAGCATAGACAACACTTAGTGTCCCCGTCCACCCGTTTTCTTTTTACTCCATTGTACCGGAACTTGTCAAACATAACTCATAGTGTTGCACATGTGCTAGACCTACAGATGTGCACATATGCAGTAAACGGCTACCGCTGAGTTTCGTCTCAAAAACTGCTTACAACCTTCAGCACAACCATATGTTTAACACCTGGACAGACAGAAACAACTTTTTGAATTTACGCACGCTTTAGGGCACCTGGAAAATGCGACACTCTGGGGTTGGCCGAGTTGGGCACCATGTGCGACGCCGGCAAAAGTTGTGCTATCATCGAGGACAATGGACTTAGTGCAGCCTTCACTATCGCTCATGAACTTGGACACATGTGAGCAGACTCGAAATTTCTGTAACAGATATCGCTGACATGATCTGATTGATTTTAGATTCAATATTCCACATGACGATGAGCGAAAGTGTGCACAGTACATGCAATTAGCAAAACACAACTTTCACATCATGGCACCTACATTGGAGTACAATACTCATCCATGGAGTTGGAGCACGTGTTCTAGTGGGATGCTCGAGCGCTTTCTTGAGTTAGTTTGATTCACTCACTAGAAATTTTCGTAGTGCAAGAACAAGTGCAGTTTTTTTGTGCAGAACGCGTGTTTCCTTTCAAAATAAACAACCCGCATCAGTGTCTGAGATTTGCAACGACTTACTTCTTTTTCTTTCGTGTGTTATTCTTTCTGTACATCACCAGTTGCTCGACAGTCATTAATCACTATCACTACGCTCATCATATGCACTCGAACTTAGTTGTGTAGACTTTCAAAAGGACATAGTTCGTTGAACGATCGAATGCGATTTTCCTGCAGTTTTGCGAAAGATTTTCAAACAGTAACCAGTACTTTAGGATTCTAATAATGCTATGTATATTTTGTGTTGCATTTGCATTTAGTTCCAACAATCTGCAACGATAACTTCTAAAGAACATCCAACTAGACAGTAAGGAACGAAGAGCACTTTAACTCAACTTTTCAGCAACAACCGTTATCATCGACCCCGATGATGTATAAGGGGCGTGGTATAAAGGACCGTTCGCGGTCATGGTTATGCTATGATTACGACTTGTACGGTCAAAGAGTGCGGCAGACTACGCTCTGCCCACCTTTTCATTCAACTCTATTGCTGACAATTGTTCTACTCACCTGTACTCACATAATAAAGACATTCCACTGAACCACCTCTTTTTGGTCTGTTCAAATAGGGTTATAAAATACCCTAAAGTCTCTAGTCACCCACTCACACTGTTTGATTCCCGGCCGATGCACCAAACTGTGTGAGTGGGTGACTAGAGACTTTAGGGTATTTTATAACCCTATTTGAACAGACCAAAAAGAGGTGGTTCAGTGGAATGTCTTTATTATGTGAGTACAGGTGAGTAGAACAATTGTCAGCAATAGAGTTGGATGAAAAGGTGGGCAGAGCGTAGTCTGCCGCACTCTTTGACCGTACAAGTCGTAATCATAGCATAACCATGACCGCGAACGGTCCTTTATACCACGCCTCTTATACATCATCGGGGTCGATGATAGAGCACTTTAACTCAACTTTTCAGCAACAACCGTGGTCAGATTCAGTGCTTGTTCGACCAGCCAGTTCAGCGAAAGTACTACGAACAGCTTTTCGAAGACGATGCTCCGGGAAGAAAGTATGACGTCAGCCAGCAGTGCAAATTCGTCTTTGGGCCTCAGTCCGAACTTTGTCCTTACATGGTAAATAGTTACACCTTTTGACCAAAACTAATGCGCGATAGGTGTACACCCGTGTGAACTGTAGTCAGTGCAGATGTCAGCATTCAACGCACTGATGACTTTAGTTATATTTTACTTGTGTTGATGTGATGTACGGCCACTTCGATGACTGTAAAGTGGAACAAGGGAGTTAACTCTATAAGGTCGGCTGACATCAAGCATCTGAAAGACAGCAAATTGTAGATCACGAGACATTGATGAGACCCCGAAGATTAATTAAGAGTTCATTAAAAGGTCTTTACATGTGTTGAAGTCAGCAGTATTCTCCTTTGCATTTCTCAAAAAAAAACATTAAAAACGACTTCTCTCGACAAACGGAAAGAACTTCTGTTGTATGTGAATACCAGGATCCTTCTAATGCTCGACTATTAATTCCTATTTTTACTGGGAATTCTTCCTATCAGTTCCTATGGGTAGTCACTAACTCTTTCTGTAACGTACGAACTTGCCGTAGTGGTCATATTACTAACGTAGCTCTGAACCACTTACTGTCTCTATCTTTCATAAAGTACCCGGTATAGCGCATGTCAATAATTAAGACTGAAACACTTATTCTGAAAGGTCATTGTGCTCGGCTCTATCCTTCATAAAATCATACCCTGTATCTTGCTGAAAAATAAGTAAGACTAAAACTTATGCAGAAGGGTCACTGTGTTCTGGTCTTTTACAATATCACAGAGCTAATCTCAACTTTTCCGCAGATTTCAAATTATGATAGTGTTGAATTGTCGGGTATAAAACATTACCAAGTGGTATGAATACATAGGATATGGACATTAATTTGCTCTCTTTAGCCAACTTGTCGTCGTCTGTGGTGTGCAACATACTACGGAAGCCAAATGGGTTGCAGGACACAACATATGCCATGGGCCGATGGAACTCCTTGTGACAAAACAGGAAGAATGGTGCGTTTTGTTAGAATCGATATGCAAACGCAGCCAAAAATTTCTGCTTTCTCCAGTTTTTTTTTCACAGTACATTCAATTTCTATTACAATACTCGAAAACAAAAATCGTCAAAGTATTGTGTAATTTGCCTTAAATATCATTAAGATATCAATATCATTAAGAATTGGTGTTGAGATAAGCTGACCTAACAGTGTTTTTTTTTTTTTGCTTTCGAGGAATACAGCTCGCATGTGTTTGGTGAGGTGACTTGATGATGGAATCACTTGTCGAATCTCCTTAAGAACGTGCTGCTGAAATTGTGTATCCATTTAATCTCTTCTGTGTGCGTAAAGAAGTGTTCAGTCGAGTAAATTGGTCAGTCTAATGTTCGCGACCCGTCTGAGTTATGGATCTGAGGGGAGTGCTCTGCGTCTTCGCTAACACCTGGAAACTACATTCCAAGCCCTACTTGCTGTTGGAGATGTCCTCGCATTGAAATCTTTCTCGTACGATGTCTTCAGAAGAAGTATGGAATCATCTTTCCAGCATTGCAACGAGTCTCATTCATTTCATTTTTACATAAAAACGGTCGGCCAACCGCCTAGCACTCTGATAGCTTAAAAGGTCATATATAGTTAAGAGAAGCCGTGAAGTCAGTCCAGTCCGAGCTGAAACTTCTCTGCATAGCGGTCCATGTGGCGTGGTCATTCTCGCTCAGCGATTCATTTATAACACACTATGATATGATACTCCAAATCTGTTCCCTACGTGACTGCTGGTTTTCAGCAATGCCATCGAGGAGAATGCGTATCGATAGGAGCCGAACATCGTGCTAAGGTTGATGGTGGTTGGGGCGAATGGAGGCCATGGGAAACATGCAGCAGAACATGTGGTGGTGGAGTTCAGAGGGCTCTGAGAGACTGCGACAGCCCCAAGTAAAGCGTTTTTTTTTTTGCAAAGAAAAATAACTCATAGTCTCTTTGATTTGGCTCATATTTAAGTCGTAGTTGAAAGGTCTTCCCCTGTTCATTTCACCTAATTTCTCCTTTTAGGCCTGCAAACGGAGGCAAGTACTGTGTCGGTCAACGGGAACGTTACCGTTCTTGCAGCGTGGCTGACTGTCCTTGGGATACACCAGGGTTCCGAGAGATTCAATGTGCAGAATTCAATAACAAGGTAAACTATATTACTATATTTCGTTTTCTGTTTAAACAAGCAGGCGGAAAACAAATGAAATGTACAGGATGTGGGTATTCATGGAATTCCGACAAGGACGACATGGGTTCCAAAGTATACCGCTGTTGCCGATAACGAACGTTGCAAACTCTACTGTCGCGTGGCTGGCAGCGCTGCTTTCTACTTGTTGAAGGAAAAAGTGGGCGAGCTAGTAGCTTTCATTATGAATATGAATTGAAGGAAAAGTTATTATACGTACATAACTCGTCACTACACCAATGAAATTGCAAACATCCAAATGCAAATTTAAAAAAAAAAACAAGCATTAATTACAACGTATGACCTGTGTTTCGGGCTTCTAACAGGGTTAGAAAAATTAATATAACAGGAAGAAGTTAAGAGCAAACGTGATTGGGATTTTTTAATTTTTTTAAATTCTATTTTGCTCGAGAAATAAACCTGTAGGAGTGGTGGTTACCTTTTGTATGGCCGCTTCGTGGGCGGCTGGTGTCCACTCATATCCATTAACTTTAAATGCTGTGCTTCTGAACAGTGCTTCACTTTTTATAGTTACCATCGTGAAAGACACAAGTTTAAGCCAGTAATGTTACATTTAGCTTGTAAGTGGTTGGTCTTTTCACTTTTGTTGCCAACTATCCTTTTTGGTCTGCACAAATTCTATAAAAGTGCAGATATTCTAGCAGATATATATATATATATATATATATATATGTAAATTTTTTGCCACACTTCTTAATTTTCACTTCACGTAGCGTTTTCCTAAAATCACTTTAGGTATATTCTCAATTGCACTCATATTTATAGGTCATTGATGGCACTCCTTGCGATAGGAACGGTGATGATATCTGCGTTGATGGCACTTGTATGAAGGTGTGTTGTTGCAACTAAAGAAAAGAAAACTACCATTCACCCATATGTTTTCTTGTTTAAAGCGTCTTTAAAGACTAGCTGAAAACTATCACATTTGAGTATTTGATTGAACGAGATCGTTCAGGCTGGATGCGATCACCGCTTGCATTCCACGATGACTCGGGACAAGTGTGGCATTTGTGGTGGAGACGGAACGACCTGCAGAACAGTAAAGGGAACATACAACGAGAGGGGATCATTCGGATACAATGCTGTTGGCTACCTTTTTTTTCAAAGAGAATGGTAAAAATGTGTGAGCGAGAACTTCTTGTAGGTGATGAAAATCCCCGCTGGCTCTGCGAACATAGATATTCGGCAGCACGGATACAATAATCAAAAAGACGACGATAATTACCTTTGTGAGTCACAAAAACGAAAAAAATATTGAACTGTTTCGTTCCAAAAAAATCATATCACGTTAATATTTTTTGCTTCGCTATTATCCTCTCTACAGCACTTCGAGCTTCGAACGGCGAGTTCCTGCTGAATGGTCACTATCAAGTCAGTGTATTTCGCCAACAAATTCCTATACAAGATGTGATCCTTGAGTACTCTGGTAGTGATAATGTAGTCGAGCGGATCAACGGTACTGGACCCATCAGGTAGGTGGTGTAATTTCTATGAACGCTTTCCAGATGAGCCCATCAACGATTTACCACAAGCTTCTTTCTTATCACTAGCAAAAACATAACTGGAGAAGTAGCAGAAATGGCCATTTAAAACGGGATAATTGCGCATGAGAACTCATACTTTTTTTCTTAAGAATCGACATTTATGTACACGTCCTCTCTGTCGGGAATTTGTTACCACCGGACATAAGCTACGAGTACATGACTGCCGTCGATGTAAGCGTTCACATATACGTCTTCCTCTATCATCAACGATTATTATTCGTTTTCAGAGTTCGTCTCCTCGGAGTCCAGCAACGAGCAACTACCACTGGAGAGTTGGTGATCAGTGGAGTGCTTGTGACAGAATATGCCAAGGTGAAATACGTTAGATGATAGAATTCTGTACACGGGGAGATTTTCTACGTTTAAACACATTGTACTCAATTTGGTGCGATGGCTGTATCATCTTTCTCACTAATGCTGATGTTTCTTACTCTCAGGTACACAGAATCAGGAAATCATTTGCGTCGACTCATCCAATAATCGACAAACAAGTGAACGCATGTGCACTGCGCGACGGCCCCAAACGAATACGCGAATGTGCAATATCGAATGCATGACGAAGTGAGCTTAGCTGCGATTTTTTTTTAAAGAAATTCACACTTTTTGCTTAGGTGGATGACTGAGGATGTCTCACGCTGCTCAGCACAGTGCGGATCTGGAGAGAAAAAGCAACGAGTTTATTGTGTGAAAGTGGAAGGAGTGCGACAAACGATTATTAGAGATGAGGACTGTGACAGATCGAAGTAAGTAACAACGAGCACTTATCGCGGACGCGTCTACGCCCCACCGTTTGGCACTATCATGATGATAGCAATTTTTAACAGAGTAGTTTATAAGGACATCAGTAGAGAGAAGTCGCTCCGTCCGATGCTGTTAGGTATTTTATCTCATTTTTCTGATTTTATTTATGTATTTTTTCTCATTTTTATCAGCTGAGTACTACGTAATACCCCAACAAGAGGAAATGGACACTCCCTCTAAGAGCCAAACGTTTAGCTGGGATGCGATCCTCCCAAAAAGACCCCCTTCCTCCCCACCCTTATTACACCTCTTCCTCTCACCCTCTCTAGTATAGTATTTAGAAATCAGAAATTAAATATTATGAATGAAATTTTGGAAACAAATTTTAAAAAATAGTAAATAAATTAAAAAAGGAATAATGTAACGTAGTAAACAGAAGGCAAAATAAATATAGTTGAAGAAAATCGAAGTGGCAACATTTACGCGCAGATTAGGAGGTGATTTTTGCGGTGGACACTGAACACTTTTTTTAGAATAAATGCAAGACTATTGTGGATTTTGGTACGCTAACATTTATAAATAGGTACCAAAGAAAAAAGAACGAACGGGAATAAAGATGCATTTTGTAGATTTGCGGAGCACTGCGTTGGTTTGCGCTGTAAAGTGAGTAAATCAACGTCCTCAATACCTGTATTCTTCTTCTTCTTCTTCTTTGAAAGGTAGTTGAGAAGAAATTGGAAACTTTAGCGAATTTCGCTGCTCTTTATCAACTAACTCTCAAGAAAACGATAGGAAATGTGAAGAAAGTAAAACAATATTCTAGTAGGGAAAATCTTGCCTCTTTTGAAGTAAATAAAAGGTATGCGCTGAGTCCACGGATCCTCCTCACTAGAGGAATCACAGCCGGTTACTCGCGAGGCTACGGTGCTCAAGGTGGTAGATTAGGGGCAAATCACGGCCTAAAAGCGATCTTGTGCCTACCCTGAGACGAAGGTGGATTCAGTGGACGGACTTCCTGTTTCTGCTGTGCCGGGACTGACTAGTAACATTCTTGTAACCCACACGTTGGTCTGGAAAAAAGCCTGCTTTCAAGTGATTAGGAGGTGCGAGGGATTTGGATTCACCTTCAACATATAAGCTCCACCTGTTTACTCCGGGAGAATCCAGCGTTTTCCCAAACAATAATTTATAATCGATCATATGAGAAGCAAGTTCATTTAACAACATCATTATTCTACGCCTAAAAAAACCAATTTCTTTCACGGATTTATCTCTGACAGAAGTTAGATGAGCAATCGTCACTGAACCTCCCACCAATGTACGCATTAGTTTACTTACTTAATCGGCGACCTGGTGTTATGACTCGGTTGCCCGCATCTTCGCCGAGATATGTCGTCTTTGAATATAGCTCTGCCCAACGTTCACAGCTAGCACACAATCCATCCATTCGTCACTGTTCCATATCCTGCGAGACTTCTTGCCTCTCCCTGCTTGTCAACACCCCGTCCTTAGCTAAACTACTTGCGCTGCGCAAGAAATGTGTCCTCCTCAATCATTTATTCAAATATTACCCCATCTTACTTCTGAGACAAAGATCAAGTATGATTACGACACTCACACATACCTTTGACCCTGCAAACAATGCAACAGGGAGCTTCTCTATATTCGTGTAAAACCTCAACCATATGAATGAACCTCTCTCGATGTGCTCTATACCTGGGGACCTTCTCTTACGTATTCAATACCTGCACATGGTTTTTTTTTTCAGTCGACCTTCCGAGAGAGTAACCTGCTTTGTCGATTGCTCAGGTCGGCGATGGAGTTACAGCGAGTGGTCCCCGGTAAATTTGTTTAGCTTATCAGATTTACTTGGATTAATTGTGTAGTTGTTAATTCTCAAGCTTCTTTGTATTTATATTTATATATATATTTATATATGCATATATAAAATACATGCAAGTATAAGCAATATATAGTATAGTAATATACATATACATATACATATACAAATGAGATTCACAATTTCTGCATTTTGCGACTGTTTCCATTGCAGTGCTCCCAAACTTGCGGCTCCGTCGGCGTTTCTCGTCGCAGTGTAGTCTGTGTGGACGACCACAACCGTGTTGTACCCGATCACTTGTGTGTAGGCGAGGCTAAAGAAAACACTGAGAAGGAATGCAACCGTTATCCTTGCCCAAGATGGGTATATGGACACTGGTCGGAGGTGCTGTTGGTCTGCATGATATGTTTGTTCTGAGCTTCAAATTCCACTTTGCAGTGCTCCCGATCCTGCGACGGAGGCGTTCGTATGCGCCATGCGCAATGCATGGATGCAGCTGACAAGGAAACACATCAGTCGCGGTGTGGACCTAAGGTAATCCACGCTGAGGATACTACTTTAGAACCTGTTCTCTTTTTTATTTTTCGAAAAAAGTGGGGCTGAATCTTCTAGCACGACCGAGAGCCTTGTAACGAGCATATGTGCACCGCATGGTCATTTGGCCAATGGTCGACGTGCTCAGTAACGTGCGGTGACGGGATTCAAACCAGAGAGGCAATCTGTGTGGACAGAGATGGAAGGCAGCTCGAATCTGGTGCGTTAGTCTTTCATTTGACACGCTTTTGTACGGTAGATAGCTGAAAAACATATCCGTTGTTATTATTAACTATTTTAATCGGTACATTTCCAGGAAGATGTAATTACCGTGAACGTATCGTTCAAAAACCTTGCTCTCGCCCCGCCTGCCCCTCATGGAAAGTTGGAGAGTGGACGCCATGCAGTGTATGTTGTTGGATTCAATATCAAATTGAGGGGCACTAAATCATTAGAAGTGCAGGTGTCGTGTCAAGATGGTTGGTCGACACGTCGTGTGTCATGTGTGGATGCCCGTGGTGAAGATGTGAGGTCTGAGTTATGTCTAGCTGGAGGTGAAGAACAACCTGCTTCTCACCGCCAGTGCAACCAAGGTCCGTGTCCATTTTGGAGAACAGCCGACTGGAGCGCAGTGAGTGGGGAAGAATACTGTGTAGAATCGAATATTTTCCCTTTAATCGCTACTCAGTGTTCCGTCACATGTGGATCAGGCGTGCGACGTCGTTCTGCCGAGTGCATCTACCGCGAGCAAGCCGTCGATCAGTCATTCTGCGGAGACGCAAGTCCTCCAACAACACAGCAGTCGTGCAAGTAAGCCAATTAGCCTTTTTTGCGTTAGTTTTAAAGTTTACGTATTGCAGCTTGGTTCCATGTACTTCATGGGAAGTATCTGCTTGGGGTCCGTGTTCGGTGACGTGTGGTAATGGTACTCAGACTCGTCGTGCGCAATGTACTTCGGGACCAAAGAAAGAACTTGTGAAGGATTTCCTATGTGACAAAGTGATCTTTCCTTATTCGTAATATCACGAGTGTATTACTATTTTTAATTCTGCTCCTCCTATGTAGTCATCTCGTCCACGCGAAAGAAGAACATGCGAGCGAGATGCATGTCAGACACGAGTTTCCGATCTGCTCGCACAACCGGCTGATGTTCCTCCAATCAGATGGGCCACCGGACCTTGGTCGGAATGCTCAACTCCTTGCGGAAATGGAACACAGAGAAGATTAGTGAGTTTACGAATTTACCTGTCTGAACGTCCGACTAAAGCCGGACTTCAGATTATCTGTGGTGTTCTCTTCGTTCCCCTTCACTGATCAATGAAAGATCATAGTAGTAGCATTTTCTGTGGAATTAGATTTGTGTTTTTCTAACAACGCTTTCTTCCTCTTTTTTTTATTATAAAAAAAGCGAAAGATCCAACATATTTTTCTTGCTATACGCGTAGGTTTTACATCTAGAGAAGATTCAAACTTCAACTCCAAACCCTTTGACGCTAGCGAACCCGACCATTCCAATTTACCGTTTTGGAGGGCCAGAGTATAAATTGGACGCCGTGGAATCTGTCTTACCTCATTCTATAAGTTTGCGGCCCCAGCACACCTATCTAACGCCGTTGGACACGTCTCATCGCGTTTTCGAATTTCGCCTCACACACACCACACATACATACGTGACAGATTAAGCTCGTTATTATATAGCATGATAATGATACGCGTTTGTTTATTCTTCTCTCAAGGTAGCTAGCTCTCCATTGAGCTCTAATACATTTGATTAACATACAGTCGATGAGTGGAGTTTGAATTACCGTTACTTTTTGCTAAACAAGTTTTCGCAGTGTAAGGGATCAGATTTTCTCCATCTGAAATAAAGAAATTTGTTTGTGTCGGAAATTAGTGCGGTACTTGCAGGTCAAATGTCGAGATCACGCTCGAGACTTGCCTCCTGAATACTGTAGAGATCTGGAGAAAGTCGAAGATCAGCGCCAATGCCGTGTGAAAGCTTGCGCATACTGGCAAACTGGTCCATGGATGCCGGTAATCGTAGAGTTTCATCTTAGTAGAAGCAAGCAATCCGCTGATTAACCGGATTGCTGCACGACTGTCTTTGTTACGAGTAACGTTTCGTAGTCGTTGCTTTAGCCAGGTAAAAGAGACAATACCGAAAAGTTAGCCGTAATGGACAGTGTTGACTATTTTGCCTCACATAAGTTATCGAAAAGTTGATGAATCATGCAAAATTTGAGTGAGATCGAACTATCATGCTTCCAAAAAGCTATTATCTTCGCTATATTTCAGTGTCCAGCAACATGTGGTATTCACGTGTATCAAACCCGTAGTGTGATATGCACTCCACAAAACCCTGACGAGACTGCAAGCGATACTGATTGCAACGTGACCGAAAGACCAGTCTCAATGAGATCATGCAAGCTGAGCGTCTGTCCTAAGGGTGAACCACCTCTCGGTCGATGGGTCAGCGGGGAATGGACTAAGGTTGTGCTGCTACTTTTGAGAAATGATTCTTTCTGACGTGGTTAAATTCAGTGCTCGGTAACCTGTGGCGGTGGATGGCGACGTCGAACAGTGAATTGTGACGGTTTTATATGCGACGATACGATTAAACCTCGAATGTTCGACGAGTGTAACATAATAGCATGTCCACCGAAGAGTAATAACACCTGGCAAATATCTCCATGGACCCACGTTAGTTTCCATGTTTTTGACGAGCTCTCAATAGTCGCGATCCCTACTTCCTTTTCTTGTCAGTCAAAAACAATGTTTGCTTTTTTAAAAATGCTACCTGCTAGGAAAATAGAACTGCATTTTTTTACAGCGTTCCCAACTGTGACTACCACACTTTTAGAACTACTGTGTTGTCATATACCGCCTGTTACTGTATACTTTGAGTTTTCCTTTTTACTCAGCGAATAGCGTTCTGTACAGAAGACAGAGCTACAGACTTGTAGCACTTTTTCATTCCAGAGTTCTTCCAGTATACAGGAGTTAGTTTTTTTTTCATTTCAGTGCTCTGTATCTTGTGGTGGTGGGGTGCAACGACGTCGTGTTTGGTGTGAAGATGCAGCCACGGCTCTGTCGCAGGAGGAGAGCGAGTGCCGTGAAGCGAAACCGAAAGCGGTGCGCGACTGCGAGTTGCCGCCCTGCCCAGTGTCTCAGCGCGATTCGCCAGCCATCTGGCAAGCTGCCCCCTGGAGTCCGGTACGTCGCAGATACAACAAACGTCCTCATGCTCATAGTCACTATACACTTTCACGTCGCATTCAATGAATTTCTATGTCTTTTCAATGCCCACACAGCTGCTGATTCCACCGTCGCGCCGGATTTCTCTGATTTTGCCTGTATACTCGAGAGAGTAGCCCTTTACAATAGAAGTTCCGAGTGTTTTGTCAGTTTTGCGGCACATCCGCGTTTGGATTGCATTTGCACGTCATTTTGTTGTAATTACCACTCTGTCTCTTGTTTATTGCCTCTGTTAAGTTCCACACAAGCGAATAAAATGAAGCCAATGTGATTCACTTGTGTTCCACACAAGCGAATCACATTGGCTATACATTGAAAACAAAACTGTGGGTGCGTCCTGACAAAACAGTCGACCTGAAGACTACCAGACGTGTCAGAGTCATCGCCTTGGGCGATCGAATATGCATGATTCTTAGGTTGTTTTACGTTCGTTCAGCTTTTTATTTATTCATTTTTTTTTGTCCTCTGCTCGACTGCCTGCATATTCGCCTGCCGATACGTGGTGTCTTTCGTCTTTGTTCATGTGCTTTGTGTGTTCGTCTTTATGTCCGCGTGTTTGTCCCTTCATACAGTTGCTAATTATCTTGATGCATTAATGTTGTTTTGTGACTTTGTTTTACTAGGTGCAACATCGCTTATGGGTCCGAGAAATTCATATCCATTTATTAATAATAAAGTGTTTGACCATTATCGTGTCGTCCTGCACTTGCACTAAACTTCAAACTACAAATCAGTTTTGGCGTCCAGCACTTCACTGCATGTGTATCCATCCTTTGCACTGTTGCTAATAACTACTGTCCATGTGCATGAGCCAGTAGTATTCGCTGTAGTAAGTGGGCTCGTTTGAGAAATTTTGTTTTCTGGGCACTACATAATTTTCTTTGATGAGGTTCAGAAAGATTCGGGTTGTTGATACCAACTAACAAGATACAGTACTGTTTCTAACATTCAGCTGCTTCATATTTTCTTTGAACTTTATAGCAAGCTAATGTTTCAACCTAAATTATCGTTTGCTACAGCAAAGATGAGTTTGTGTCAGCTATTGTGAGATCTCAGCAACCATTCCATCTCCTCCTCCGTAAAGCTCACTACAAATTGTTCGATTGGACCAAGCTGCACGACATCTGCCGGAATCAAAACAGTATATGTGTTCATCTATCTACCAAATCTTATGTATAGAAAGACACAAAGTAACCTCTGATGCAAGCTGAGGGATCAGTAACATAATCCCACCTTAACGACGAAAATTCCCACCATTTATGTCCCGTTCAGATCTGCAGCATCTCCTCTGCACCACTTTCATACACTGATATTCAGCGAGTTGCCGCTCAATTTTGCTGAATTTCTGAGTGCCGTGTTTTGGGTGTTTCATATTTTCATGAATAATATTTATACTATAGTAGTATAATCGACTATGTAGCTAATTCGTAAATGGATCCGTCACTCATTAGTCAAGAAGATTACACAAAGAATCCTTTGTGAATGCTCACTTGAACGAAATTTTATTCGAGTTGTGTTTTTGAACTGTGGTAGATGGGGAGAGTAGTTTTGTGTTAGTTTTTTTTTCCTAAACTACCATAACATCCCATTATTATACTTAATTCATGGCTGACACGAAAATTAGTTCTCGCGTAACAAACGGTTCCAATAAGGAATGCACATAGCATGAATCATTTCCATGCAAGGATTTACTCTTACAGTGCTCCGCGAAATGCGGACGCGGAGTACGGCGACGAGCGGTTGCCTGCATCGACTTGGCAACAAATGCGACCGTCGCCAGCTCGCGTTGCGACGCGGCGACACGACCTGTTGATGAGCATAAGTGTCGTGTCATGCATTGCCCGAGATGGAGAGGAACGCCATGGTCAACGGTGTGTCTTTTCTTCCCTTCTCCTTATATATCACATTCCTTCTTTTCTATCATTTCGTTTATTTCTGTAATACTTTTCAATAATACGTAGCACAGATCCATAGCTTCGTTTCCTTATAACCTTTTCGTACTCTTTTTCCCCTTCTAACTCCGTATGTTCTCATTCGATATTTATTATGGCTATCAACCCTCCTAACGAGATATGTTTGTTATACGTTACTGTTGTATATACGCAAACAAAAAATAGACATCAATGCTAGGGCTCAGTGAACCACTACATATCAATATTTTAAAAGGTAATACTAAGCCCTTAAAAATAATGGGAATTGAAGTACAATTTCTCTAGCTTCTTCAGGCAGAAACACATTCGACTGGTTGCTGCCAGAAATGTTGATTTCTAATTGATCTCAGAAATTCTAAATCGCATCAATAGCGTCAATGACGTGAACTTTTTTGTGATGAAAAATTAGAAACTAGACTAGAAAATTTTCGAACAGCGCCATTTAAGTGATTCTAGACAAGCTGCTAAATTCCTTGTGTTTTAAATGTTCTATTGTGCGCTTTCTTAGTATCTTTCAACCATCTCCTTGTTATGCTTGCTACAATAACCAGCAACTTCCTTCAAGATTCACTTTGAAAACTGCCTATTGCAGACAATACACTCAATAGATTGTAAAAAAAAAATTATTTTGTTGTAATCTTATCAATATTAAAATGTTAAGAAGAATGTTACACCGAATGATTTCCACTAAGTAAGCATTATGGGCTCTCGATTGGGCCAGGGGAGAGGGAAAATGAAGTATGTGTCTAAGAGCATATAGAAAGAGCTTATGTGATGGAATATACATCGATTCCACCCAATTGAGCACATTCGGTGCTGAGTATGCCTTAAGAAAGACATCATAAAATCACTTATGTGGTTTGTTCCGGATCTATGAAAAATGAAAAATTATGTGTGCCACTAAGATCCAAATTAACGTCGAATATCCATCCACATTTCATTGAAAAATAGAGATCAGAGTAGTACAAAGAAAGAGTTGGCGGCACTACCGCAACCACATGTGATATGAGCATTTGTGTTGTTGATGTTTACACGTGGTGAAGTTTTGTGCTGCAAACTCGTCCATGTCGACATCGACGATTCTTTGGATCGGTCATTAATTATGAGGAATTTGTCGTTGATAGCTGCTAAATAGCTAAATTTACAGAATATATTGTAATATGCCGAAATTGCAGTCTTCCTTGTGGCTGCCCTCTTTAGTATCTGTTATTCAACTCTAACATCACTACTATACGTTTACCAACTGGAGTTGTTCTTAACATTTTCGTTCTCAATTCTTGAGCTTAGTACTGCGATGTACGAAAATTAACATTTCAATTTATAGCACACTTTTCGGAAAAGAAACACATTAAGCCTACTGTAGCTGGTTCCAGAAGTAGAAGAAAATCGAGCCGAAATCGTATTTCTGCAGATTATTTCCATAGCTCGAAATGTCAAATTATCGAATCAGTCGAAGTTCTTTTTTGTGAATCTGAGTCTGTCATCGTGCGACCTTTTTAACATGTATAGACACCATAAATTTCTTGAAATTTGCTCGCAGACGAAGTAATCTTTCATCTGTATTTGATTCATCCTTTTCTTCGAAACCAATGAAAATTTCGAAGCAATCACTTAGATATTCATTTTTTTCTAATTCTTTGATATATCTGTAGTGCTCAACAACTTGTGGACAAGGAGTGCGTCATCGGGAAGTGTTTTGTCAGCGAGGACGTCGAATGCGAGCTCCAGACTCGGCGTGCGATCCTGCTCGCCGACCTGCGACTACGGCTAACTGCTATCTTACTGCGTGCCCAGCTTACCATTGGAGCACTACCCCATGGTCAAAGGTTAGCGAAGTTTGTTTTGAAAAGTTGCCTTGTAAGTGTTATTAATGCTGGAGTCATGTGGAGGCATTGTTCTGATAATGCACACGACACGCACATTCGACTTTATTACTCGAGGCTATATGTATACTACTGGAAGCTACATGTACTTTTTTCTCTTCTATTTTTTTATGTACCTTCTCCACAAGCTCATCTATCACTAAGCGTTTATCATTTCGGCATTTTATGCTACATTTCGTGTAATACGCAACATTTCTTCGGTTTTGTTTTGCAATCTATACAGTGTAGGTATGTTAGTCTGTTATTTTCTTTACGTTTTTCCATCATGTGTACATAAATTTTTTTTCTTTCTCTTGTCGAACCTGGCGCGGTATGGATTTTCGTTTGGGTATTCCTATATAGGATTGTAGATTATCAGTACAGGGGTAGTTCCGCTCATCTCTCCCTGCATCACTGTAAACAGACGGCTTTGAAATGGGGTTCCTTACGACATCCTCTATTGTAACGCGCCACCCTTGCGCCCCATCCCCGTCTGCGATTCGTCGAATGAAATGAATTGTCTATCCGGGCGTCCGAAAGGGTTTTCGACAAATCGCAGGCGGGGCGGGGCGCAGAAGTGGCGCATTACAGTAGAGGACGTCGTAAGGAACCGCATTTCGAAGCCGTCTGCTTGCACTGATGCAGGGCGAGATGAGCGGAACCACCCCTGTATTTATAATCTACGACTTGATATAGGTGTATTCCAAAGAAAATCCATACTACACCAGATTCGCGGGGTGATGCCCTTAAATTACTCTTTATTACTAATAATATATTAATGTACTTATATTAGTAGTTTTTTTTCAAATATATATATATCTGTTTGTGTTTATTCTTCAACCATAACTTGTGCCTCCAAATGATCGTAGTATATCTGATTTGTGGTTCAGAAGCCACTCTTCGTCTTCAATTTCATATGGTGAATTGAGTGTTGTACAGTGTCGATAGTATTCACTAGATTAGAACTAGCATAGAGTCATATAATAGCATTATAAGTAAACTGAATGACCAACTTTTCAGTGCGTTGATGCGTGCGCACGAGGTGAACAACATAGGCGTGTGTACTGCGTGAACAATGCAGGAAAACGGGCAGCACCACGAATGTGTAACGCTGTTCATGCTCCACCGAGCAAACGCCCGTGTGATATTTCTAAATGCCCATATGAGTGGGTTCCTGGCCCATGGAATACTGTATGTTTGCTTTCTGTAGTTGGAGAACTAAAAAATAACCAGAGGTTGCGAACAACGTTTTTCAGTGCTCAAAAACGTGTGGTAAAGGTACCCAATTTCGCTTCGTAGAATGCCGTGTGAAAACGCCAAATACCACCAAATATGGTGAGCCTGCCGTGCCCAAAGTAAGCATTCTCCGTGACTTAATTAAATGCGGTGAAATAATCTTCGCTTCTCTTTAGGAAAAGTGTGATGCTTTGCCAATGCCGATTGAGGCACAGGAGTGTGATTTAAATGCTTGCGAATCTGAATTTCAGTGGCAAATAGGACCCTGGGGAACGGTATGAAGTAAAAATATTCTTCCTAAGAGATCACAAACTCTGTCTTAATTTTCATACTTTTCTGATATTGAATCATTTAATAGTCGTGGTGATTTTAGTGTTCCCAAACATGTGGCCAAGGTGTTCGCCGTCGCAAAGTTCGCTGCTACAGCCGTCAAGGTGTTCTTGTTTCCCGCAGCAAATGTGAACAGAATTCACCGCGTCCACGCAGAACGCAAACGTGTTTCCAGCGAAACTGTGAGTTCTCTAGGTCATGTCAAAGACAATTTAACCATTTCCCTTCTCCGTGATGCCCCATGTTGAGTACTAGAATAAGTAATGGATTTCAAAAGCCTTGCCGAAAAATATGGCACGGTCAGGTAAACACCTGTGGTGGTATCGCGTAAGCGGTTGAGATCAAAGTGTTGTAGGAACCTCGCTCAGTTTTGCAACCTAACTAGAGCTAGCGAGAGTCACACAACAGATGTGGCCGTCACGATTCACATAGTTTTGATCTGGCTGTATATGATGTGGTTGGTGCGCCCTACTAATGGTCTACAAACTGTTTTCATGTTCTTGATGTTTTCTGAACCCTGCAAAAAATAAATTTGTTTTAGTTCACACAAAAAAGCAAATGTAACGCAGTCGGTAAGAGGTTCGGCTGTGACTACATAGTCCAAGCCATCCAGGCCTTTCATTTTTCTGGTGTCGGTATATTGGTATCAGACTTGTCTGGAAGGATAAAAGTACTGACTGACGCATCGACTCGCCTGCAGTCATTGTACGGCTGGACACAAGTTCATAAGCCTTAAACAGCTAATAAGTGAGTAGTTCTCTACATATAATATGCAAACACTGCATGTTACTGCAGCTATTTTGGAGGAACCTCTCTGGTAAAGGACAATACCGATGCTACAGACTGCTACATACGACAGTTTTCACTTCGCAGTTGTCACCGTGAATCAAATAAAACAGCTTAGACAATTCAATCACATTCAACATGTCCTCGTTCACAGAAAAACTGTACTTTAAAGGCATCACCTCACGGATCTGAGGTGGTACGGATTTCAGGTGGAGTACTCGTATACGGGATCGTAGATTATGGAGAGAGAGGTGATCCTGTCCATTTCATCCTAATTGCGGTAAAAAACGGCCCGGAAGATATGGCTTCGGGCCTTTCGGCGCGCTATTTTGTACGAGTTCGATTGGAGCGCGCCAGCCTTGTGCACGCGCCGCATCTTACGGGCAGTTTTTACAGCAATTGGGAAGAAATGGGCGGAATCACCCTCTTCTCAATAATCTGCTATCTCGTATACGAATACTCCACCTGAAATCTGTACCACACCAGATTCGTGGGGTGATGCCTTTAACACCTATAGTCATGTAAAATGGGTGCAGCTGAAGGAAACATGCAGAACAACATCTCTCCACGAAGTTCTTCAAGATTTTAGAATATCATCTGTGGAGTAGTGGAAAATAAAGTAGGCTATGCGCTGTAGCTTGATCAGTCACTCCTTTACGTAGCAAAACCTCCTCTTTTGCGTTCGTGGTTTCGTTTTCTTATAAACGAGATGACGATCCGCTTAGGATGACCAGCGCGTTCACTTCAACTCAGAATCGTTTGAGGGGCAAGAGGCTAACCTGCGGTGGCTAACCGCGGTATCAAGTCAGTGGTTTTTTTTTTTTCTCCAAAACAAGTCTGGTACCAGTTTATCGCCCCGGAAGAATGAAAAGCTTACTTGGCACTAAGGCGTTTTCGAGGCATCGATCGATCGTGCAGACAGGACTCTCACCGACTGTGCTACACCCGCCACTTTAAGAGTATACGAGGTAGTGAATGAATGTAGTGTGCTAAGTAGTAGCACTTTTGTACCCACCTTTAGTGTTGACTTCAGAGTTGATCATTACAAAGAATGTTTTTTCGGTTCACAGCCAGTTTCTTTATTAGGTCTGCCAGCGACCTGCCAGGAGATTCGTGCGCAAAATATAGTAACACATTCGATAGACGGAAACTACACAGTTCTTCTCGATGGTTTCCCTGTAATGGTGTATTGTCATCGAATGAACGAAACCATTCCTAAATCATACATTAATCTCAATCCTGAGACTAACTTCGCTGAAGTATATGGAAAACGGTAAAGTTTTCTCCCCTTCAGCACTTTTTTTATTTAACATAGATTTCTAGTTTGATCTATCCCCATACCTGCCCATTTAACGGCGAAAGGAATGACTCATGCCAATGTTCGGATGACGGAGATGCAAACGCCGGCTTGACTCATTTCCGTAAAGTTCGTGTCGACCTCCTCAATCGTAAAATTAACAGTAAGTGACAGATTCACGCAATATTTACATCACTTTTCTTGAAATAAATGAAACTAGCGTTCCGCGGGTTATCTGCGATCTGTTTAAGTAAATGACATGATGTTTGCTGACACGCTGCACGGTTCATTCGTCCCGTACGGCACAGCTGGGGATTGTTACAGTATGAAGGATTGTCCTCAGGTACGTAATGGAACAAGACAACCCTATATATTATACGGTAATGCAGAGCCTCAATAAATGCTTTAATCTGCAAAGCAAAGTTGCAGGGTCGATTCTCAGTGGATCTCCGTGGCACCGGATTGAGAATAGTTGATGATCTGCAGTGGGAGGACAAGGGTCATAGGACCACGTCGAGAATCGATAGATCGTCGGTACGATTTCGGCCATCGTTAACTTGTAGAAACGTCTTTCAAGGCGTAACTGTTTTTGCGACTCATCCATTTGACTTGAATCTATCATCTATTCTAACAGCGGATGAGAAACGAAGAATCAGGTCAGCAGGCTGGGCTCTTAAGAGCGCTGCCGACGTATTTAGACCCTCGCTAGACGTATTCCTAATCCGACTTTATCGTATTAAGAAAGACAAGTCCAGAAACTACATACTTTTTTCATTTTTCTTCAAAACTAGAAAGGAATTTCATAATCATTGCATCATGCCCGCGACTCTTCTCGTACACAGCTTTCACGGCTTCCGTTTTATATTTTAACCAGTCTGAATGTCCGGCTAAAGCCGGACTTCAGACTTTCTGTGGTTTCAGCTTCACTCCCCTTCGCAGATTAATGAAAGTCAATAGTTGTGACATTTTCTGTAGAGTTAGATTTGTGTTTTTTTTAAGCAACGCTTTCCTTCTCTTTTCTTGTTATAAATTAAGGCGAAAGATTACAAAGCTTTCCTTCTAAACGCGCCAATTCTACATTTGGAGAATATTCAACCATCAGCTTCAAACACTCCTTCGATACAAAAATAATATGGACAAAATTTGAAAGTATTACTCGAAGTATGGGTGTTCCTCCTGATTTTCCCAAACAGTTATCACAGGATGATGTTTTAACATAGAATAACGTGAACGACATCATCGTACTGATAAAGATAACGTTCCTCGTCAGGTTATGTAAACTGTTGGCTACCATTTAAGCAGCTGATTTCATTCGTGCTTCCATTTTCCGAGAACGGCATGCTACAAACTTAAGAAACGAACGAAGAAGGAAATAGAAGGTGAAAAAAGCGGTCAGTGTCCACGGCTATGAAACGGCTGCAACGTCCCACCTATCTTTAGCGAAATTCACACGAAGCTATTGCTACGCTACGGGAACCGTCACACCCCTTTTTATAGCTATCTGACCCCGGCGCACCAATCCGACGCCGCGGGACCCGTCGCGAACCATTTTACAGGTATCTGGCACCGGCGCACCAATCCGACGCCGCGGGTCCTGTCGCGAGCCATTTTATAGGTATCTGGCACCGGCGCACCAATCCGATCCCGTGGGATCCGTCCTATCCCCTTCTGTAGGTATCTGGCGCCGGTGGGCTCGTCGCACCCGCTTCTATAGGTATCTGGCGCCGGTGGACCCGTCGCACCTCCCTCTATAGGTATCTGGCACCGGTGGACCCGCCGCACCCGCTTCCATAGGTATCTGGCGCCGGTGGACCCGTCGCACCCGCTTCTATAGGTATCTGGCGCCGGTGGACCCGTCGCACCCGCTTCTATAAGTATCTGGCGCCGCTGGACCCGTCGCACCCCTTTTCCATAGGTATCTGACACCGGTGGACCCGTCGCACCTGCTTCTATAGGTATCTGGCGCCGCTGGACCCGTCGCACCCCTCTTCCATAGGTATCTGGCGCCGGCGCACCAATCTGACACCGGTGGACCCGTCCCACCCCCTTCCATAGGTATCTGGCGCCGGTGGACCCGTCGCACCCGCTTCTATAGGTATCTGGCGCCGCTGGACCCGTCGCACCCCTCTTCCATAGGTATCTGGCGCCGGCGCACCAATCTGACACCGGTGGACCCGTCCCACCCCCTTCCATAGGTATCTGGCGCCGGTGGACCCGTCGCACCCGCTTCTATAGGTATCTGGCGCCGCTGGACCCGTCGCACCCCTCTTCCATAGGTATCTGGCGCCGGCGCACCAATCTGACACCGGTGGACCCGTCCCACCCCCTTCCATAGGTATCTGGCGCCGGTGGACCCGTCGCACCCGCTTCTATAAGTATCTGGCGCCGCTGGACCCGTCGCACCTCTTTTCCATAGGTATCTGACACCGGTGGACCCGTCGCACTTGCTTCTATAGGTATCTGGCGCCGCTGGACCCGTCGCACCCCTCTTCCATAGGTATCTGGCGCCGGCGCACCAATCTGACACCGGTGGACCCGTCCCACCCCCTTCCATAGGTATCTGGCGCCGGTGGACCCGTCCCACCCCCTTCCATAGGTATCTGGCGCCGGTGGACCCGTCGCACCCGCTTCTATAGGTATCTGGCGCCGGTGGACCCGTCGCACCCGCTTCTATAGGTATCTGGTGCTGGTAGTCCTGTGGCAGCCCCTTCCATAGGTATCTGGCGCCGGTGGATTCGTCGCACACGCTTCTATAGGTATCTGGCGCCGGTGGACTCGTCGCACCCGCTTCTATAGGTATCTGGCGCCGGTGGACCCGTCGCACCCCTTTTCCATAGGTATCTGACACCGGTGGACCCGTCGCACCTGCTTCTATAGGTATCTGGCGCCGCTGGACCCGTCGCACCCCTCTTCCATAGGTATCTGGCGCCGGCGCACCAATCTGACACCGGTGGACCCGTCCCACCCCCTTCCATAGGTATCTGGCGCCGGTGGACCCGTCGCACCCGCTTCTATAAGTATCTGGCGCCGCTGGACCCGTCGCACCCCTTTTCCATAGGTATCTGACACCGGTGGACCCGTCGCACCTGCTTCTATAGGTATCTGGCGCCGCTGGACCCGTCGCACCCCTCTTCCATAGGTATCTGGCGCCGGCGCACCAATCTGATACCGGTGGACCCGTCCCACCCCCTTCCATAGGTATCTGGCGCCGGTGGACCCGTCGCACCCGCTTCTATAGGTATCTGGCGCCGGTGGACCCGTCGCACCCGCTTCTATAGGTATCTGGCGCCGCTGGACCCGTCGCACCCCTTTTCCATAGGTATCTGACACCGGTGGACCCGCCGCACCTGCTTCTATAGGTATCTGGCGCCGCTGGACCCGTCGCACCCCTTTTCCATAGGTATCTGACACCGGTGGACCCGTCGCACCTGCTTCTATAGGTATCTGGCGCCGCTGGACCCGTCGCACCCCTTTTCCATAGGTATCTGACACCGGTGGACCCGTCGCACCTGCTTCTATAGGTATCTGGCGCCGCTGGACCCGTCGCACCCCTCTTCCATAGGTATCTGGCGCCGGCGCACCAATCTGACACCGGTGGACCCGTCCCACCCCCTTCCATAGGTATCTGGCGCCGGTGGACCCGTCGCACCCGCTTCTATAGGTATCTGGCGCCGGTGGACCCGTCCCACCCCCTTCCATAGGTATCTGGCGCCGCTGGACCCGTCGCACCCCTTTTCCATAGGTATCTGACACCGGTGGACCCGTCGCACCTGCTTCTATAGGTATCTGGCGCCGCTGGACCCGTCGCACCCCTCTTCCATAGGTATCTGGCGCCGGCGCACCAATCTGACACCGGTGGACCCGTCCCACCCCCTTCCATAGGTATCTGGCGCCGGTGGACCCGTCGCACCCGCTTCTATAAGTATCTGGCGCCGCTGGACCCGTCGCACCCCTTTTCCATAGGTATCTGACACCGGTGGACCCGCCGCACCTGCTTCTATAGGTATCTGGCGCCGCTGGACCCGTCGCACCCCTCTTCCATAGGTATCTGGCGCCGGCGCACCAATCTGACACCGGTGGACCCGTCCCACCCCCTTCCATAGGTATCTGGCGCCGGTGGACCCGTCGCACCCGCTTCTATAGGTATCTGGCGCCGGTGGACCTGTCCCACCCCCTTCCATAGGTATCTGGCGCCGGTGGACCCGTCGCACCCGCTTCTATAAGTATCTGGCGCCGCTGGACCCGTCGCACTCCTTTTCCATAGGTATCTGACACCGGTGGACCCGTCGCACCTGCTTCTATAGGTATCTGGCGCCGCTGGACCCGTCGCACCCCTCTTCCATAGGTATCTGACACCGGTGGACCCGTCGCACCTGCTTCTATAGGTATCTGGCGCGCTGGACCCGTCGCACCCCTCTTCCATAGGTGTCTGGCGCCGGCGCACCAATCTGACACCGGTGGACCCGTCCCACCCCCTTCCATAGGTATCTGGCGCCGGTGGACCCGTCGCACCCGCTTCTATAGGTATCTGGCGCCGCTGGACCCGTCGCACCCGCTTCTATAGGTATCTGGCGCCGGTGGACCCGTCGCACCCCCTTTTTCGAATTTCGTGACACACACACACACGCACGCACACACACGCACACACACACACGCACACACACACACACACACACGGACTAAGCTCGTTATTATATATATATATATATATATATATATATATATATATATATATATATATATATATATACGTGACAGAATAAGCCCGTTATTATATATCATGATTTTTGTCTGGTACGGAACTAATGTGCATCCGAATGTAGCGGATTTAACTGTGATATGCTTATATTTCCTAGGAAATCATGCACAGTACTCTATTTCGTGGTCGTCTGTTTAGTTTTCCATCTTCATTAAAGAGAGAGTACGGTATTATTTGGATTGTAGATACATGAAACTCTTCGTGACGCTAGTAATGGGTAGAAATGATCAATATCATTTTGTGAGAAGTGATACAATGAACAAAGATTTCCACAATTGTTTTCTGATTTTAAGAACAATGCCGTGATCGAAGGCCGATGTGGAGGTTACTGTGGCAAGTGCGCTCCCGACAAATACAAAGGGCTTGTTTTTAGTATAGATCAACGACAGTTGAACAATGGCAGCTGGTAAGGAGCTGCAATTCGCTGCTTGTCAAAAGCTGCGATGTCGACAGGCGCATCTAGTGCGTTGCATTGGCATACATAGTCAAGTTTTGTTGCAATAGTTGTGATTTGTTTAGTTGTGTGTTTTGTTTTTATGTGCCGATATAGTCAAACTTTTCACTCTATTCGCCGACACTAGCCAACACCATCTCCTATACACTGCCCATCCGAAAGTCTTCGATATCATTTTGATCACCAGTTCAAGTATGTTATATCATCGAAACTGTTTTACTTTCTTATTTATTATGGATTCTTTTAACTTAATTTCTGTTTTGTTATATTTGACTTTTGTTCTAGGCCCCTTTTTAATGGTTTTTATCTTGCCTTTCATTCGCTGCTTTCTTATGCTCAAAAGTAGGCATGTTGTATGCATTTATTTTATGGTGGAATGTACCATTCTAGTGGTATTTTGTATTACTCTGCTTCGGTCACTAATGGTACCCAGTCTTATTTCGGTGGTGAAATTTTTGAAATTTTTTGTGAAACGAATAAAGACTGTGTCCCATCACGGAGAAGCACATCCGTTGTTGTTTGAAGCCTGCGTATTTCAAGTGTAATGCTGCCACAACTGCTTCGTTTCTCAAATCGACCAGTGCTACGGTTGTTCACTCAATATTATTCACTGTCAACGTTCATGTCATGTTTGCTTTAAGTTTCGCCGTGCATAATTTTGATTATTAATCTCTTACTGAGATGAGAGTGCAAATTGTATTGTTATAGCTTTATAGAATTTTGTGGAGATAACTTATTACAGATGAATAAACCAATCATAAATCATCATAATAAATCCTATGAATTCTGATTAAAATAAGTTGCTGTTCGACCAAACCAGAATTATAATATCAAATTTTAGCATCGAATTCATTCTTGCACATCGTTGTGTCACAGTAATCGTCGTCGCCGTTAGATGACCCTTCTCGGGTAACATAACTGATTACCGTTTTTGTTTGGCTGAAGCGCAATAGTTCTTCCTCGCCTTGTTGTTTTTTTTTTGCGTGTTCACGACAGGATTTTGGATTTGAGAGGACGGATTGAGGCTGATAACCAGGACTGTGCTTGTTGATGTAGAAACGTTGATTTCTTCATTTTTTACGTTAATCAAATGAAATTCTCTTGATATAAGCAGAGGTATGTGGAAATGAAGCAATAAAAGTATTGTAGTAAGTATATTGTATATTGTAGTAAGTATATTAAAAGTATTAGCCGACAATTAGAGTTTTACCCAATTGTGCAAATATACTCTTCCGGATTCTCTTCAGATCATCGATAGCTCAATATATGTGTTTTTTTTCTCCAGATTTCACGCTAGTTCTCCTATTATGGCTGTTCTCTTAACCTTCAATTGCTTGTTGACATTTCTGCTTTAGTGAACAAAACTTTAGGATTATTGTCTTAAACAGCACAAATATCTCATGCATGGACGTGTCTGTATATACTTATATACAAAAAACAATACAATACACTCAACTTCGACTACGATATACACAAACCACCTCCCAACAACTTCACATTTGAGTCGAAGGCAGCAAATCACGGAATTGACAATGTTGAGCTTCCTCAATGGACAATGTAGGGTTCGGGAAGTACGAGAATGAGTGCTCAATCCCTCATAAACAGCGTAAAAAAATGGCGGAGAAACCACTATAGCCCTTACAAAGTGCCACCCTCATACGCGCTGCGTAAGCGAGCAATTTCCCGCGCTGTTATTAGGACGATTGGAGGATTGAGCGCGGTCACTCTCACGTTCGTAATGTACACGCCAAACTCTTTACTTTGATTGAAAGATATCAGCATTAATTTCGTGATACGCGGCCTTCAATCTCTCGATCCGAAATGACGGTGACGAGTATATGGTTTACCAACCAGCCTTTTTTGGATGCACTCCAAGATTGGTCACTGACAGTTACTATATTTTGAGAGGAAAACGACAGTACTTGTTGCTCAACATCTTCCTGATTCCGCGTGACGTTCATTGTTTTGATAAGTATTGAGATCCGTTTGCATATTTCTTCTCAAAAACAAGCTCATAAATTTCTTATACTCCTATAGCATAGACCAATCATATTTTAGAGATAGTCCAGGTGGATATAGCACTTAATACATTCCGTTAAACTAGAAATATTGTACACACGACAATAACGGCAAGTAAGTGTTAGAATTAGTATTCGTTCAACTTTTAGACTCACTTCTAATTCTGATCTTCTATTCTTATATTTCTAGCTATGAGCTAACAGATCTGGCCGCGAAGCACTTTGTTTTGCTCCTTTAAAGCCGCAATTGCCTTAGGGGTAGTCCTGTTTAAGCTGCTGAGATACCAAACAGACGAAATGTAATCTTTAGCATGAAATCATATACAAAATACACATTTCAGTTAAATAAATTTCTTAATAAGCAAAAAAGACGTGTCTGATAATAAGATATTTGCGTACAAATAAAACAATCACATGACACCGTACAGTCAGGAAAAGTGAACCAACAGTAAGGATAGGGCCAATTCCAACGCAACTGTACTTAGATGTAGAATCACACAGAGAATGGAGGAGTAAGGGCAGAAGAATAAAGAGTAACATTTTAAGAGTTGAATATCCAGTGTATTTTTTCTCAACTTTGTACAAAACTAACTAGCTTTCGATCGTGAAATATTGGTGGTATTTTGGTTGGTACCCGAATTTACTGACCGAGTGGAACAGGCGTAGGCGAGTCTCCCCATTTCAGCGAAATCCAACGGATCGTCTTGACGTTGATTTGAGGACCAATAAGTGGGTTCAACTGATGCAAGTAGATCTTAAATGAATTCTATAGTACTTCTGATGAAGCATAACTGCAAAAAAAAAATAATTTAATTTAACTAAAATAAAATTATTAGTTATGAAATTAATGTAATCACCGATGGTGTACCTCAAAAATCATAACGAAGCTGTCATAGTTGAATGACCCACTGCAGGGGAATTTTCTGAGACTCTCTTATCCTCCGCCCACTGGTCCATGATCTTTCACATTACTATTGAGTAATTTAACACGTTAACGACAATGTCCGACAATGTTTTTCGGGGAAATTTTTCTTTCCGCGTGGGACAACGTCCAATGACGTTGGGAGACAGCATAATAAATATACATGAAGGGTTATAGAATATTTAATGACATAACAATCCATTTTTTTTACATTGTTCGACGACGCGCGCAAAGAAAGCGTAGTCCCATACGTATTCTTTATTGGTACGAGGCGGATGCGTAAAAACAGGTGGGCCGTCAATGTGTTAAATCGATCGTAGAGGACTCGAACTCTGGGTCGTAAGTCCTTACATTCCAACAGAAATTGCAGACGAGTGTAACAAGAATATCTTTATGATGAACTCAAAACATCCAAGATACCTATAGCTAGTCATTAGACGGTAATTGTCGGAATTGATGCGAATGCAAAGAAGGATTCAAACAACAATTCAATGTGCTTGGAAAATGGTACTATCCCACGAAGTAGTAAAAAGTATCGGATAACGGAAGCCCTCCGGTAGACCTCTGCGAGCATCACTAATTCATGTCTAAGAGGAATCATTGACGCTATCAGTTTATGTGACAAAGGATAACCCAATTAACGTCAGAAAAGCACCGAGAACGGAAGATGCTGACTCCCATAGGTGCGATAGGGAGAAGCCGGACCCTCCTCAGGTGAAGGGGTGTAGCTGATGGGGTGCAGCTCAAGTGAAGGGAGTCCTTTCGCCAACCGTCCAAAGGTGAAGAGGGTAATTTAGCCAACCGTTTAAAAGTGAAGGAGATCCCTTCCCCAACCGTTCAAAAGTGAAGGGGGTCAGAGCACCAGCTCCGACTATCGCATCCATGATGACTCCTAAGCTTCAGATGCCATACAAACGAGAGAGGGGTTGCGCAATGATATAAAACGTTCTTCACTGGTACATCTACGAACTATCTGTTGACCTCTGTGACTAACGAACCAGTACGATATCAAGTCTTGGACTTCTAAGCAAATCTATCCACGTTATTGTAGGAAATCACTTTTTCTGTACGTATAAGTTTTGTATTGCATTAGATAATGATTCTGAAGCAACAAACGAAAATCTTTTTTGGATATTAAACAGCCAAAAAGGGCTGCATTACCAGATATCAAAATTTTTCAGCTCGACTGAAGTGTCTAACATACCATAATCCAGAACAGATGACAACACACCGCGGTCATTATTATCATTGTTTGAATAATACCTAAAAAAAAGCACCTTAGGAGCATTGAAGTCTTCGAAAGAACTGAATCGATATAAGAACAAAAAATACACATACCCCTGTTGGGACCTTTTGGGACAAGAAATGGCCCTCCAACACCGATGAGTAGCCAGAATGCAGTAACTGACACTAGTGGAATCACCACACCCATCTGAAACATTCACGATTTTATGCGATGTAATTAACTGGTGAAAGAGTTGCGGTAATGGAGAACTTCTATTTAAAAATAGGAGTGCGGTAAAAACCGACCAATCGAATCACAATCAGTTTCTAGGAGCTATCGGATGGAATTCAAACGGGGTTCAAATTCATCTACACATCTTTTTTGTTCATAGCATCTTGAAATTCTCAAGAAAAACATTATTCAGATAGTTGGGGGTTTACAAAATGGAACGTGCACAAGTACATATGATATATGAGTATACTTCATCTCCTTAAGTGAGATTAGATTGACATTGTGCAGATTTCTTCCTACCTCATCCTTACTGAAAGGAAGCATGCTGAAATATCCCGAAAATTTACTCTGAAAACTCTCCCAGAACGGCTTTAGGTAACTGTAAAATTATTTGAACGAAGATCTCACTCCAAAAAAACGAGCGAACCACGAGCCTTCCTCTAAAATGGGCATGTTTTGAGAGAAGGCGGAAAAAATTCTAGAAGGTCCAATTCCCGAGTTCCCAATCACTTTACAAGGAAAGTAATAAGCAAAAACTAAAAGATGATAGATAAGATGACACGGAATGATAGATGAGAGCTGGTTGACCAAATCTGAAACTCCGGTTAAGCAAAGTTATTACGACATGTCAGAATTTAACATGGTCCGTGGGTACGAGTGACCAGAAGTAAGTCAAAGTATCTATTTCTCCACACCACATCCAGGACTTCGAATTTCCTTCATCGAGGCAACATTGTGTTTACCACGAGTAGAAGAAAGAAGTTGCAAAAGATGCGCAGGCTTATTTAGAGGAGTCGTTCAATACTCAACGAAAGTTTGGATCGATGCCTCAAAAAACGGAAGGTTCGTCATATTTGGAGATAAAGTCTTCATCAGCAACTAAGGGTAGTCAGGTAAGTAACAAATTCACAAGGTTTTCTCTGCGAAAGAATTCCTTTTTCATAAGCGAAACAAAGATCTGTGAGTGAAATTTCCAAAAAGATAGTCTTCAATTTATCGGAGGGAGGGACCAGAGACCGATGAAGTGCGCAACACGCAACACGTACTAGAAGAATAATCAAAAGGGTTTGGCTGTTTTCTGTCTCCCAAAACGTCTAAAAAGTTTCTGAAGAAGAGATATACTGCTCCTCGCTAATTGTGATTAAATCTGCGACACAAAACATTACATCCACAAAAGTTCTATAATTTATCCAAATGCAGATTTCGTGAAGTGTACGAAGGTGAATGCGGTCGAAAACCAATGAACACGCCCATTTTTCTGTGCCGCGCCAGAACAGGGATTCTGGGTGTTGTGATGGTGGATTCGTCATCTCTCCTTTCACTCTTTTCTGCATAACTTTTAGAGTTAGGGTTCCTACCGTTCTCTATCATCATGTTTAACAATGTTTCCTTTTTTTCCTGGACACTGAGCTAAGGAACCGACGTTTGATTGAGATGAACGGTTTGCGCATGAATTCCATCTCTTTAAGATATCGTAATGCGAAAGCTATGCCCGCTCATGGGACCAAAGATGTCTGCGTTTTGGTACGTTTTATTTTGCATTGACTCTGTTTCAATATGCGTAAACATTTCATTCCGGTTAATTTCTTGAAAATTCGGGTTTTCCAGCATGATCATGTCTGTGTGGGGCGTAATTTTCCTTGGCTTGTTAGGAGTTTTCTTCTACTTGCAAGCTGTTACGTTATTCCCTGACCTCCACTTTTCCGAAGAATCGAAGGAAGGTGGTCACATGGCGCCAACTGTAGAGTGAGTTTACTGTAGTTTCCTGTTTGCCAATTTCTTTTTAGACCCAATTAAAATTTGCAAGAAAAAAAACTTTTCCCTGTTAATTTCTATATTTGGATCTTTGTCTTCGTGTCTGTTCAGTTAGAGCGGGACATGTCAGTGCCAGTCAGATTAGTGTGAAGTAAAGTGCGCCATCTGCAGCAAACGAGTTGTGGTTGCCTAGGCAAATACGAGTTTTGTTATATAAGTTCTGGAACAGAAGCGGAAATTAACTATTTGCGATGTATTTAGAATTTTAGAAGAAGCACTCACGATTTATAGTTTCTCGACTTCAATTCTATATGTCTGTACTCAAATAAACTTACAAGAATTCGCTCAGTGATAGCTGAGAAGCACGGGAATAGCAGCTTAATCAACTCATTTTTCCATTTCCTAATCAACTATCATTGATGAAATTTTTTGATGGATGAGATTATGTTATGGACGTATAACTTAGTGTACTGACTTGCCTCAATATATTCATACTGCTTGCGAACAAAAACCGAACTCGTTCCTTCTCTTCTACGCACTTCTTTCCCTCGACAAAACGAATGTAGCGCTGAGCTAAGAAAAGAACACTCGTACAGTTTTTGTCATTCTGATAGTTCTTGTTACTGGTTGTCACCTCATCACCTTTTGTCATGCGATCATGTTTCTATGTTTCTCCGTCTGAAGAACAAAATACATTCATTTTTACAATATTTCGCATGTGTGACATACAGTAGCACAGGAATAGGCACGTCTTCAATAGCTGAAGTTATGACTTTGTTCATAACTACTTTTGCCGAATACCAAAAGCCTTCAGTTATTATTGAACTTCGAGAAGCACTTGCTTGGAAGGCAGTTTAAATCATAAATTCGGGTTATTTTTCCTCGAAAAAGTTTCATGCCGTGTAGTTAGATTTTGGTTACATCGTGTTGTCGTAGAGTCAGAACATCTTTTTTTTTTGTTTGAAAAAAAGTGTTTAGAACTTATCAATCCGTTTGGAAGACGTCTGCCTTTTTAACCTCAGTTCAGAGGATAATTGTGAGCTCTGGGGATGAAATGTTTCGTCTGGTTTTGGAGTGTTACGAAGCATTGACCGTAGAGATGGACTGCATGCTGTTTAACTCAAATATTTTGATGATTAAAAATACGAGTTATGCAAAGTTTCATTGTGCATAGTTTCTATATTTCATGCAGTCAACAGTAACCCACCCACAATCTGAAGTTTACACTCTCAGAATTGAATTTGATAGTTTTCGAATGAAACAATTTCTGCCACTTTCTTTTTTTTTTGTTTTGGTAATATTCACTCGTGGACGTATATAGCGCAGTGGTAATAACGACCTACGACATCCATCCGAGCGGTTGATAAGTGTATACTACGGGGCTAACCAAACCCTTCATCGTTTGTATTCAATAATTAAGGGCCAACTTTATCCATGAGTGTAAGGCCGGAGTTGATACAACAGCAGACCCCGCATGTCAGTGCATAAGTTCGCAGATCTTTCCATTGATGTGATGTCGAACATGCTGCGCATCCTAAGGAAAAATTAGCGATAAGCTCTCGTCAGCACCATATCAAAACAAGCTCTGGTAGTGCACTACAAGTGATTCATGTACTTGTTTACTCAACCAGTTTTTAATAGCATGAAGTAAGTTGGATTCTTCAAAATAGTTTCAAAATATACCCTATGTTTTCAATACAAATCTAATGCAAGACGAAGTTTGCAATCACACTGATAAGCACGGAAAGAAAAGTAACTTCAGTTATCGACTTCGCAGTCAGACTGATAACTGGGCAAAGGACAGTAACTTTTGAGTGACATTTTTTTTGCAAAGCATGCCACAATGATTCATCTTAATTCTTGTGAGATTTGAAAAACCATTTTTTTCGCAGAAGTAAGATTTTAGAATGGGGAATCAAGTGTTTTACCACGCGGTTATCGTACTATCCCTCGTTTCATAATTCATTTGGATGCAACGCAGGCCACAATTTAACGCTTGAAGTAATTCACATTCACTGGTCGATTTGAGATAACGGTTGATGTTTCTAAGCTCGCATTCTGAAGCTATTCTAAAGAGTAGTTGTGCAGTTATAAAAACACTATTTACTTTTCTGTTTTGGTTTTTCTTTTCCAGTAGCTATAGCAATGCGAAGTTTCGTCTTTTTTCAGGGATATTGAGACGAAGTACAGTGAGAAGGCGATGCAGTGCTGGATAGCGGCAGGCATGTACGGTGTAACCTTGATCCTAGTCTTCTGGCAGAACAAGTATAATACCACTACCGTTTTCTAAACTGTCCAAAACCCTAGTTTTGAGCATAATTGGCAAAATCATCGATTCCTCGCCATAATCTCTGAGGTGAGATGCAATTTATCTTAGTATTGATTTGTTGAGAGCTTGTAGACATTCCAATTTCGCTGGCATGTGAATTTGCTGTGTACCTTTGTTTTCACCTGCCCCCATTGTATAAACAAATAATTGTGATTGAAAGGAATTTGTTTGAATGTTTAAAACATAAAATGAATCTTCTAGAAAGAAAAGATCAAACTTTGATATCTAACACAGCATGAACTATGAATGCGGAAATACCTCAATTATTGCGTTAATTTGACGTTAATGAACTCACTTTCATATTGATGCCATGAAACTCTGTTGATGTTCCGCCAGACGTCGATTGAAAGGACCTAGCGCACATAAGTGCTCGCTCCTTTGATCAAACACAACCACACATTGGAGTTGGTCATTGCAAATCAGTGCGTAACTTGCAAAATCAACATAAATACTGGATTCAGTTTATTATAAACTACTTTGAAGTCATGTGCATGTATTTCAACGACACAAATAATGTTTTATAAGACAAAGGAATGACATGGAAAGAACGAGCGATGAGCGAATCAGACTTCCTATCCAGGGCTAGGATCACTTTTTTCCAGATTTCTTGATGCCACCACCACCTGACAAATAAGACAGAATAAATTTAACCAGAAAGTATTTTCTATGGCGATGAGGTTGAAATTTTATTAAATGGTTGGCTGTGAACCTTTGCACCGTGTACATGGGTTGTAGTTAGATTGCATGACCTTATCGTACCAAAATGAGGCTCCAGAACTCAAAATACTAAAATCATTCATATGATGGGAAGAACGAACGAATCGGGAAGGATAGTTGAGGGAAGATCACAAGTGAGCTCATAAAACATCAAACTTTGACTACTTTCCTTTAATGCTGCTTATACGCAAAGACCTTCAACGTTGAACAAGATAATTCACTTTAGTCATCATACTTCCAGCCTGCGACTGAATCAAAGAATTACAATGAAAATAAACAATCTCAGCAGAATTAGGTCATGCGTTTACAACTCAAGTTTCTTGCAATGACGTTTCTGACCGGTCTGTAATATATAAAAAATATGTAATCGATGCTTATTTGTTACTCCAGCGGTTTAGATGAGGAACGAGATTTAAAAAAAAATTATTCTGAGAGCATATGAACTTTTGGCTTCATGTTGTTTGGGTGAGCACATATTTTGAAATGTTTTTTAGACCCAAAATGATCTTTGATCTTATAAGACTGCATCTTGGATGAAGCGAGAACAACTTGCTAAACTAATACACAAGTAGGTATATTAAAAAAAAAAACTATGGAAATGAAGTATTTTTCAACATTTGTGGAAATTCCAATGCTCTGGCTCGCTATTCTAGATAAAATTATCCAAATATTTGAGTGAAAAGTGCTGATTATTTTGATGAAGCTGCTAAAAATTCTAAAGATGTCTATTTCCTAGTCAGTGTCAGTAAAGCTGAAAAGCATGCAAACTTATACCGCCATTTCTAAGAAAAAGTTGACCTTTCCATTCATGCAGCATCGTATTAATTATTTTCATCCATCGTTAACTGATTCTACCTAAGCCAAAAGCCATCTCCTTTCCTCATATAAAGGTTATTGCTTCCTGGTAAAGAAAGGCCAGAATTTCTGCAGACACTGTTAATCACACGGTATCCGCTGTAGTCTTGTTCTTGCGCAATCAATGGATTTGCAGTGGATTGAGTAAAACCTGTGGAGAATGACGTATGCACCAATGAAAACTTCGCTCCTTGTTGTAAATAGGACTTGAAGGTAGCTTACTACGAACTTAATTTAATTACTAGTTGCAGCTCTGTTCACTACCTGTAGTACTTTGCATCGTTGGTTACATGGAAGCACCAAGAATGTTTCATACGTCTTTTCTAGATTAATAAGCAGAATTGAACGTGATCGCATGATTCAAAATCACGAACTACACTTCCTCCAATATCTATTCGTTTCGGAACAACACGGTCAATTTCGTGATGTGCTTAAAGGCATCACCCCACGAATCTGAGGTGGTGCAGATTTCAGGTGGAGTATTCGTATACGGGATGGGAGACTACGGAGAGGGGGGGTGATTCCGTCCATTTCTTCCTAATTGCCGTAAAGAACGGCACAGAAGATGCGGCGTCGCACAAGGTTGGCGCGTTACGGCAATCAGGAAGAAATGGACGGAATCACCCCCCTCTCCATAGTCCCCCATCCCGTATACGAATACTCCACCTGAAATCCGTACCGTACCAGATTCGTGGAGTGATGCCTTTAATGAGTGATGCCCTTAAGCAATATGTGATTACTATCATGCTTATCGGTCAAAATAACATCGATAAAGTTGCACTACTTATGAACTGCTCTGCCTACGACTTCAACACAAGCAAACAGCACTGTTTGCTTGTACCAAAATATCAGTGTAATTATATAGTTAGGTTTAAAATCGAATACTGCAATAATACATGCGTTCCACTCACTCAAGGGTCCCTTTTGCCCAGCTTTAGCTGCCAGTTCAGCCAGCTTCTTCTTCTCTTCCATCTGTTTCTTTTTGAACTCCACGTCATCCTAGGAATGACGCTTTTAACTGGTTCATTTGTAAAACTCCAACACTTCAACTCTTAAAATACAAACTTCATCACTTACTTCGTCCAAAACTTTCTCACCCTTCTTTGGTTGCTTAAGCGGCTTAGCTTTACCACCTTGACGACCGGTCATGTTTGTTCTAAAATTCAAGAAACTGAGCACAAGAGTGACAGCAGTGGATCCAGTAAAATTAGCTGGAGTTTTCTGCGATTGCCATAATCAACGACAAGAGTATGCGACAGAAAACAATCGAATCACTTCACAAACAGTATGTGGCTCATTCACAAAATATGTGACCTATTACTTCGACTTTGGTTTTTTGTGTTCGACAGACTAGTACTGTACCCTGCAATGTGCTACCTTTCTCCAGTATTTGGGATTCAGTTCATGAATCTTGGCTATTGGCCCACTGAAACGTCTGCAGCAAGAGACATGCAGATGAAAGCTGTCGTGGAAGAGTGTTCTTCGGAAACTGGTGGATAGTTGTTAAATGCCCTATCACTTTAAAGGATTGCCTCATGTAGGAGTAACAATTTGCAGATTTGGATCGTCCACACTATTATCTATATGAGCGGGCTCTCATGATTCATCCTCACTATCCCCTACTAAAAGGACTAAAATTCTTGGAGGTTGGCTGTGGTCAAGGAAATGGGATGAGATGGATGAAGAAGTACGTTTGGTTTCTATCTTCGAATAACAAACAGGATGGATTTCATCCAGGTCTCATCCTCGAATAAAATCTATAAGAGGAGTGGACAGCTGCACATTGGCAAATAAATACATAATTTCCGGAGACGCACACCATCTTCCTTTTGGAGATAACCAATTTGATGTTGGTAAGGTTTTCTAAACATCCTCGTAAGGTAATTTTGAAAGGAAAATTTTCCTTTCAAGACAACAAGAGTCACAGAAAAGACAGGACGAATAAGCTTTGAAATAGTGTGCTAATTCTGTTACAAAAAGAGAAGCCATTCAAGAGATTTTTCTGTCAGTGCTTAACGTTGAATCTTCTCATCTGTATCACGACTGCGAACAGTTCTTTCGAGAGTGTGCAAGAGTGCTAAAGAAGGATGGATATCTCTGCTGGATTGATTTGCGCTATCAAAAACAGGTGAGGCAACGGATTGCATCATGATGCATACAATCACTTCATTCATAGAAAAAAAAACACTGAGCTTAAGTTCACTTATACGAAAGTAGAATAAAACATTTAGTCAGTTTGATTCCCGCACATCCGGAAAGCTGGTTCAGTTCCAAGAAAAAGATTGAAGCAGGTGCGGCAAGTCAATTCAATCGATTCCAGGCAGACGAAACACGCAGAAAAGCAATTAGAGCAGGGTTAATTGAGGAACGATGGGAAAACATCACGGAGAATATCCTGCTAGGCATCGAACGTACAGCTGCACGTTACGACGAGATACTGCGAAGGGTAAGCATGCATAACGACTCATGTGATTTATCGATAGAATACAGCAAAGTAATTCAAAGAGATTCGAGTAAAAGAATCACGTGGAGTATTTTAAGGCGCCATTTTTCATTCGATTGTTCTCATCATCATTGCGGGCTACCTACTGCGCTCCTGGAACGCATACATACGCGAGATTCGTCAGCAAGGAGAAGGGTTATTACACCGCACTCTGGAGAAATAACTGATATTTCTTTCTGAGCAATATGAGACATAGGTTTAATGGTCGTACTATATAAAGTACTTCGGAGACAACTTTAATAAATGCATTAGAACTTCAACAACGTTGTTAATCACTGGCAATCAATCGATGCAAAGAAGCATCCACCACAACGGCTTTCTTCTAAACTGAAACCACAACCACCTGCCTACAAGAACATACCTTTGAAGACGAAATGAAGAGAGGAATTCACAGCAAACACGAAGGTACAAACTAAACCCGTGTTGTCCGCAATTCTCCACAGAATTGCAGACGTAGAAGACTACAGTGCATAAAAAAGAGGAGGGCGGCGAGCCACTTTGGAGCAGAGCAGCCTCGGCGCAGGCTGCTGCTTACCGCAGCATGAATTTACTGGTGGTAGGGTCGATCACAGGCACCTGGTCAATGATTTTAATGCAGTGTTTGCTTTCGCACATCTTTGCTGATTATCTCTTGTAGCTGTCGTTGTTCTTCAGCATAAATCCCAGTTAATAGAACTCATCGACGAGTTCGATCGATTGTCCATCGACCATAGACGTAGTCTTCAGGCTGCAGTTAGCTTCGAAACAGGGTACATAACATGTTGAAGTTTTGCGCTGCTTTCCGCGAATATAACAACATCATCGGCGGACTTAAGGTCGGTCAAGGGGATGACACTAAGACTGTCCTTCGCATGATGTCATCGATGACGATGTTGAACAGGGAGGGTACTGCCACTGCTCTTTGTCCTACTCCAGATAAAAGCAGTTGAAAAGATCGACTTTCAATTAACATCCACATTGTTGAATGTCGTATCGATCTTGATAACCTGTACACGAGGTTGTTAAATAAATTTATTGGCTAGCGGCAATGTCGCCTTCCTCAGAGCTTGAAATGGGGTTCAAAGTTCAGAAAAGCTAACTGCATTGGAGTCGAATACAGCTGCAACACTTTAGTCACTCTCCTCGCAATAAACACCTGGTCAGTCGTATATCGGTCTGGACGAAAGCGAGCACGCTCGTCGAGTATAATCGGTTCCAAAACCTTGCTCTAGAACACGCAGCAAGAGATTCCTCGGTATTTCGTAAGGTCCATGGAGGATAACTTCTCGTGGACGGGAATTATGATAGCGTGTCTCCACACACGAGTCAGGTACCCTTTCTATTCCTTTCTTTTTTCTAACCATACTAACCGAGAGATCATTGTCATCTCCAGAATCCCAGAAGCAAGAAGATATTTCACCATTTAATTTCATTTCTGTTCAACGATGTTGAAATGTGCCCTCCAGATGTACAGCGTTGCCTCCTCGACTCCTGCTTAGGACAGTAGGACAGGCGAACACCTCCTGATCTTGGTGTTATACCGCATTCACCGAGTATAGGGTTTTCTCAGCTCAGGGTTTTCTCAGTTGATCAATCCATATAGGGATGCGCCTACGCGTTCGACTACCAGACTTCTTTGAGGTTTACGAACGCGCGTGCAGCCTTACAATGACTTGCGCGGGCTAGCCAATGTGCCAAGTCAGTGTTTTTATCCTTCCAGACAAGCCTGTTGCCAATTTGTGCGGATTCGAGCCTCCTAACGATTGTAGCTACAGTGAAACCTCTTGCCGACTACACTACACCTACACAAGATTATAATAGATTATCGCAAAAAAAAGAATTTTCGGTTACAATTACACTATTCCATGAAATAGTTGAACATTTAGAGAATGAATTTATGCCTTGTTGAAGGAGAGGATGCTTCTTCCTTCCAATTAGAATCAAGTAGGAATAATGAACAGAGAACATTTTGATCTCCAATCAGTTTTTTTTTTCACAATGAATAACTTAATAGGTCCAGCTATATGACCATTTGAGAACATTTTATTGGGAATGAACATCTTTCATGCATTGATTACACGGGCGAGCTTCTGTATGCGGTTGAGGAGAATATCGCCGTCTCTAGAAATAACAACATTAGCCGAAATAATTGGAGAAAATGTTATCATCAAACAGAACCCAAGGGCACTATATATATATATATATATATATATATATATATATATATATATATAACATACTTAATGACGGCCTTATAGAGGTAGTTCTTCGAATCCGGATGATTCATTTCAATGACGCCACGGACAGCATCAATCCTGCAAAAACCCTGAATTTCCAATGAAAATGACTCAGCTTACGATTAATCTTTCTAAACAACTACATTCATCAAAGAGCAAAATAGGGGGGTTGAATAGTCGGATCAAAATGAATGAAGCACAATGGAGTTGCGTAAACGGCTGTTCTCGAAGCAGCGCGTTGGAGAGGGCGGTTGGGATCGAGGTGGAACTACTCCGAACTGCAGCAGTGAACGGTAACAAAGGTCCTCACTCGATCCTAACGGCTGCGCTACACCGCACCGCTTCAAGCGCAACCGCTTACGCGTCCTTCATGTCGTTTTTGACTCTGCTGTACATGTTTGAAATTATAAGGCATACAAATTATCTTAATGCAGAAGTTTGCATGCTAGAAAATGAGAGGCAACCAAAAAAGGATGTCCATTGCTGTGATATAGGAAACATTATCACCTTCGGAGTATAGTCACACTCTGAGCGAACGTACAGTTATGCTTGCGAGCGAGCAAAAATTTCGAGGAAGTTACTTGAATGAGGTGACAGCTAGCAGTAAACCGCTAGAAATCATTCCATATTTGGGAAATCACAAATTTGTGAGGATGCAGAAGCCTTAGATTTGCGATTCATGTCAAATCCAGATCGTGCCATTTTCATTGAGAGAAAAATCTCTTCCAACTCCATATAGAAAGAGTAAATGCTGTAGCTCACAAAACAACCTCGAATTTGGTGTCCACGCTGTAAAAGGATTGCACTCATGTACAGTTTCACAATGTAAAGATGGGCTGTGAAATGACTGGAATTTAGCGCGATGTTCTTCCGGAAGGGTTTTCGAAGTTTGGATTAGACCAGCACATCGCTTAGAATGTCTACACTCACGTCCATATCATGCCTTTTTCTAAGTCTTTACATCACATAAAATGTCCAATATGTGATTTTTAACATTCAAAATAGGTCTGGCAGAAACTCTCAAGACCGACAGCCGATTTGGTTTCAAGTAAAAAGGGATAAATCGACGATGTAGTGGTGGAAAACACTATGAATGTATGAAAATAGCAAAAACACTAGAACGGCTGATGTTCTGTGATTTCTGCAAGTTAATATGTTGCTCCTTTGGTTTTAGACTTTCCTTCCAGCTTTTCGAGAGGTGAGCAATCTGTTTCTGTAGAAGGTATGATGTTGCACACAACTTTTTCTAGAGCAAAAAGGTGATTTTCTTAAGCGAAATGTATGAGAGATGGGGACGCATATTGACGTATTGATCTGGATTAACCTATTCTTTCCTAAAAAAAAAAAACCAAATAAAAAGACAAGTTGAATACTTTCCAGGTTAATCCCAAACACAAAAAAGATCTGAAACTTAAACGGATATTATAAGCACGCTTATCGCTGCGAGTATGCAGTCAATACATCACTCAACGTCACTACAATAAACAGCTACGAATCCGCTACATTTTCTGTTTAATCCAGACCTTGAGAGGACTGAAACTAGCGTCATGAAAGCTAGATTCGGTTTTATTGTACAGCCGGTTTTATTGTAGAAGATGGTTGGAGCAAAGGGAAGCTAACATACATAACACTTGCCTACAATGCAGTTGTCCTGCTGCAATAAGCCGATGCAACTCTTTGTCAATAAAAGCACGAGAAACACCAAAATCTTTCGCCATCATATCTACTCTCACCTGAAAACTAGTACTTAAACAGCAAACTCGAGGAATGATACTCCTGCAGATATAAAACTGAGAATAAAACAGCAAACTCGAGGAATGATACTCCCGCAGATATAAAACTGAGAATAAAATAATTTGATTACAAACAGGTTACAGAATAAGCAAAATATCCTTATAATTGCTCACTGTCTTGTATGGCGTTAGAAATTGTTCATATGCTCGAAGTCGCATTCCACGAGAATAGTAGTTGAAATGTGGAGCAAGATAACGATCAAATTTGAACTGCAAAACAATTAAATACGAATTTTTGTGCGGAATAAAGAAAAAACCTACTCTTTCACTCTCAAGAGCAGCAAGCTGTATAAAGAATCGATCATAGTGGCATCCATAGTATGCTTCGAGATATTCCCGTACAGGGATCAGAGCCCCATTCAGTCCACCTCCTGTGAGCTAGAGAAAAAAAAAAACATAAGAGACCCTGATTCCAGGAGAAAAGTTTTCAATCAGCAATTTCTCACTTGCTCCTGGATTTCGTTGCACTTGATAACCTTAGCTCGAAGATCGGGACGGTCGAGTGCTAAATCAAGAACCAATAGTAAACAATAATCAAGAGAATATAACGTAACCACAACCAACCAAACAGTGCAGTGACAACAGTGTAGAACACGAGGTTTTCGTAAGTCATCAACTCGTAGGAGCCAAATGTAGGTACCGCCTCAAGGTAGAGGGCTGCAGCCCCAGTGAAGTCTCGCACAGACATTTTGTATAAAGCTTCATATGAACGAAGACGGTTCTTACGTTCCCAGTCACCACCCTTAAAACAAAAGGTGGACAAATTACCGGAAACATAGGTGTAAGCAGCTGAGATAGGAATTTTGGAAAGCAGAAAAGATTCACATCCTCCAATCACAAGAGAACTAACTGAAAGTATTCCAGAAATCATTTGATTTGGTCCCATTATTTCATGCATGCTTAAACCAGAAGCCTTGTCTTCTATCACATCTTATTTGAGAGCAGTTATACTTCCGCCCCTACATTGTCACATTTTGAAGATATCAATCGAGTTGTAATTCTTAGAACACCTTTGTAAATCTATGACTGCTAAGCTCTCTCTCCCTCTCTCTCTCTCCCTCTCTCTCTCTCTCTCTCTCTCTCTCTCTCTATATATATATATATATATATATATATATAATAATGGCTCTAAGAGACTGCGATATGAACTATTTAATGTACTTATGTAAACGACCAATAAAGTTTGTCAGGGATTTTTTTCTTAGTGTACTTATCTCATTCGCGACAATATTTTCAGCATCTGATTTTGTGTTGAATACAGTTTGATCATATTTAAGGTAGAGCGAAACGAACTGGTCAAATTGTTGGAGGGTATAAAGTGCTGGTATCTATAGGTGCGTGGGCGAGTGTGGTGTAGCGGTTAGAGGTTCCGCTTCCTGCACGATCGATCGGAGGTTCGAATCCGACTATTGCTCACCAAGCCTTTCATCCCCCGGGGTCGATAAATTGGTACCAGACTTGTCTGGGAGGATAAAAACACTGACTTGACACATCGGCTAGCCACCGCAAGTCATTGTATATGCCATATACATGTTCTTAAACCTCAAACGATTCTGAATTGAAGTGAACGTGGGGGCGCATCCCAAGCGGATTGATTAACGCCAGAAACTTTATCCTTTTATCTGTAGGTGCGATAGTCGGAGCCGGTGTTGTGACCTCCGTCACCTTTGAACGGTTTGGGAAGGGACCTCCTTCACTTTTAACCTGTTGGGGAAATTACACCTTCACTTTTGGACAGTTGGCGAAAGGACTCCCTTCACTTGAACTGCACCCCATGAGCTAAACCCGTTTCACCTGAAGAGGGTCCACCTTCTCTCTATCGCACCTATGCTGGTATCATTTTGTGCTGATCTGAGAGAGGAATATTGAGCATGGTTTGTTGGTCCTACGAATGATAAACAACCAAACACAAAAAAGAACCTATCCAAGCCAGTGTAAGCAACGGGCAGAAACAGAACATAACAAGAGAACTATTTTTTCTAGTTAAGGCAGCGTTTCAAAGACAGGTGCTCCTCTGACCAAATTCTTCTATGTTGTCAACGAATGTCTACAAGACAAGGTGGCCAAAATATAACAGGAGAACGACTAAAGTTAATTGAACTATCTTCAAAAAATTGATAATAAAAGGAGCAATAAAAAAGAGTTTTGAATTAAAAGAACGCTAACCTGCTCCATGAGTTCCTTTGCCTTTGTGATATGTTGGTTGATTAAACTGTGATCAAGGAAGAATAGCCCAACACGGATCATATTAAAAACTAAATCGATGCGATAACCCATACCGACCGTTTTGTCATATGTGGACTAAAGAGGTAGATCAATCAGCACAGCACTGGTAAAGAAAAATGTGATTTGAAAATGTGATCGTTTGAGGAACATAGACCGTCATACCGTAAACGTTTTGCATGCGTTCTCCTTGTCCCCTATTTGACAAAAATATTCGAATTTACGCAACCATGCAAGGCGAACTTCGGTACCGCCTAAATGCAATATCGTATAGTCGGGTCGAAACGACATGAACCACGGTGTAGTTGCACGAGCAACCGTAATGGAGCGAAGCGGTTTTCAACTGTGAAGCCGTCTGGGAGTGGTTTGCTAGACAACCTGCTAAATTTCTGCCAAGTGACGTCATCTGAATTTTTCCACAGTTTTTCTTGTTTTCCTTCTTTTTGCTTTTCTTTCTGCTATTTTGTGGTCTTTTATGTTTCTACTTTCGTATTTTTGTTATGTTCGCTGTATTTGCTTTTGCTATAGAGAAGGAACAGGAACACCAAAGGAATGAAATTCGAGCTCCGTGTCAAGAGAACCTACCAAGATTGTTCTCCGCATCAACGATCTCCGCTTCTATTTCCTTCAATCGTTTGTTGTTGTTTTCTTTCATTAGCGCAAGTTGGGCAGCGTCTACGGGGACACCAATCTCTCCACAAATTAATTCATAGAGTGGAGCCATATCGAACTCTTTAATAGCCTGTGAAGAAAAAATATTGGAATTTTGCAGTCGAACTTTGCTAGTAGTAAAAGATATCCAGTAGAAGAAAACTTGACGTACTGCTTGTAATTGTTGGAGTTTTTGTTTTTTGACATCTTTATCAAGCTCAGGATGATTTACAAGAAACCGCAGTTGGGCTAATTCCATATCTGGATGTTTGGAGATCACCTGAAATGCGTATTCAAGCAGTGGGCAGAGGTTTTAACTTTAGAATAAACAACCTCTTTGTCAAAGCTACCCTCTTCTTCAGGCTTCTTCGAATCATTCTGCTTTGAATTATCCGCCATGGTGCGGGATGGTTTGGAGCAAAATGCTTAAAGGGTACTTCTGGAAGTCGGAGAAATCGACAGAACTCTTCTTGTAACCACAAAAGCAACGTGAATATGTTGCAGGAAACCACAATACGATTTGAAAAAACACCACAAGCTAGACCGTGCAGATTCGCGATGATGACAATTGCTCGTGAAGATGCCCAAATCCGCAATTGCAGATTTGTGGCCAGCCATCGAATTCAGGGCAAAATCACCCTCAACGGCAGCACATCACATAGTTGGTATCTAGCCGTGCTTGCCGTTAGGGTATGGGTTCGTTGCCACCGGCTTTACTTGCTCGTCTTCAGAAACGAGGGATTGTGAGAGCTGGTAAGTATTTTGGTAAAGTTCGTTAATGGTTTTCTAGAGTGGTTCTTAACGAGTGTCTAATTTACAGCCAATGAGGAAGTTATTGCTGAAAGTTATGATTCTGCCGACGCTAAAGAGAAGAAGGCTAATGAGGTGAATTCGTCGGGTGCTCCTGGTTGTCCTAACAAGTATAATCCGTATCATCTATGCTCCGAGTTTTGCTATGATCATTGGAGGGAAGGGACTCCGGAAAACAGGTAAATCTTTTTTTGTCAGTTCTCTCTCTCGCTTTGGAAGTACTGTATATATCTGAAGTAAGTGGATTCTTTTTCTTCGTTTCTTTTATCATTTTTTACCGCCAAGCCCGGGTGTAGTGTAGCAGCTAGAGGCTCCACTTCCTGCACGATCGATCGGTTCGAATCCGCCCTCGTGCTCACCAAGCCTTTCCCTCCGGGGTCGAAAAATTGGTACCAGACTTGCCTCGGAGGATAAAAAAACTGACTTGACACGTCGGCTAGCCACCGCAAGTCGTTGCATAGGCTAGTTACACGTTCGTAAACCTCAAACGATTCTGAATTGAAGTGAAGGTGGGGGCGCATCCCAAGCGGATTGATTAACGCCAGACATTTTATCCTTTATCCTTTCCTAGTTACCAGTTCTTTCCGTTAACTTCGTTTTACTGATCAAATTCTGCAATTGCAAGACTGTCTGAGTCGTACCTCCGCAAGCGTCGCCGAATGCTTGCAAAATTTCCACTTCCTGAGCCATGGGTTGAAGTTTATGATGCGGGCATAGCGAGATACTATTATTGGAATCAAGATACTGATGAGGTTTGTTCTATTTCCCTTGTTTTATTCTGCAATTTTTTTTTTTATTATCTTCTAACGTCAAAGTTTTGTATGTGACACATCCTTGCAGGTTTGTTGGGTTTCTCCTCGGCATCCAATCGCAGTTATTGGTGAAGCAGCGCCTCGTGTAGCGAAAGATTTGAAAGAAAGGATGGAGGGAGCTAATGTTGTCGAAAGCCATGTTAGTATGGAACGAGATTACAATGAATGCAATTACTTTATGCTATCATTACATATCCTTTTTCAAGGAAAAGCGAAATGATCAATCTAAGCCTCTAAAATCAGCTCTTTCGAAGAAAAAGAGGGTAAGCCTTGTTTACCATTTGTGTTGACGGTATTAAATGTCCACATTATTAAGCGTAACTCTGACGATTCTGACGGCAACCGAGGGGAAGAAAGTGATGACGATCCATCCAAGCTTGAAGACATGAGCGATAGGGACCGACTTAGTAAGTTCAACGGCCTTCTTCCTGTTTTGTACATCTATTGGCTTGAGAGGAACTGCTTCCCGTTCTTATCATATTCGGAAGAATTAAATTTCGAATCTGATCTTTATCTATTGTTTACGACTTCCCAACGCTCAGCTAGTTCATTAGTTCATTGATGTTTCGTAGGTGAAAATCAGCTGGTCTTGATCTTAAAGTTGTCCAATTGAGGTACACAGTCTGACAGCTTTCACACTTTTCTAGTCGCAGTTTGCTCAAATCCAAATACTAATACAAAAAAGGGATGTGAGGAAGACCTGACTGCACTGCTGTTCCAGAATTTATTACTGGTGGCTGAGCTATGGTAAATCAAAAGAGCCGTGTATTTGTAACTGGGAGAGTTTCTGCTATTTATTTGACTTATTATTTGAGGCCGTACACGAGTCTGATTGCTCACTCAGACTGTGTACGCTACTACGAACACCTGGTGCCCCTGCTTTAATTAAACGCAATCAGGCGTACCACTGTACTCCTGATTGATTGAGAACCCACCAGCTATATAACCTGCACTGTTATGTGGTTCATTGCAAAAGGGTCCTGTGGTCCAGCATCAAAACCCATGACCTGGAAGATCAACTGTTGAGGGGAGCATGGAATCTTTGGCAACAACCATTCGTGTTGTCAGGCTAAACTGCCGAATACAGTCACGTGAACTCCAAGAAACCGGCCTGACTACAATTTTAGCATATCTTTGCGTGCAGGGCGCTCGTCGGTTAACGGTGACCGTCTGGTCCTTTTATATCAACAAACGGTCCTCGTCATTGCTTCCACGTTTTAGTGGAATCATCGACGCCATCAGCTCACATGACACGGGTCAACCTTTTTAATGCCTAAAAAGCAACGCAAGCGAAAGATGAGAAATCTCAAACTTCAGCTACACTTCGTTCCGACGAGTTACGAGAAAGATATTTAGAAAAGATGCGCTAAACCTACTTCTGCATCTAACTTCTTAACGAAATGCCTGGGGCCGTGTAGTGCAGTTGGTAAGAGGTTCCCCTGTGGCTACAATCGGAGGTTTGAATTCGCCCCAGTGCAAATCAAGCTTTTCATCCCTCCGGGGTCGAGTTGGTACTAGACTTGTCTGATAGGATAAAAACAGTGACTTCACACATCGGATAGGCCCCGCAAGTCATTGTAAGGCTGCACGCGCGTTCATAATCGCTGTGCTTGTTGCTCATTTATACATTGACGTATCATCGACCTCCGGAAGACAAGAGGATGCTGACCCTACTTGTTATAATATAACGTTAGATGGGTACTGTCTGGTCCAACATTTCAAACAAAAGGACTTTAAATCCTTGTTTTTCAACGATTTACCAGTATCTTTCCATCCAGTGCCAATTCAGTAGCAGAACCGGAACGTGCCTCTTTGCTACTATTTAGCCACTCTTATATTCATTTATGTTTATGTTTGCGGTCTAGTTTCGAAGGCTTTGTAATGATTTGTCAATTGCACTTTTAATCTTGTTTTTTATTTTATAACTCTTCAAGTGTCAGTCGTAGTCGCCTTTTTTTTCTAGTGATTCTTTTTTCTATTTGGCACGGACATTCGAGAGGATCTCTGTCTTTTCGTTCTTCCGTCTTTTTTTTTTAAGAAAATGAACTAATATCGAACCATACTAGTATCCCTTTTTCATTTTTTTCTGCATTCTTCGTTTTAGATCACTCGCAATTTTTATCCTTTCGGCTTTTTTTGTGTTAATTTTCTCGAAAACAGTGTGACAATGATTTACAAAGTAAGCGACAAACAATCCAGATAAATTTATCATATAGCTTCATCCTTCTTTTATTATTATATTTTGAACGTTATGTTGTACCTCTCTATTCTCCTCTTTTCTTACAGAACGTGCACGACGTAAGGGAATTGATCCCATGGACCCTGCAGCCTACGGGGATGTTGCTGTGTGAGTATTTATGATTCGTTTCTTGGCCTGTCTTAAATGTTTGAAATTTATTTGTAATCCTTATATCGGCCACCTTTCAGAGGGAAGTGGTCATCGGGGCTCCATGCTCATGATAAGACGGGCGCCGACGTCACTGCTAGTGGGCCACTTTTCCAGCAACGTCCTTATCCTGCCCCCGGAGCTGTCCTGAGGCAGCAGAAGAAGAAAGATGATATTGAAGAGGAATGATTAAGCGATGAGGAAGAAGTTTTTAATTTTCGACAGTCTTCTTCCAGTCTTCCTTTTTTGAATATGACAACAATTGAGTGAAGATCTTCTTTAAGCACATTGAAATGATTTTTCTTTCTTTCGTTCACACAATATGCTCTGTTCTCACTTTTGTTGTTAGTCATTTGTGTGCTTATTTCTTGGTCCTTTGTGGATCGCTCACTATATATACATATATATTATATATATATATATATATATATATATATATATATATATATATATATATAACCGTGTAATTGTTGTAATTTATGCGCAGTAGTATCCTTCAGTTTCCTGCATATTTGAGTCGTTCAGGTCACTCACGCACTCATTTTCATTCGAAGTTGAAGTAGTACGGGCTCTCATTTTGGCATTGATGGCACCATCATGTTATCTAGTTGTTGCGTCTGTGGGGTCCTTTCTTATCTTCCTTGACGTTTCGAGAATCCTACTCGTTAATAAAAGATAAGAGATCTTGCATGTTCCACATTTCATAGTGTCTTTTCATAAACAGTGATATTGCCGTTAAGCACAGTCCAGGTAAAGGACTCAGGAACCCTCTTCATATTTATTGCTCGTCACATTTTTCGTTTAATTTCTCATGTATTTCTAAAGAGTTTTCAGAAAGATGGGCTTCTCAGGAGTGCTAGAACTTGTGGCATCAAGTGTTTCTAATGGGCACAATGCCGTTAGTAACCGACTACGTGCAATCGATCCATTGTGGCTTGTTCTTGGAACTGTAGGAGGGACAGTAATCTATCTGAAGGTGGTTCGACTATATAGGCGTAGCGAAGAGCCCTTGCTTAAGCGGTAATTCTCTTTTTTCGTTTCTGTGAATGGTTTTTTCACATCACTTCATTTCTCAATCTTATGATCTTCATCAGTATGACTGCCTATGCATTCTCCCAAATTCGTCGTTTACCTCTTGTGAAGAAGAAAATAGACAAGGAACTAGCAGGTGCCAAGAAGGAGATAATTGAAACGATTCACAAGGATGACAGCGATAGGGTGTTTATTTCTGGTACGTACTTCCGTTTTTTCTCATAATTAGACATAGAAAGGCTCCTTTATTTTCAGAACTACCGGTGAAAGCCATTTCGTCGGATTCAGTACTTGATCTTGCTAGCAAGTATGAAATGTACGGTAAATTTGCTATTGATGAGGGTCGTGTCTCTGGTGCTGTTTACACTGATAGGTCTCCGCAACATATCGAACTCTTGACCAAGGTACAATCAAGTGGTAAACAACATAAAGAGAAGCGTTATTTGTGTCCTATGATGTTCAGATCTACAGCAAATATGCCTATTCAAATCCACTTCACCCAGATGTTTTTCCGGGAGCCCGTAAAATGGAAGCAGAGACAATTCGCATGGTTTACAAATTTATTGGTTTTACATTACTTGTTGGATCCGATAATTCTGCTACAAGGTCTTAAATCTGTACAATGCTCCACCGGAAAGTTCTGGGAGTCTCACAACTGGCGGAACAGAATCAATAATTCTTGCTTGTTTGGCATACAGGAACAGGTAATCATTGGTTTTCATAAAGTCTAGTAATAAAGTTTTTCTTTTTGCTTTGGTAACGTCTGGTAATTTGTCCTCACAGTGTCTTCTCTGCAACGATCACAACCATCCTGGATTCTGGACAAAACTTTTCATCAGTTAAATAATATCATTTGACTGATTTTCTTTTCCTGAGTAAGCGGGCAAAATTTCAAGAGTAGATCTATCTTGAAGCTTACATTCAAAGGTAGAATCCATTTCATTGCTCAGGGACCAGACACATTCTTTCATGATTATTATTTGCGTGTGTTTCATTCACTGTTTTTTTTTGTAGGGTTTTGCAACTAGGCGTTGAAACTCCTGTTATTGTTTGTGCAAGAACGGCGCATGCTGCTTTTGATAAGGTGAGGTTGGGATGTGTAATACCGTGGTTAGACTACAGTGAGCTACTCATATCTTCGTATTTACTGTTAGGCGGCTTTTCTTTGCGGTATGCGTGTTCGTCATGTAGATGTGGATAACAACAATCGGGTCGATATAAAGCTTATGGAGAAGGCAATAGACTCTGATGTCTGCATGGTGAGCATATTGTTAAATAATGCTTTTCATGTGCTTCTGGTGGTATAGTAAGGTCGGTACAATTGCGTAAGCGTCTGCACGCGAAGCGACGCGGTGGAGATAGCGGTTAGATTCGAGATGGGCCCATCGCGAACTATATTTACGAATGGTGTCAGCTCCGTCGCACCGCTTCGAGCGCAAGCGCTTATGCAATTGCCCGTAGTGCATGTCGTTTTGACACTACTATATCTTCGAATCTCACAGTAATGTGGCGCTTTCACACTCCTTCATAAATCTGCTTGTTGCCGAAAAGGCAGCAAATCTCGCACACCGAAACTTTTTTGCCTCCTTCACGACTACTGGACCAATAAATCACGTTCCGTTGCTTGCAGATGATATATTAATGTTGATGTTAACAGATTCTTAGTACAAATGTAATTGTTGGTATAATAATCCGATCATTTGCAGCTTGTAGCATCCGCGCCTAATTTCCCGTCAGGTACTGTGGATCCTGTGCCAGAAGTAGCCAAGGTATATATATATATATATATATATATATATATATATATATATATATATATATATACATATATATATATATATTCATGTGAGTTCAGCTTGGAAGCAAGTATGGGATTCCAGTGCATGTTGATGCATGTCTAGGAGGATTTCTTATTCCATTTATGGCTGATTGTGGATTCAGTATACCTATCTTTGATTTTCGAAATCCTGGTGTGACTAGTATCAGTTGCGACACTCACAAGGTAAGTATAATTTCCTGCTCCTCCTCCAGTATCGTTTTTTTTTTTGTTTTTCACGTTTCACTCTTCGATATTTTCTTTAATTTAGTACGGCTGCACACCGAAAGGAAGTTCAGTAGTAATGTACCGTTCCAAGGAATTATTGCACTACCAATATTTCTCAGTTCCTGAGTGGACCGGTGGAATTTATGCTACCCCGACCATATGCGGTTGGTTAGAAAAAGAAACTCTTTTAACACAATTTTGTAGTGTGCTCTACATAGGAAGCCGTGCTGGAGCCAATTCAGCCGCCGCTTGGGCCACATTATTGTCATTTGGTAGAAATGAATATCGCAAAAGATGTGAGGCGATCATTTCCAACGCAAGGAAAATAGCAGCAGGCATAGAAACTATCAACGGATTAGAGGCAAGTTAATGCAGTCATTGAATTATGCTGGAATAATTTGGTACTGCGAAAAAATTAGATTGAAGATTCAACAAAAACCAACATAGTTTCCTTGTGGACGTAGTCAATGATAACCGATGAGACACTTTCAATTCTTGATGTTATCCTCGCAGTATTTTCATCGTTGATAAATTATTGCTCTCTCATAACTTTGAAGGGCGGGTGTGGCGCAGTCGGTGGGAGGTCCGTTGTAACCACACAGTAAAGGGTTCAAAACCGCCCTAGTGCAGACCAAATCTTTCATCCCTCCGGGGTGGATAAATTGGTACCAGACTTGTCTGGGAGGATAAAAACACTGACCTGATCATCGGCTGGCCTCCGCAAGTCATTGTTTAGGCCAGTACGCGTTCCAAAACCTAAACGATTACGAATTCCAGCAAAACGCGTTGGCGCATCCTAAGTGGATTGATACGCCAGAGACTTCATCCTTACTTTACATAACTTTGAGGTTCTCAACATATTTCGCGGTACATACTCACGAACCATTCGCTATGAATTATTCGTTCTCTTGGAGTTGTTGATTTGATTGAAAACATTCTTTTCATTTTGTTCGGATGGATTCTGGACCTCTTCTAAACTTGTGATATTCTGAAAAGTTCTGGAAATCACGCGCTTTCTCTTGCCCATTAATACATATTTTGCCTACAAATGACATCGTGTTTGAATTTGTTCACTTCTTGGATCAATAGTGTTCCTTTAGTCACAAATACGGTTGTGTTCATTCACTGTTTAACATAAGTTTTCAGCTTCATGGCTCTCCAGACGTATCGGTGGTTGCTTTCAAGAGCTCATCATTCAATATTTTTGCAGTTAGTGATAAAATGAACAAGAGAGGATGGAATTTGAACACTCTTCAGAATCCTAATGCGTATGTTGGAACTGCTACTCTTTTCTTCTTTATTTTGTCTATAGAACAATGACGGTCACCACTCTGTTCTTTGGAGATTTCATATTCATTCATATATGGGATTTCATTATTTTGCTTCTTTGATCGAGATCTTTATTTTCAAAAGCGTTTGAACATCACCTAATTGACCCATTATTTGGTTGTGAAAGGATTTTCTTTAGTATTCACATATGTCTTACCTACAATCACGCCAGTCAAAAGGTGGTTGATTCTTTTCTCAAAGATCTCGCAGAAGTTACTACTGAAGTGATTGTCAGCTCCGACAAAGGAGAAAAAAGTCCCACGGTATGAATTTATCACAGTCTAGTGCGTCAAACTTCAAAAGCAAAGGAGCTTATTCCAGGCAGCTCTCTACGGAATGGCAGCTCAAATTCCCGACAAGTCCTTAGTGGACGAAATGACGTTTGAGTTTCTCGATGCGTGTTATGCGGAACCTCCTCAACACTAATCTGGCAGTTCTCGTTGGAAATAATTGGTGTTATTACTATCTCATTTAATAATGCTATTACGCTGCTGTGGACTACACTTGTTTTAGTCACTTGTTTTAGTTGGAATTTGCAAAATCTATCATTATTATTATTTATTTGATTGGTGGTCATCCTTTCACATCGCGGATGGATCTACACTCGACATGTTGTGTAGCGGTGACGCAATGCGTCTTGAATGCGTCTACAAATCCCTCTCTACGGAACGGGGAAGTTCTCCGGACCATTGTAGTTTCTTACTTTTTTCAGCACAACAGTGTATGAATAGAATTATGTAATTTTAGCGAAGTCCTTTTTTTTAACAGTCTCTTTGCTTGTTTTGCTCCTAGGGCTTCCTTAAGACTTTAGTTTGTACTGTCCTTTTTTGCGTAACTGTATACTGTTGGCATTCTTCAAAATCGTTATGCTAAGAAAACCTTTCTCCCCTGATTCCAAAGCATCTCCTCTTCATAAGAATTGGATTTCTGCCACCTCTATCCGTAACTGTGCATAGCTATCCTTGGTTGAGCACCCATTTTTGGGGTTTGACTGCGACTGCTAGTAATGCAATGCTAATCATGAACAACTACACAGAAAGTTGAACAGCATTTGAATGTGTGATGATCTTGGAGGCGCCCTAAGAGTGAAAGAAATGATAAAACTAATGGCAGTGTACTTTGCGTAAACTACGTAATCCAACCCATGCATTAAAAGTGGACTTCCGTAGGAAAGAACTAGAAGGAGAAAAGAGGTCTATATAACTTTCCCCGTACTATAGAGAAGGCTCAGTGCATCCCTACACAGGAGACGCATCGCATCAGGTGGGTTATGCCTATACTGGGTTCATAGATTATGTGGAGGAGGGTGATTCCGTCCATTTCTTCCTATGTGCCGTAAAAAACGGTCCCGAAGATGTGACTTCGAGCATTCCGGGGCACAAGATGAATTTTGCTGAGCGCGACTTACGGTAACCACACATTTAGGCGCGCCAGCTTTGTGCACGCGCCGCAACTTCCCGTCCGTTTTTTTTTAACGGAAGATAGGAAGAAATGGACGGAATCGCCCTACTCCCCATAATCTACGACCCCGTATAGGCATAACTCACCTGAAACCCGCACCCATCCCAGATTCGTGGAGTGATACTTTTAAGCCGACTCTGAATGTTGTCAAGTTGTTGCAGAGGATATTTTTTTGATTAATTAATAGATTCGTTTATTCGTTTGTAGTGCCCAATAACGTCCTTCGTCGTTTGCTGACGGTCACAGTACTTGTGATATTCATTTCACTTATGCCATAGATGTGCAGGGATCGTTTTAATTGTGACCAATATGTGATATTTTTATAACATATTCCATTGATTACTCGAAGTGATAAAACTCATACGAACATAAAAATTTATGAAGGATATTTTTTGTTCACTGGGTATGTCGGAAAATTTCGCAATGAGTTATTTCTGTAAAGCTTTTCCCATATTTATTCTGAGAGGAAATGCTCTTTCCAAGGGATGCTGTTGCGATTACGACCAAGTCGGGGTTTTATTTTACTAAAACGCTGGGTTTCCGTCAAACTTGAGAAGTCTCCGGAACCAAAGTTCAGTCAGTCTGCTGCATTCCAGGTGAGCTTCTGTTTTTTTCTTTTTGAAATTGTTTCTCGCAGGAATTCTGTCGTAGATTGTTATCGTAGTGCATGCATTCTAACGAAACATCTGTTAAAATAGGGACGAAAGCGTGGTGCTGGTGTTGCACAACCAGCTTTTAAGTTCGACTACTACAGTAGCGACGAATTTGGTACGAAAAAACTGATCTCAATTCTCGGAAGTCTTGTTGTTTTCGTCCTGTACTTCGGATACTTGAGGTACCATACTATTTTGATTCCATATTTGGTACCAAAGAAGAACTAGTTGTTAATGCAGAGCGTTCCAGAGAGCCATCCGATTTGGATGAGATATGGAACACACCGCCGCATATCCTCACAGCTAACTTGGAGCGAAAAATGCTCCGTGACCAAATCAGGGAGGTGGGCGTGCGTTTATCAGGTTATGTTTTTCTTCGTTATACAGCGTAAATTTCGCTTTATAGGCTGAAGCAAAAAATCAGGATACTACATTATTGAAAGCACAACTAGAATATGTAGACGTCAAAGAAGCAGCCCTCCGGATACAGTTCCAAGCAAAAGAGAACAAGAAAGCGTCACTTTGACTCTTATTTTTTATTGCGTTTATAGAAGATTTGATTTTATTGTCTCGTATTTACTGTGGAACTTGTTTTTAATAATTGATGATGGGGAAGCCCATAGATTTATGAAATGCAGTAATGAAGTTCTGAGAACCACAAACTACGAGCCAGCTAGAAGTAAATAGAACCCTTCACATCCCTTCAGAGCTAGCAATCCTCAAAAAAACTCAAATAAGTAGGTGAGAAAAGTCACTGCAACGTGGATTATTCTGTCTCATAATTGCACAAATGCATGAATCTCCTAACTTGCGAAGAAAATAAAAAAGTCTCCTCAGGCGCTTTCAAAAAGAAGATTCTTGAAATATGGATTTGAGATTAGTAACCCCTTAGCTAAGACAACATAGATAGTACATGTGTAAAATGTGTAACATGAACAAGAATAACAACTCACCATTAGCATTGTTTTTGCTCTGGTGCTCTTCGGCTACAGACCGTTCTCCAGAAGACTTGTATACGCAAGTTAGTCTGCACTCCTACTACCGTTGTGCATGGAAATTGGCTACAAGAGCTATACAGGGTGCCATTAGAATTCAACAGCAAACGTCCGACGAAAAAACTGTGTATATCTATGCAGAAACTCGTTCATTTAGAGGCAGCATACCACGAATCCGACGTGGTGAGAGAATACGCGAGAAAAGTGGAAGATGGAATTGAAGATTGCGTGATCCGGGGTAATTCCGTATCAAGTATCAACTTCCTTGCTGGGGCTACTACTTCTTGCCCACCAAGGTTGTTCTCAGGAAGGAGAAAACTGGATGTGTTTCTATCAATAGCAAACTAGAAGGATAAAAGATAAAGAGCTTAGCGCTAATCAATCCGCTTGGGAAGCTTCACCATGTTCACTTCAATTCAGAATCGTTTGAGGTTTACAACGTGTAACTAGGCTGCACAGTGACCTGCGGGGGCCAGCCGATGTTTCAATTCAGTGTTTTCCCTCTCTCAGACATGTCTGGTACCAATTATCGACCTCGGAACGATGAAAGGCCTAATTGGCACTAGGACGGATCCGGAACTCCGATCGATAGTGCTAATACAGCGGAACATGTTAGCAACTGCGCTACTCTCTCCTAACGGCAGCTAACACAGAATAAAAGAAAAAAGGGAGAAATAAAAGAAAACACTTTCATTTAGGAAGGGAAAACACCGCTCTTGGCTGTTGTACATCGATGGACTTATTTGTGAAGATCTATTAATTGGTCTTCAACTCCATTATCCGTTGATGCATAGTGTAGTGCCAAGTGAAGTGGTGATTTTTTAGTCGCTTTTCCAAGTAAACGCATACACTCCCGAAACTGAACATCTCAAATTTCATGGGCTGCCTCATTTTGGAGCAACCAAAAAGTCGAGTGTAAGTTCACTTCGTATCTATTCACTATTATCTCAAATGATTGCTCTTTTACCCGAGTAAGAGTACACATCCAAGGACTGAGGAGCAAAAATAAGATTGTTCTTAATCTTTTCTGACACCTGCAACGAATTCTCTACAAACTAATGCACCATTTGAATTTATATAGTTGGCTTCGCAATCTCTTACCTCTTTTTCCTCTTAGAAGCACGCTAAATACAGTCCAGAATCCAAGCAGTAGTGATTGAGATAGCGCGGGAGAAATTCAGATCCTCTCGTGTAGTGACTGCAATCACACGACCCGTCATAGAAAAACGCTACCTTTTCGAATTTATTCGCGTGAGAATGTATATACAGTTTGGAGTTCGGTTTTAGTTGTGGTCCCTGGACGCTGTATCTCGAGGAGCATGTCAGGTGTAGTTCCACGGATTTGGTGCCTTTTTGTATGACTTTTTCCGACATTTCTTCGTTAATTTTTCTTTATTTTTGGGTGGTTTTCTTCTCAGTGTTATTCCGGGCGCTTGGGTTCATTGGGAGGTTTTATTCCATAAATTTAGTGTTTCGTGTGTCATTGTAGTTACATCAACGATAAATTATCTAGTTTCGATTTCCAGTGATGGGGAAGGAATCTCGTTCAGATCGGGATCGAGAAAGGGATCGCCGTGACCGGGATCGGCGGGACAGAAAAAGATCAAAGTCCCGGGATCGAGATCGGGAACGTAGACGAAGTAGAAGCAGGAGTCGGAGCAGAAGCAGGTGTATTTTTGGTCCTCTCGTCGTAATTTATTTTTTCTTTACAACTTGAGTTTATCTAATTTTTGCTTTCTTGATGCATACATTTTCTGTAACATATTAACCTTTAGGTCTCCACGTCGTGATAAAGATAGAAAGAGAGGTGACAAATACAAGGATAAAGACAAGGACAAGAAAAAAGATGTTGACAACGAGAAGAAAAAACAGGAGAAGGATATTACTGCCATAGTTGAAATGAAGGATAAAGTGTGTCGTCGGCTCTAAGATAATACTTTTGTTCAATAGAAATTGCGTTAAACCTTACTATTGTTATTACAGAATGAGGCGGGCACTGAACTTGAGCGCATCATGGAGGAAAGACGGAGAAAAGTCGAGATTTGGCGTGCACGTCGAAACAAAGCAGCGAACGCCGCAGAGCAGGCTGAAAAAGAAGAAAAGGGAGAGGTACTGAGTGTTGTTTCTTCTTAGTTCATTTGCCCCAAATTTGAATTCCTATCCATTCTTTCATCAGTGTTCGAACATTAACGGCAAAGATAATCCTGAGAAGAAAATGTGGAGTCTTGAAGATGATGAAGACGATGATATGGAGGATTTAGGAACCGCTGTGAAACAAGAAGATCCCAAAGAAGCTGAAGAAAAAAAGTAGGAAAGATTGGAATTTCAGATGTTCTATTTTATTATAATCTGACATAATTGTGTCCTGTGTGTATATTAGCGTTCCTAGAAGGCTCTTAGTTATATTAATCCTTTACTAATGGTCAACCTACACTAATGGTCCGTCGAATTTCGAATTCCACGCGAATTTAATAAGATCTTCGATTTAAACAATTTACTGATTATCCCGTCAAGTTTCACGACAGACATCTTCCCAGATAGCGTTTTAATAGTGGCTCAATTTACTGAAGAGGAATGCCATTTAAAACTGTATAGATTTAGTAGCTTTTCACACAATGCGCGAGTGCTGGTTGCACGAACGTTTAGCCGTTGAATATGCGAACAAATATGGATTGCTGTGTAACATCATCCGTGGGCCATCCGTAGAGTATTTAATCTACACGGAATGAAGAGTATAGCTTGCAAAGTGGTACATCTTTCGATCACTCGTTCGTTTTCGACATGCCATCATTTTTTGCTTATTGAAAAGTTTTTTTCGAAGATCTGGAAAGATTCCAGTGCTCCTCCTACCGAGATTTTTTGATCTTGTGAGCTGATATAAAATAGTGCATTTTATTTTGTAATCACTTCTGTAGCGCATCTTATTTTAATCCCTTCTCAGTGATGTTATCGAGCTTCTGCGCCAATTTCTTGATATATTTTCGGCAATTCTCTTCCCAAGGCTCCTACAGTTATAAATCTTAAGTGCAGTCTCATACGAAGAATTCCTCTTAATTATGAGTTTCTCTGTACCTAACTGTTTATCGTGGATAGAAGCTTTGCAGACCAACTACAGCTGATGACGATGATGAGGATCCCCTCGATGCATTTATGACTGGATTAAGGAAGGACTTGCAGAAGGACAGACCGACGGTATTTGTACGGTTTTGCCTAATCATTTTCCATGACTGCAAAATTACTTCAGGGAGGCGTCCGCGTTGTCACTATCAATACAACAAAAGAGAAAAACAAAGGAGTTGTTCTTGAAAACGAGGACAGATCTGACTTCGTAGTAGAGGACATTGATATGGAGCAGGTAATTTTCATTGGTTTATTTCTCTGGTGAGAATTTGCTTTTGTTAACACACCATGTTGTGTGATAGTCTAGGCTGCGGCAAGCTTGTGTCACAAAGGTCGTATGTTACCAGTAACTGACCATACCAAAATCTATTACCGACCATTCCGCAAGGATTTCTATGTCGAGGTTTGCTTCAACTATTTCTTTTTCGCTTTTTTTCTTTCTTTCTTTCTTCTTTGTCGGGAACATTCAAATTAGTTAAACACGAGCACTTTCCTCTTCTCGACGTTTACGATCGTTGTAGCCTCTCGAATTATGTTCGTTTTCTGCCTTTAGATTGTACTTAAAATGAATTTGTCATTTCTTTTTATCATCTTTTTGTTTGGTATTCCTCGAGGTTTCTCTTGAATAAGTTAACGGGCATGCGGAACTATAACTGAAGACAATGCATTTTTTTTTTCGAAATTTCGACAAATAATTTATATTTCGTCTTGTGGTAGGCATATTTTTTCTTGTAAACAACACTAGAAGTGAATATTCGGCTCTTAGCAAGTCAACCAGTTTCGTATAGCTTTCTTCTTCTTTTTTCTTGTGATTTCGTCAGAAAATAAAACATTTATTGAAGTCTTCGCGTAAGATTCAGATAAGACCACATGTTTTCTGAAAAATGACTCAGTTAGACTAGGTAGTGGAAGTGTTGTTCAATAAGTAGTTAGCGATTCTTTGAAATTCCCATTCTTAACGTTTTCGTAATTTAACTTGTATTTCTTCTTGTTCTTCTAATTTCGGAAGAATTTACAAGTGTTCAATCTCGCTATTTTTGCTGTCCAGTGAATGGAATATTGCTGGTAGCCCATTTCATGCATGATTGTTCAGACACCCGAAATATCGAAGATGACAAAACTGGAAGTCCGCGCTTATAGAGAAGAGCTGGACGGTATTGAAGTTAAAGGAAACAAATGTCCGAAACCGATCAAAACATGGGCTCAATGCGGTGTGGAATTTAAAATTCTTCAGCAGCTCAAGAAGTAAGTCAGGAGGTGCAAAAATCAAAACCTTTTCTATCGTTTCGTGTTCGTACTTGCTCGTGGAATTTTGCCAATTTATGAAGTATGCCAATTTATACAGAAGTTTTATGAAGTAGGAGTATTTTGAAAAAAAAAATTGGTTTTACCGCTTTGCATCTAGGTACAACTACGCAAAACCCACTCCAATTCAAGCACAAGCAATACCTTGCATCATGGCTGGGCGTGATATCATTGGTATTGCTAAGACTGGATCAGGAAAAACACTCGCATTCCTTCTACCCATGTTCCGTCACATTCTGGACCAACCTGAGTTAGAAGAGCTCGATGGACCTATCGGTAAATCTACAACAGTTTGCGACCTACATTACTCTACTTATTGGTGAAAATAAATTAAGGTCTCATTATGTCTCCTACACGCGAACTCGCAATGCAAACTTGGAAAGAGGCAAACAAGTTTGCGAAGGTAGCCAATTGGTTATGGGCTTCCTTTGTTTGTTTATTTACGTTTGTTGCATTCTCAGTTACTTCATTAATCTCTGTAGTTTTTCTGGGCCGAGATTATCAGTCGATGTATGTTTGATTTCGACAATTTCCACTAAAGTAATCGTTTACATGATTTTGCATAATTTGGTCTTACATTTTTTCGAAGCTTCTAGTTTCATCTTTATTTTTTTATTTGTTTATGGCATATTAAGCATTTTTAGGTTCTTGACATCCGCGTTGTTTGTGTATACGGTGGTGTAGGAATATCTGAGCAAATAGCTGATCTGAAAAGGGGTGCGGAAGTGATTGTTTGTACTCCAGGAAGGATGATAGATATGCTCGCAGCCAATAGCGGTGAGTCGGAATAGGTTCTGCTTATTAGTTTTTCCTTCCAAAAATGCCTTGTCAAATGTTTGTTTTTTTTTTCAGGAAAGGTAACGAATTTGCGGCGAGTAACTTACCTAGTCTTGGACGAGGCAGATCGAATGTTCGATATGGGATTTGAACCTCAGGTGCGGATGTTTTCTACTACACGGTGTTTCAGCGGAAAAAAAATGTGGAAGCGTTATAATATAGGTGACGAAGATAATTAATAACATACGCCCTGATCGACAAACTGTGTTGTTCTCTGCAACGTTCCCACGACAGATGGAAGCTCTTGCACGAAAAATCCTAGACAAGCCAATAGAAATTCAGGTATATTCGTAACTTTCCTCGTGGTTTCCTTTGTGTTGTTATGACCCTTTACAGGTCGGTGGTAAGAGTGTCGTTTGTGCTGACGTTACTCAAAATGCAGTGATCTGTGAAGAGCATCAAAAATTGCTGAAGTTGCTCGAGCTTCTTGGAATTTACTACGAAAAAGGAAACGTTATTGTTTTTGTCGACAAGCAAGAAAAGGTGAGAATTTGTTACGTCCGAAAGATATTGTGTACGTTTTTGCTCATGAACATATATATATATATATATATATATATATATATATATATATATATATATATATATATATATATATATATATATATATATATATATATATATATATATATATATATACATATATATATATATATATATATATGTATATATGTTAAAGATTGCAGGAGAATTCGTTCGCCTGGAATTGACAAATAGATTTTTTTACATAATCGAGCTTATCTTTTCCTGTGACCTAAGTGCTTCTGGATTTGAATTGACAGGCGAATATACTTCATTTCGCGTCAGTGTACGCAATCCAGAAAGAAGCTGTAAACGACTCAATCACCTTGAAGAACGGCTACGATACCTTACAACGCGCAACCCTCGTTCACCTCGAATCATATATTGTGTATGGGAGATCGCATATTCGTCAATTTTGTGTTATTCTGCCTTTCCGCTCCACACGCAGTGCTGAAACAAGAATCAGGCAGGCAACCTCTGGATGAACGTCCAGCAACCAGGACTCTGAATCCGTAACAATTTCAAAGACCAAAAAGGCTCAAAAATAAATTGGAAAAATCTCAGAAATCCATCATTTCCATAAGATTTTCGAAATGTATGTCCACGATAATGACTTATTAGTGGACATTTTGGTGAAATTGTTTAGTAGTTTGTATTCCTAGAATACATTTCATTTGTTCAGGTCATTTGATTTATTCATTAATGTCCGAATGAGGTGCATCCACCATTGCTTCTCCTAGCCTATGCGTCTGAAATGTGGAAACAGTAGTACCTGACAGCCGAAAAAAATTTACTTTTGCGTCAGTTCAGGAGTCCAGTGATTGAAAGATGAACTTGTTAGATGGACCACAATTTTCTTTATTCTTTTCTTTCATTTTATAGGCCGATGACATTGTTTCTCAACTAATGCGTAATGGATATTCGTGCGCACCTCTCCACGGAGGGATTGACCAGTTTGACCGAGATTCCACCATTACAGATTTCAAGGCTGGAAACATTAAGATATTGGTAAGTATTTTGTTAGCTCTATTCCGCATGTCCATGATGCTATTTAGCAAATATAGTAGAGTTAAAACGGCATGAAACACCGTGCAGTCGTCTAAGCGGTTATGCTCGAAGCGGTGCGGTGAAGCTTAGCGGTTAGGGGCGGTAAGAGGTAGAACTCCTGGTACCACCGTTCTTTTCTGGACTTTGGGGTGGTCCCACCTCGATTCCAACCGATATCTCCACTGCGCCACTTTGAGCGCGAACGCTTACGCAGCTACACTGCGCTTCTTGTCATTTTGACCCGACTATATGCGATTGTCATAGTATTCGTTCTTTAGGTTGCCACTTCTGTCGCTGCACGCGGTCTCGATGTGAAGAACCTTATACTCGTAGTGAACTACGATTGTCCTAACCACTATGAGGACTACGTTCACAGGGTGAGTAGCCATGAAAATGAATATTCAAGCTACGAGTGATATTCTTGTCAGCCTCCAGGTAGGAAGAACAGGGCGTGCTGGAAACAAAGGCTACGCTTACACTTTCATCCTTCCGGAACGTGAGTATATTTGTATACTTTCAACTTTCTCCCGAACATTTGTAGGTGATCCAACATAGTAATAATTAGGTACTCCTCCTGTACTGAAAGCACTAAAGAGATTGTAACTTGAAGGAGCTGAAAATGATCTTAATCTATCTTGTAAGACGATCTTGATCTACTTACACAGTTCGAACGATAAGTTGAAATTGCTGGAATTCCTCAGTTTTGGCTGTTTCGCTTTGTTTGAGTTACAAGCACTGTGCTCACTGTGTATTCGGAAAAAATTCAAGTGGAAGCGATTTCAAGGATGTTAGAACTCTCCGTTAATTGTTAAATTCGAACAGAAATGAAGTAGTTCAAGCAGAAAGAAGTGCATTTTGGGGTTCTACACACAGCAATTGATATGGCGTAACTATGGGTTTGATGAAGAAGACGAGACACAGCCGAAAAAAAGATGCTCCGCTGCTCCTCCTGCTTTGAACTACCTTTCCAGAAATTACAGAAACGCAGGCAGACAGCAAAAGAAAAGGAAGTGTTGTAGGCGTATTGGAACGCTCCATCGAAAAGGTGATGTTAGTAGCATGATTATTCACCAAATTGGAATAGTGGATCCGTTGTTCTACCATGACAGCGGAATTGGAGGATCAGAGATCCTGATGTACTTCTCAAAGTAAAATTACTTGAGTCATGCCCATGGCGCATTTTCACCAAAACTGTTGAATTTCGATCGTCGGTGAACCTGTTCCACGATCTGGAAAAGTACAACAGGAACACACCCGACCCCATTGTCAGATTACCAAAAAAAAAAAATCTTCAGAACAAAGGCATTGTGTGAGTACTTAGGAGTGACTGTGCGAATACTTGGGAGTGACTCTAGCGCACTCCAAGTGGATTTGCTATCTCATTAAATCCTATCGAAAGAAGGAGGATTGTCTCAAATGTATCTCTTAAATCCGCTGTTTTTAGATCAAGAGCGCATGGCAGGTGAAGTATGCCGTGCATTTGAAACAGCTGGAGCTAAACCACCTGCCGAACTTAAAGCTATGTTTGAAAAGTTCAAAGCGGAGATGGCTGCCCAAGGAAAAGAAGTACATCTTGGTGGTAAAGGGTGTGTTTTTTTGCTATGTAATCGTTACTGTATATAGTCACGAAATACATTTTTGCTCGTCACTTCTACATATTCAGTTTTGCTGGAAGCGGCTATAAATATGATGAAGATGAAGCAGAAGCGGATGCTACAAAAAAGAAGATGACGCGATTGGTTGGTATAGCTTTTTCAACAGTTAATATATTCAATTTGAATACCCCTTTCTCTGTTACATAGGCTACATGTTACTTTAATAGTAGCAGAAGAATGCCGCTGCTGACTTGGTTTGGGACGAGGTTTGGGGAAGGAATGCATCACATGATCTTGTTTAAAAATCAATATTATGAAATGATCAGGTTTGTGGAATGGAACATGGAGCTGACGACGATGATGAGTTAGATGAGCAGCTGTCTATGATGATTAAATCGAAACGAAGAGTGGTAGAAGGCCAAATGGGACAAAATGGCTTGAAGAAAAATTCAGATGTTGAAGACAAGGTCAGTTTTCGGTTCAAAAGATTTTTTTTTTGCGACGTTGATGCATTTTCTTTCTGATTGGGTTGCAACTTCACTATACGTTATAAATTCCATCGTCGTCCAGCATCTTTTCACCGACTAGAAACTTGATTGCTTAAAACCAAACGAAGTGAGCAATGTTTGCACCTTCTGAAACATGAACCTCGGAAACAGTATCCTTTACAAAGATACTAGAAGAGAACGCGCAAGAGTAATGCTAGTACCATCCTAAGAATTATATAGAGAAGTGTGATGTTCTGTAGCATGGCATGATCCGTAGGATATTGTTCGATGGTGCACTGCAAAAGTTGCTTCCAAAGATTTAACATATGGTCGGGTCAAAACATGAAGTGCGGTACGGTGCGCGTAAGCGGTTGCGCTCAAAGCGGCGCGGTGGGGATGGAATGGTTCTAGCGAGGGTCCTCATGCGGTCCTAACCGTTACGTTCCACCGCGTCGCTTCGAGAACAGCCGCTTACATAATCGCACCGTGCTTCATGTCGTTTTGACCTCACTATACTGCTTACTTAAAGAGCGATACTCCTTTTTACTTATTTTTCAATTCTCACACCCTCTTTTATCCCTTTCCGGCTTGGTAATTACAAAAGTGTGACAAAGAGTTTGTTACTATCGAAATATTGGAAAAATATGGTAACTATAAGAGATAGGTGAAAACCAGTGATTCTATTGTATATCAGAGTTACATTGTAGCAGAAATTGCGGACCTATGAGTACTATTGCAAAAGCTCTTTTATAACCTAATTCATTGTTGTTGGTCTCTATGTTTTTTCTTAAGTACTAAACTTGCGACTTCTGCTATAGGTTTTGTTATGCCATAATGTTTTGTGTTTTGCTTCTGTTTATAGGTAGCTAAAGCAAAAGCAATGGCAGAGAAGTTAGCGACACTAAGAAATCTTAATGCGCCAGCTGAGAAAGACGCTGCGCAGAAGGCTGCCGAGGCTATAATGAAGGTTAATTTTTTTTAAGTCGAGTCCTACATCTTGTTGAGTGCTTGATTCTACTTTTTTGACCAAATGTTCCAGGGTGGTGATATTGCTCCAATCGAAATGACGTCAAAAATGATTGCGAAACAGTTGGCTGATAAATTGAACGAAAAGCTCAATTATATGGGAGGTTAGACAATTCGTTCATTTGGATTTTCAGCGAACCTTGACAAGGGCAAAGAGCTCTTCAGCAGCTCACTTGGACATGAGTTTGAGTAATAGCCCTCAAAAATTTTAATAATGCCGTTTTCTCAAGCCCTTCTCTTTCTCTCCGAGGATGAGTTGGCAACTTTGTCGGTAAATTATGCGAACTGATTAGAGTATAAAGTATTATAAAGTATAAAGCCAAAATTAAATGCTTTGCATTTAATTTTGGCTTTATACTTAAGAAAACATCTTTTTTTATTGTTAGTTAAGGGTCATATTTTCTGCTGATCTTATTATCAGCGTTTTGCCCCAGGGAGCAATGTCAATGCTAACATGATGGTTTCCATCAATTGTTCCTAAGGAAGTTTTTGGTCCTTTGATCTTCAGGGTAGGTGAGAAGGAAAATTGCGCTGAAAATAAATTGGTGCGCACAAGGTTATTTAGTGCATCTCAACCATCAAAATTGCGATAAATGTAGTATAGATTGTAGAGGCACCTTTTTCACGAGATCTCTGGTCTTTCCTGTAGATTTTTCGAGCTATGAAGAACTTCAAAATCAGTAACTTTGATGAAGAGTCTTGACAAACTCTTTGGGTTCACTTCAGAGGCAGCATTTTGCAATCATCTTGTATGTAATATATCACTATCCACTATCCATAGGTGAAGCCCTTCCTACTACAAGCCAAGAGGAGGAGTGGCAGTACTTCGAAGAAGAGCTCGACATCAACGATTTTCCTCAGCAAGTTCGGTATCGTGTGTGCAGCAGGGTAAGTTGTTTTCAAGTTGATCCTACATTATAGCCGGATCAAAACGATATGAAGCTCAGTGCAGTCGCGTAAGGGGCGCAGTGAATCTAGAGGTTAATTCCACGCTCCACCGCAATACTTCGACCTTAGCTGCTTACGCAACTGCACCAGAACTACTTCATGTCGTTTCTAACGCAGATTCGCTGCACCATACCAGAAGGCAACTTGATACTAAAAGAGTCAGGAAAATCCAAAAACTCGAAGTTAGGAAAAGTTGGAGGGGTGACTTGAACTGCTAGAAAGAAAGGGAGTTTTCTGTAATGTTTTGCCAAGTAAATAGTAATAATCCCCATGGACTTGGGGATTTCTTTCTATCAAATTTAATGTCTTTAATTTCATTTAACATTTAACAAATTAACAATTTAACATTTCAGGAATCGTTGGGCCATATATCCGAGTTTGCTGATGTTGGCATTTCGGTGAAAGGTTCTCACTATCCTCCAGGAAAAGAGCCGAAGGAAGGAGAAAGGAAGCTTTACTTACTATTAGAAGCACGACATGAAAGGAATTTGAAATGTGCTAAAGAAGAGATTGTTCGGATAATGAAAGATGCTTTCCGACAGCTTGTAGGTTATGGAGTATTTCACTCTAATACTTCCATTTCTGAAAGTTCAATAAGTTTTCTTGCAGACGGCACAAATGCAACGTGGTGGACCAACTGGTCGTTACAAAGTGTTTTGATATATGTGATCTAGCTCTGCTTGATGTGGTCTCCTGTTTCTGTCCGTACAATGTCGTTTTGATGGAATAAATACTTAGATTCTATCAAGAAAGAAGTATCTCCCGTCAGCTCTGTCGTATCCATTTGATAGAAAATTACTTCTCAATTATGCCAGTCACATATAGATTCACATACGTGAGCTGTGAGAAGGTGGGGTAAGGTCCAGCTCGTAGCTTAGCTCGGACTCTAGCGTCCTCGCTGCAACGCAGCACAAAACACTTCGGGTCGCACCGAAACGTCTGACTATCGATCGCTGGCTATGGTGTAATGCCTCGCCATTCTCCGCAACTTAACAGCTGTCTTATTCTTGGTTGTGATATCGAATGCTTCTGGGCAGTTGTAATGCTAGATCTTATTCGCTTATTTTCATTCATGATTCTGCACTTTCCCTTTTTTGTTCTCATATAAGATGCATAGGAGAAAGTGCCATAATTCTTCATTCACCGAGGCTCATTGAGTGCATTTGGACCGCATAATGCCCTTTCTGAACATCAGATTGGGGTATAGAGCTTAAGCAACGTCCTTTGCCAAATTCTCGAGTTGCTTCTCATGTGTTAGTGCTGGTTTTAAGAGGAGAAGTAATAGAAGTACTATTTTCCTGTCTTTCACTAGTTTTTCATTTAGTTTTGTTGTTTCGCGGTGTTTTTCCTTAAGATCGATGGGTGCTCCGCAGTAAATAGAACTGCACTGCATGGCATACCTGCTGGGGTTTTAAGGTTCATTAATGAAATTAATTAATATCATATGGCCTGCATGTTGATGCATTTTTGGGAGCAGCTGTACTCCTTTATTAACGTTAGATGAAACCATTAGGGGAATCCGTGACGTGATAAGAGGTTAGCCATTTCGCTGATTTGAAAACATGCTCATTCACGCTTTCACGAACCCGGACGTTGAGAGGATTTAGATTCTTATTGTGCTGATATTTAATTGCTTGTTTTCTATTCTGTGTAAATCCGATCGGGTTGACCTCAAGTTGAAAATCTCATAATCTCATATCTAGAAAGTTTTTCTGCTCTTCTTATGGGAAAATCTACGTTATTTCCCATTTCCCGGTGTGATAACTTCTCACTGGGCCGGTATAGGTGCAATCGGTAAGAGGTTTCGCGGTCTGCACAATCGATCGGAGGTTCGAGTCCTCTCTAGTGCGCACTAAGTCCTTTATCCCTCTGAGGTCGATAAATCAGTACAAGACTTATCTGAGAGGATAAAAACTTTGATTTGACACATCGGTTTGAATTGAAGTGAACGCGTTGGAGCTTTCCAACGGTTTGATTAACGCCACTCTATCCTTTATCATTTATTAAAGGCATCACCCACCGAATCTGGGGTGGCACGGATTTCCGGTGGAGTATTTTTGCACGGGATCGTAGATTATTGAGAAAAGGGTGATTCCGTCCATTTCTTTCTAACTGCCGTAGAAAACGGCCCGGAAGATACGGCTTCGAGCGTTCCGGCGCAGTATTTCTTCTCCACTGACACGACAATAACAGTTCCTAATAGTGAACCAATTCATTTATTGATTTAACTGTTGTCAGTTGACTTATTGATTTACCATGTGTTATTCAAAATATAGTGGCAGTGGAAGGGTTCATTCACTGATACTTGTCCCGAAATTCCATAGGTTTCCATGTCTTATTCAAATACTTTTTAAAGTATGAGCTGAATTTCCTCTGAACTTTGATGTTATCCACAATTCCAAATTTTTGAAGTGATTTTCATTTTGAACAAATCGCTAGGAATATTCTTTGGGGTTTTGAAATGTAATTACAATTTATTTCGGCAAACGTAATTAGTAGTTAGAGAGCGTCTGACTGCAATCTGCTCGGATCGAGCTTCTAGCAAATGTATGTACGTAGTGAGTGCTACGCTGGTGTAGATAATAAAAATGAGTTTGAGCTGCCTCTCTCGAATATGAAGCCTGTAAACACCAGAAAACATTATAGTCAGACCCGAAAATATTATAGTATAGACTTCAGAGAGATAATCGAGTCTATTCTCATGTTCTAATTCATAAAACATCTCTTGTGTGGAGGGTCTCGAGAGCAATGACAAGTTTCTCTCGAATCGAGTGTCACTAGGTTTTGGCTCTTTATCGATTTCCCTAACCTTCACAACCATCACGCAGGACAATTTTTGCCTCCCTGTGCAATCGTATCTGAAAACTATCATAAAGTCGGGCCAAAATGACATGAAGCTCGATGCAGTTGCGCAACCGGCTGAATTACCCGGTGGAGCAGTTAGGATCGAGTGGGACCCTTTCCAGCCATTGTTCTTCTATGCCGTTAGCGATGGTGCCACCTCTATTCCAGATATCTCCACAGCGCCTTTTTCGTGCCGCTTACGCAGCTGTACTGAGTTTCATGTCGTCTTGATCCGACTATAAAATGATGAAAGAGGATAAAGTGCACGATGTTGACCAATCCGCATGGGGATCCGGATTGATTAATAACTCTTGGAACATTAAGCGGAATGTTGCCTTAAAGAAATGCGTTCTTGGGACCATGCTAAAAATTGGTCATTGTTTGGTTTATTATCACTTAGATATACTTGAAATTTTTGCACAATCCGAGGACTGAAGACGACTCAGTCTTAAGAACAAATTAGTAATTCAGTAGGAAACTATGAGAGACATCTGTAGCTTCTTTCTTTGTCACAAAAAAATCAACTGTATAAAAAACAAAAACTATAAGCGTTTTTGAGGAAGAACAGTGAAGAATATAATATACACGGAATATATTTTGCAGGAGTCCCTCGTTTCGATGTGAATGAACACTTGCCTAAATCTCGAGCGTGGATCGTCAAATACACAAAAATCCTTAACGTTTACATCCTCCATAACCTCTTTCATTTCTGTGTCCTTGTCGTGGTCCGATCATGCTTTCTTGCCTTGCAGCAACGCTTGGAAAGTACTCTTGTAACCTACACGAAATTATGAATATTGGTGATGTGAAGTACATTTCAAGTAAGAAGAACCTGAACTACGGCACAATTGCGTAAACTCACTTTCGCAGTGGGATCCGCGCTTTTTCTAATCTGGCTGCGACTAAAAATTGAGGACCTCATACCGCAATTTCACCGGCAGTTAGGTCGCTATGACTCGACTGTATTTGGCGATGTACCGTACGTAAAGTACTTATGGAGTTCTTTTCTCGTTAAAATATCTTGTTGTAGAAGAATGTCGGCCACAATGAGGCGAACTCCTGGCCCGACGGATACGATGAAAAGTAGGAAGGTAAGAAATGTACTAGAAACTACTAGAAAAAAGTACTACTAGAAACTACTAGAAAATTACTATTACTATAGTTGGGTCAAAACGACAGGAAGCACCGTTGCGCAAGCGGCCGCGCTCGGAAGCGGTGCAGTGGAGACAGCGGTTGGAATCGAGGTTGGACCATGGCGAACTGCAGAGGTGTGTGGCGGTAGCGTGGATCCTTACACGATCACAACCGCTACGCTCCACCGCTCCGCTTTGCAGCCGCTTGCGCAAATGTCCTTGTTTCATGTCGTTTTGACCCGACTATACTAGAAAAAAGTTGGTCATCGTTTGAAAAAAAAAAGTTTGCATTGAATATTAAATTTGAGAAAGTCCGAAGAATTCTAAATTTCCACCAGCTTATATAACTTTTTATCAGGAAAATTTATATGATTTAGTCAGCTCCAGTTTGCACATTACTGACATTTCATCGTTGTTTTCAGAACGACTCGATTGTAGACAAACTGACAGGGACATTGACACGGAAGAAGAAATCAGTTCATGAGAATCAAGAACCACCAGAGGAAGATGAGGCTCTTGAGGTAAATAAAAGTTGTGTAGAATTACAAAGATTAGAATGAAATGAAGTGTAAGTTGAATCATGTTCTTTTGAGAGCAAAACGTATTTTTGAAGAGGTATTCACAAGCGTGGGTCGAAATACTTGCGTTCTGCTATATTCAGATCGAGATTGAGGGTCGAGAGTCGATTGATGCTTGTTTAGTCCCAGCAATGGCCAAGAATTTAACTCTTGATGAAGGTAAGTTTGCTTCTTTCAAGCAAAATTCGATGTGTTGAGCTTGTAGAAACTGCGAGATTGAGAGTTAATGGTTGTGCTTCGTGAAATCTCTAGTTTTCATTTCTGGTAATTATTAGAAAATCTCTAGGAGAAGTGCGCCGCTACTTAACTAAGGAATCAAGCGAAGATCGCAAGGTTCGTGAACTGATTTCCCTGTTGACCTATTGGATCAACGAGGAATTAGCGGAACAAAGAATTGTGGTAAGTTTGCAGTGTCATTGACCCGAATGTTTTCACAGACAGTTTGTAGAATCTAATCCGGTGTTTTTCATCGTTCCAATGACTTGCAGAGATTACTAATAAGGCTGCGAAGTTGCTCATTAGAAGTGATCTAGGACTTGTAACATCTCAGAAATAAAATTTGAACAACTGCGCAGAAATGTAAACTGTTTCGTCCGAGTCGTTACTTACGTCGTCACCGCGCTCCAAATTGGCTCATGCAGAAAATCCTTTTTTCTGTTTATTTGTCTTGTGAATAAATAGAAGAAATGAGGCAAGCTAGTCACTCACTCATCACTCATCAATGAAAACGATTGTGCAGTCACCCTCATTGACCCAGCTCGTAGAATATAGGAAGGGTACATCCACAGCATACGACATGAATCTAAACGGCAGTTGTGTAAGCGGCTGTGCTCGAAGCAGTGCAGTGGAGCGTGGCGGTTAGGATCGAAGAGGAAGCCTTCCCAGCATCTTTCTTCGAGCAGTTGGCGACGGTCCCACCTCGATTCCAACTTCTGTCTCCACCACGCCGCTTCGAGTGCAGCAGCTTACACAACTGCACTGTGCTTCATGTCGTTTTGAACTTACTATACCCCGCCGCCGAAACCTCAGAATGACCACATTGTTCTCATGTTCATTGTTAAAAGGTGTAATGTTTGATGCTAATTGTGTTATTATTCTTACAATATTATATTATTTCGAGGTTCGTAATCTACAAGAAGACATTTTCGACGGTCAAATACTTCAAATACTTATCGAGAAGCTTGCTGGTATTCGAGTAGGTCACTTCTATTCCATTTCGTTCTCCTATTGGAATCGTTTCTTGACGTCGCGTTGACCAGTCATTTTCAGATCGAAGTCCCAGAGTTAACGCAATCTGAAGAAGGGCAAAAGAAGAAATTGGAGTTAGTCGTCCAAGCAGTGAATCGAATTGTAACACCAACAGAACAACCGAGATGGGACGCAGAACTTATCCATTCAAAGGTTGAAATGTTTGTTCTTGTTTTTTTTTCATTTCATGTGATGAAAGTTGAAGCAGAAAGAAGCCGGCAAAATGAAGTTGGATGGGGGGACGCGCTCTTTTTTGGAGGTGTTCTTCTTCTTATCATTTGCGTATCATGGTAGCCCATTAGTGATATAAATTACAGAGACGCTCAAATTAATGAACAAATTTTAGATGTAAATGACAGGACTACAAAACCGAAAAAAAAAACTGAACAACTGCGGCAAATGCTTCTCTATTACTGTGAAGCAGGAAATAATTTTGTTCAGGAACGGGATCAACTGGTAGAAAATTGTGCTCGGTGTACAATCAGTTCCTAGGAGTTTAACCATTTTGAAAGTATTGACTTTATGCTGAGAGTACTGTGTAGGGGAGAGGACCACAGGTGCCCATCTCCTCCAGTCGATGCTTCTTTGTAATAAGTACAACTACAAAGTTATCCTGGTTACGCGCAACTATGGGGAAAAGGAACGAAAAATTTTCCAGAAAAAGAAACTAATGAACTAAAAATTTGAGTACACTACCGACTCTATCGCCCTACTCTTTATTGTCCCGGTGGGCAGAGGGACGGAGCAGTAGCGACCGTCTCCACCAGGGACGTGACGCCTAAGGTCGGCACATTGTTTCATCGGTTACTATGTCCTGCTTTTGATGCGCAATGCTGGAGTTAGGCAAGACGTGTGGTTCTTTTTGCTGCGAAAAATGGAGAATAGAAACGCTGACCCGACACGTACTAGTGTAACCCCACCAAGTCACTGTATAGGCCAGTTACACGTTCGTAAACCTCAAATTGTTCTGAGTTGAAATGAACGTGGTGGCGCATCCTAGACGGACTGATTAACACCAGACAATTTATGTCACTTTATTTTATCCTTTGCTCTGGATTGCCTAAGATCCACAGAATTCTTAGGAGAAGGAATTTTGCAGAATTGCAGGATATCGTCGCTATCATGCAAATACTGATAGCAATGGTTCTCCACTTCAGAGCACCGATTCGCCTGCCTGAGCACGTTTCCGTTAAGGTATCGTCTATTTCTTTCATATTTTCGTTTATTTCTTTGTGACATTTGCAATTGGGAAGTTTTTTAATCCTTATTTTTTTAAATATATATTTGGGATTTCAAGACAGCTTGAATTAATTTAATTATTATGAGACAGGTCACTTTAGATGCTCGTTGCTTCAAAGCAGCAAGGTCACTCGCGATCTGAGTTTGTTACGGAACAACTTACAACAACCCAACCAGAACTCGGCCTGAAGGTGAGAGTTAGGAGCTCGAGCCCATCGTCTAATCGGTTTTTATAGTTGGGTCAAATAAACGTGAAGCACGTGTGCAGTTACGCAAGCACGTATGTATTCATGTATCTGCACTTGTGCTTCATATCGTTTTGACCTGACTATAATATAACCCTTTTGTTACTTGATTCAGGGAGAGAGAGACGCCTTTGACACTTTGTTCGACTACGGACCAGATAAGCTGGCACATGTGAAGACTTCGTTATTGGCCTTCTGCAACAAACACCTTAATAAGATTAATCTTGAGGTGATCATTCTTCCGAATGATTTGTTGTTCAGTGACTGATCGTTCCCTTAATGAGTTTTAAATTATGCATATTTTTCAAAGTACAAACAATCCTTGTTTTCAGGTCAACGATCTAGAAACCCAGTTCCAAGATGGGGTTTTCCTCGTTCTTCTCATGGGTCTTCTGGAGGGATACTTTGTCCCTTTACATGCTTTCCACCTCCAGGTTAATCTTGTCCTCCATTGCAATCTTTGGTCACTTATCATTGGTTTTAGGATGTTTTATTACCTTTAAAGAATTCAACGGTAATTATGGTAACTACTAGTTTTGTGAAGATCAACACATAATAATCGAATCAGTGCGCAAACGTTCACTAAACAAATTCTTTTTTGACAAGCAGAATTCTGTGGGATTTTTTCGATGTGTTTTCTTTTGTACAAATATGCCGGTTATTCGATAGGTTGCGGAGCTTTTCCAACTTACTCTCTGTATTAGTCTTTTTTCCAGTTTGTGTGCGTCTTCATAACCGTACGTTTCCGAGCGAAAGTAAATTCTGTGAGCTGAATGTTTTTACATAGCAAGTTCTAGTTGTTATTCTACGTCAAAGAAGTAGCTCATTTACCATTGTAAGAAATTCGTGATATCCTATCAATTTTAAAGGCAGCATATCAGGAATCTGCGGTACGGATTTCAGGTGGAGTATCTGCATACGGGGTCGCAGATTATGGATACGGGGGTGGTTCCGCCCATCTCGCCCTGAATCACTGCAAGCAGCTGGCCCCTGAATGCTGTTTTGTACGATGCCTTCTATTGCAGCGCGCCATCTTTGCACGCGTAGCGTCCCTTACCGCCTATCGGGACAGTCCGGATTGATTTTTGACGAATCGCAGGGCGGAGGCGGCGCAAGGGATGGAGCGTTGCAATAGATGGCGTCGTACAAAACAGCATTCTGGAGGCGGCTGTTGGCAGTGATGCACGGAGAGATGAGCGGAACTACCTCCGTCTCCATAATCTACGACCCCGTAATCGTGCACTCCACCTGAAATCCGCACCACCTCAGATTCGTGGTATGCTGCCTTTAAGTAAACACCTTCCGTCAAGCAGTTACAGCTAATTCTTCAAGTTTATGTAAGGGCTAGTACTCAGAAGAAATATGTTTAGGTGACATCATATGAAGAAAAAGTGAAGAACGTCGGATTCGCCTTCAAACTCATGCACGATGCTGGCTTGCCAAAACCTCGTAGTCGAATTCAGGACATTGCTAATGGTGATCTTAAGGTGATAACTTTTATCTAGTTGTAAGTAAGGAAATGTCGTTAAATTCAAAATTCAAATTCCGTTTCATTCCATATTCTCGTCTCATCATTTCCATGCTAACAACCGTTAAGAAAACGAACCAGTAATTTTCCGTTGGCGTAAATTCTGGAGATCTTAAAATAAACTGTAAAAGCGCTATTTTTCCAAAAAAAAAAAAACTACTAGTAATTCTCCACGCACCATTCTTTCTTTCCATACATGTGCACACTTTTTGATGGTCTTAGTGAAGGAAAAAGTTTCATTCCAGCTACGAAATTTCGTATTTCTATTGGAGAAAACTGGAACATGCATCGCGAATAATTATTTATCCTAGCTATATTGCCTATTTTATTGATCCTTTGTTTTTTAGAGTACTCTTCGTCTCCTTCATCTTCTTTTCACCAAATATAAGCATGTCTGAAGCATTGGGGGTGGACAGAGCAGGATAGCTACACAACCTGCTTCACTTGTCGTTCCCAAGTGCTGCGCAAACGATCCTTGCACATCGCTGACCTCCTGCAACTCCATGGCCGTCTCTGCTAGCCTCGATTCCCTCGAACTTGCCCTTACGTCCTCCTCCGCCCGCCCCTTTCTCGGTTATTATGAAATCTCACGAAATTGCCTTAATCGCGATAGTCATGAAATTTCCATTTATTTTTTTTGCTTTTCTCAAGCTAATGGAAAGTGGCAGGGGTTTGTTTGCAGCGTATTTCGTTCAAGCTTCTCTGATGTACGATATTTATTTGTGAAACGCCGCAAGCAAACCCCAGTCGCGTAAAGTTTTCCCTTTTTTTCTTCGGCTGCCATTTGTTTTTTTTTTTCGTGTGCATTATATGAATCAAATGTGCTGCTCTCCAGCAAGATGTTGATAAATCGATTTTAGAAATGTGTTTTGTTCTTCTTTCGTACCATTCGAGTAGCACAAAAACGATTTTCCAGAAAAAAAAAACACTTGTCGAGAATCGCTGTCACGAGAATACTCTGGGCAGCATATTGTTAGCGTAAGTCGATCATCGAATGGGAAAGCGTTAACCACTAAAGATATTATTGCTGGAGAATTCTAAATTACAAACGTTGCGACAGTTTTGACTAAGCTTCAGATATGTCTTTGGTTGCGCAGGTTACACACCGAGATAATAATGCTACCATCTTGATTAGGATAGAACTTCAGATAATGAGCTTGCAGGCTTACATATTTGTTCGAAAATGCCATTATTTGCTTGAGATTCTTAAAACAGTTGTCAGGTGAAACGTTATCAATACACATCAAGCTTCCCTTCTAGCATCCAATGGATCATATGATCATGTTCATGTGGGAACAAAGGATGATAGAAGGTACAGTAAATGCAATGGTAATGCAAGACATCCATTATATTTTGCCTTTCCAGAACCGATGTCCCTTTTGCAATGCTTTTTTTTCTTTTGGAACGGGCAAGGAGTGAGATAACTGTAAAAATTGCATGTGCATAATGCATGTTTTAGGTGAACTGTGTTGCATGGAGTTAAAGGAATCGTGTAAAAGAAGGAGAACGTTGAAGTTGTATTATTGCATGTAATTGCACATCATCATCATCATCATTACACATGGAAAAAAACCGCACTGTAAGAATCTGCATGGGAATGTGCAACACAAGTATATAAGAGACAAACATGTGAACCCATATACCGAAGCAATGACTGGATAGAAAATCTATTTGACTGTGCTGGAAAATCTAGAAGTCAAATTGAATATTATAGTCGGGTCAAAGCGACATGAATCACGAGTGTAGTTCTGGTGCAGCGATTGAAAAAAAACTGCAGTGATTGCTGGTGCCAGTAAGGGTTTCACCATGCTCCATCGAAGCGCCTCGAGAAAAGCCGCGTACGCAACTACGTGCTGCATGTCGTTTTCACCCTACTGTCGTATCCCGGGTCCGCTCCGAACAAGAGCGGCAGGCATCGGTGGGTAGGACCCGAGGCCGACTGCTCGGATCCGGAGGGGCTCGCGCCGGGCTAGTCACCGCATAGCGGCCTAGCCCCTCCTAACCCTGCGGGCTCGCGCCCTGCGCGCAGAGTTCACAGTCGCGCGGTCGGCGACGCTCGCGCGGTTGTCAACTCTGCGGCAGCCTAACATAATTATTGCAATGGTGTTTTTCTGAGGTACAGATTCATCGATTTTATGTAAGTTGATTGCCAAGGCTGGACAGTAACATAAATTCAGTTATGTAAACAATGATTCAACGCACAAAGTATAGTTAGACATAATCATAATTACAAAAAAAAACTACTAGCTATGTAAAAAAGTTTTGACTAGGCGTATTCCTTTTCACATATGTCGAGTGGATTATCGGTAATGTAGTCATCGCAGCAACCAATAAATATTTCAAACGGGCAAGGTGAAGAATTACACCGACGAACAGCTTTAGTTATGTCTTCCTCGACATTCTTCGTGTCCTTCTTGTAAAAGACCTGGTTAAGAAGTATTATGAAAGTAGCCTGACTTTTGCCTTTGCGAAGGGAGTTGTTACCTGAATGCCATATCCATTGTGAAACTTTTTCAGCTCAAAAATTATCAGGGCGTTGTACTCGGGAATGGTTTCGCCAATAGCTTGTTGAGCCGCTCCAATTCCATTCAGAACAGCTTGTAGTATCCAATCTTGCTTAAAATGTTTAGAGTATTTTTATAAGAGCACAACTAAAAAGCCAGGGGCCGGCATTCGTCTTAACCGGGTAACGCATTCCATTATCAGCTCTCGAGCGAGAAATGATGCAGGTGTAGCGGATGGACTGGCTAGCTATCTAGAGTAATAGACAAAAAAAACCAACGAAAAAAAACTGAGAACAGAGCATATGTTCATCAAAAAGACGAGGAAAGGACTTTAGAGGTTCGATATACGCTTTCGATACGCTGAACGAAATCTTTTAGCGGAAGATGAAAAAATATAATTGCATCTAAAAGGTTAAGTGGATATTGCGCAGTTCCAGCAGTTTACACGTGAATTTAGTAACATTCATGCTTAAAAATGCTCGGATTGTATGAACATTCCTGAGTTTAGAAAATCGTTAGCAGCTTTGTAGGAAGAGCATTTAGAGAAATAATTCTATGTTTGTGGAAAGTGTTTCGTAGCGGAAGGCTTATTGCATGGAATGATTAAATCCATGTTTTTTGAAAGGATGATGCTTGGAGTGTCCCGTTTAACGAAGCGGAGAAGGGGATTTGAAGTTCTATACTACCGTAGTGCTCTGTAATTGTGTCAACGATCGGAAATCAGAGTGCTATCACATTTGCTAAGAAAAGTAAAATAAAATGGACCGGCCCGTGATGCGGCCTGTTTCAGCTGATCCAACGGCAACCGTGAGTGACTGGATTCTGTGCGATGCGGAATACATGATAGACTAATGAAAGATCGCCTGAATAGATCTCTTCATAAAGTCTTGTAAATAAAGACATGATATTCTTAGTGTTCTTTGCAAAGAAAGAAGACAGAGAGCAGCCTTGCACGCGATCAAGACAAATGAAGAAATGACCTGCACCAGCTCGATCAATTCGAAAACGGCAGGCAAGTAATATAATAGTCGATCAATAAGGATTACTGAGCGGATGTCTAGAAAAGATTGCTTTATATATGTATATATATATATATATATATATATATATATATATATATATAGCATATTATATATAGCATATTATATTATATATATATATATATATATATATATATATTACAACTACGATTTGAAGTAATTTAAAAGGTATAAAGTCGAATGTAGCGTAGTCGATAATCGGACCGGTAATAGGTTATGCGACCTCGGCGGCGTATTAGTTGCGGAAGTACCGAAGATCTATTTTTTCCCAGGTGACAGCAGAAAATTTGGCTGGCTTTTTCTTAGATTTTATAGAAATGTTCTGTTTTACAAAACTTGTTTGGAGATGTTTACAAAAATGATTTCCGGTTTTTGTACATCCATTTCAAATCAGCCTCTTTTTTTATGATAGGGTCAGGCTGCATTCAGGTTCCTTTTTCTCGAGTTATTTCTGGTTGACTCAGCAAATCAGTCGAAGCTTTGGCGAAACGGTTCCTTTGAAGAATTCGCTTAGCGGATCAAAGAGTCTTTCATGAGCACCTCAAGTGCGTGCCTGCACAACGTTAGAGAAGAAAGCTTCAGATTTGAAATTCCTAATGGTAAGCGTGAATACGCTAATATTGAGAGAAACCTACTGTTGAGAATGCGGTAAACTTCTGTTTTTTGACTACACCGTTCTTTTCGTGCTCAATCTTTTGCTGTTTGATGAGGTTAATAATGGTGTGAAGTAGTTTCCCTTGCTTCAACTTCAGCATATTAGGATCACCTTCTCCAATATTGTAGGCGTATACATGAAAACGTAATGGATTACTTCGAAGAAGCAAACTTAAGGTTGTTCGAAAGAACCATACTTTTTGGTATAGTGTATAAAGTTCATCTCTTATTTTCGCAAACTCTTCGTCGCCTTCATAAATTCCATTCTTGTCCTGAAATAATCAAGGGTATCCGCCAAATGATCTCTCCTTAGCTGTCAAAATAACTGTCAAAGCTTTGATTGAAATGAAGTAAATCTGCTGACTAATTCTACTGATTTTGGCATGAAAGGAAAGAGAAATTGTCAATCTTTCAGAAATTGGAAATGACACACTAAAGGTCTATGGAGTGATAACGTATATAAAAAGAAGACAACCACAAAAACAACAGGAACAGTCAGAGCGATAAAAAATACCAAAGTCAGTAGGAAAACGGTGGAAGTACCGATACTGATGACGGGCCGATCTCTGATGCATGTTTCTTGCAAGCGGCACACAGATATCGTAGGAGCCTAGTCAGGGGGGAGAAGTTTACTGGTTTTCTCTCGACAGTGCTTCGCAGTTCAGCGTTTCGAAACGAATAGTTGTTGCAAAAGCTTCACTGCTCTCTTTAGGCAGTTGACCTTTCAGGTTATGGCTCTTGGCGATGTGTTGGACGACAGGACCTTTTTGCAATGCATGGGAATCTTGCGCCATATAGCTGTGCAAGTTATATAGCTGCTACGTTTCCAACGGGTGCAGTCGACTGCCTAGCTGCTGCGTTTAGTAAAAGTAGGGGCACCACGAGCAGGTAGCAATCAGACTTGTATATGCGACCCCGGTGGTATAATTCGGTAATGTATAGTAATAATAGTGTAGTAACAAAGTAATTTCACAGTGATAAAGAAGCAATTATTCAGATTTTTTATTGGTGGTTCTGTTATTTCCGTTCAAAATATTTCATTTATTTAAGCCCATTTTAAAGTACTAAACTCAGGCTTTACAATGACTTTTACTCTCCTTGCCAAACTTTTGTTTTGACGTTAAAACATCTCTAAAAAATACGAAGGAATCTGCTCAACAAAATAATAGGTCACTGTAGGCAGGCGTGCATCAGAAAACATGGTGAGAAAAGAGCACATTGCCAATATTTTTCTGCAGAACAACACTACTCTGTAGCTCCGAAAAATGAAGGAAGAAAAAAGTTGAAGGAAGCAGTGTTGTTATAGCGGACGTTTGAAGAACACCAGGTACAATCTTCTTCCGAGAAATAATAATAATAACTGTAGCCTTGGGAGCGTACGAGCTATATTACCTGCACTGTTTTATGGTAAACTCTTCCCATACACTGCAAAAAGGTGCTATCGTCCAGCACCAGAGCCCATTTCCTGAAAGGTCGAATGCTAAACATGGAATCTTTGGCAACAGAGATCCGTCTCGTAAAATTGAACTGCCGGTCGCTGTCGAATGAGGTCCAGCAAGCCGCTCTATCCAAACATCTGCGATATCTGCATGAACTGTTTGCTGCATTGCAAGAAACACGCACCAGGGATCGTTCTCTCATCAGTATCGCCAATTACACCATCTACTGCGGTGGAAAAGTTAGGTGCAATGTCGTCAAGAGGTGCCTTTGTACGATTGCGAGATCGTAGAGGACTTGAACTCTGGATCGTAAGTGCTCACGCACCTACGGATACCGGTGAGGACTTCAACGAAGAAGTGCTTTATGATGAACTGAAATAGATCTGTGTGGGACGTCGCATTCGATTCCGACCACCGCACACTTCTTCTCAACTTTATAGTACAGTTAAAGAAAAGGTATCCAACATCAAGTCCGACTTGGCAAAAACGAGGAGTGAAAGACGAGGAATGCAGAAAGAAGTTTCGCCAACGAGTTTCAATGAACATTGGATTACGGAACAAGAATAAAGTGGATGACACAGACTCTTCCACTAAATGCATACGGGACGCTGCAAGGAAAAATCTCTCGGTTTCTCTCGGAGGAAGAACTTTTGCCTATGCGGAGACAATATCCACGTACAATTCTGTATGTGTTGCCCGCACTACAGGTGAATTCAGCCAGGAGAAGCGTCTGACAAGGAGGTGCCATCGTCATCTGAAAGGTGAGAACAAATGGTCGTCAAGAACGAAGGAGTTCGAGAAGGCGTGGGAGGAAAAGGACCCGAGAAAAGCCTATACTCTGCTAATGCAGTATAGGAGCAAGACGAAAGGGTGTTCGCCTGTCTTGAACAGTGCCAGCGGAGTCGTTGACGGGGAATCAACCTTGCATAACTAGGGGGAACATTTCAGCACTTTGCTTAACCGACAGGTGCCGTCAGTCTCTGAACTCGTGCACGCCCAAAGACAGTCATACACCAAAAAGCCACCGACGGAGTCGGAAGTTCTGGTCTGTATTCAAGAAATGAAGAAGAGCAAGTCTGACGGAGACGATGATCTAGTGCAGAAATGCTAAAATTTCTTCCTCCTTTATGAGATGACTAAGATCATCCGTTCAATATGGAATATTCAATACGAATAATCATGGATCGACCAAGCTGACATCGCGAACAAACCACCCACAGCGAGCAAGCCGGCATCTGTTCTGGTCGATCGACGACTGATCAGGTGTTTATTGTGAGGAGAGTGATTGAAGTGTGGCAGTGGTATTCGAAACCTCTACAGTTAGTTCCTTTGGACTTCGAAGACGCTTTCGACTCTTTTCACAGAGATCGTCTTCCCAATGCGCTTTGCGCCGATGGAGTTCCAGGAAAATCTTTACGCCTAATAAACGACATGAATACTGGTGAGTTCGAACACTGGCTGGATGTACTGCAACATTAGAAGTGGGAACTGGAGTGTGACAAAGGGCCGTTGCGGGACCTACCTACCCGCAATTTGTCCTATTATGATGAACGGCGCCGTCAACGATGTTGGAGAAGCTCGACTCGAAGCATGGAAAGGGAGCTGTTTAAACTGATGCTTGGCTTATTTTGGCCAATGGTGTGCCATAATATAGAATTCTACTCGGAAGTGGATATGATGTAACGGCGGATGACGCGAGGAAAACATCAACATTTTGCCTCTCTCTCTAAAGTAGCCAAAGAAAACCGTCTTCGCTTTCTTGGTCACATTATAAGGAGACCTTCGCCCGAGTAGCCTTAAGGATGCTCCCAGACCCAAACTGGACAAGACCACCCGTACGTAAAAGAAAGTTTTGGACTGAGATAGTGAAGGAAGATATGAGGACATTTGGCTTTGACAAGGAGTTCAGTCGAGAAGTAAAGTTACGTCGCTTGTGAAACAGCGACGAACGGATAGATTCTATTCGAAATCCAGCTGAAGTTTGAACAGGGTGGGCTCGAATACGTTCAAGGATGAACCTCGGCTAAGATGCGGTCAGCCGCATTACGCCGTAACACCTACCCGCCAGTAAAGTCAAGTAAGTCAAAGCGAAAACTAAGCAAAAAAGAATTCACAGACTAGCAAAATAGTAAGTCTGTAATAACCAATTTGGTTTTATTGATGTTGCAAACCGATTTCTTCACCTCATTAATCATAGATTCGGCCCGCGCAAACGACCCTGGTTCCGTGAACAACGTGCTTTTGAGGCCCAGGCACTCAAATACGAAGGCTTCGAAGGCTGGCCACTGCAATTTTTTTTTGTGTCTCGGAACATCTTCTGCTTCTCCACTTCCTTGGAGAATAAAATGAGATTAGATATAATACCGTGATGTGTGGATCTGGTTCCTTATTACAAATACTTCTTAGTTTGCTCATTTCGTAGCGACAGCCTCTCGGATGATCAAGTAACTAAGCAGAGTATATTAATTCATCTGTAATAGACATTTCTCCACGTAAAAAGAAAAAAAAAGTTCACACATCTTCTCCTTGTTCATAAGAGTACATGGAGACAGCACTCATTGCAGGTTTCACGCCAGATGAGAACATAAGCGATCCCACCGTCAATCCCGATATTAAGCAGCGATCATTCGATTTGCTTCGGAAATACACCTGTGGAAACTGATTAGTCTTAAATTCTTGTAAAGCCGGATTAAAAAGAAGCACCCACTTCTCGCTGTAGCAATGGTACGCGTAGAAAATGAGTGCCTGTCACATATCTTTCCTCAAGATACCTGCCAAGTGCACGGTTTCCTTGAATGCCTTCCTAAAAAACCCAGTGAATATGTGCATAGGTATGTAGATACTCGAAGTATCGTTAACCAGAGGTAGGATTCTTTTTCTACAGGTTATTTGAGGAGTAAAATACCAAACAACGAAATACCAAACATTAATGCATTATTTTAGCCAAATTTCTTAGATTCGCTATCCTCCAAGACGGGAAGACAGTTTCTACACAAAATAAAATCCATAAGATTTTAAAATGAAGCAATACATTTGAATACTAACAGCTGTCAACTGTCCTAGTCCATTTGGGAATTTAGCTCTGATTTTTTCATCCGTATATTGTGCAACTGGAGCTCTTGCACCGTGACGAAATAGCTGAAGCAAAAAAAAAAAAGATTTTTTTCTTGAAGTACTGTCGAACTAAATAGAATGGTCTCGGAAAATAATACACACACAGTCCGCGTAGAACGGATGGTAACACGACGACTCTGTATCATAGTTCGTAAGGAATCAACTTTTGTCATTTTTTGTGATTCTGCATGATTAGCGTTTGTTCTAATCGAGAATTGGAAGAGAAAGTAACCCCAAAAACAAAGAAACAAAAGGAAAAGGGGTCCAGGGGTCCTCTGCACATTGTGTGAGAGATCAGTGCACGTCTTTACCGAGGATGCAACATCATATCATATCATAGTTTGTGCAGCTATCAGGGACACTATTTCCAAATTTGCGCCTCATTTTCCGTTCTTTTCCACCCTGCGTCGGTAAAAATGTTTCGCTATAGTTTATGCCCAGTTAAGAGAAAAACGCGAGAATTACAGAGACGTTCGTAGACAATTTTCTTTCTGATGGACGAATGTTGCTGCGGACAGGTTTAATATTCGTCATTTCTAAGGCACCCTCACGAAATTGGAGATGTCCTTGTGAGACAGTATAGAATTCGCTTGTGCTTCCAGCGAGTTGTTGAAAATCAATAAAGCCTTCTCAGGAGTCCATTTAAGTAGAACAAGTGAATATTATTCTGAGGAAGGAAGACGAAGCGTGCACAAGGGGTGGCAAAGTGTCCCGCAGGAATTAAGGCTGTTCTCACGTAGTTTACTGGACGACTAGAGAAGATTGAGCATGACCACGCTCATACTCGTAACCTAGGGCTTAAATTCTATATTGTCCCGCAGAGGTCCTAATATCGTCAGTTTCGTGTTATACTGCCTTTAACGAGACTCTCATAGAATTAACAGATCCATTAGAAGTGCGCAAATAGGAAATAGAAGGACCACCGAGGTTTATTATCTTGCAGAACACGGCATCCACGAATAGGCGCGTTAGAAAGCCGAACTGGTTAGACGTTGGACAGCAGAATTCTAATAAGTACATATCCAACATATTTTCATCACCTGTAGTTGATTGTGAGATACCAACATGCAGGTTGAAATGCATGGAGAATTCGGAAGCAAGGATAAAGTGACTCTTTATCAAAAGTGCGTTGAAGTTTACTTAACAGCACAAAACGCGATTTAATTACCCTTTAATTGTAACACTCTAGCGCCGAAATACTGTTAAGTAGAAATTAAAGCAATAGTCGGATGTTCTTCGTTCTTTGTTGTTAACTAGGTGAAACTTTGAGAAAACACTTAAATCGCAGCCTCACCACTATAGCAGATACCAAATCTCCTTGCGCATAAACATTCATTGCTACTTGTTGAAGAACCATGATTCGCGTCTGAACACAATAAGAAATATTCTCTGATTGATAACAAATATAACAATAACACGATAACAAATACGATCCAAAAAATTCTGGAAAATTTCGCCAATGTGTACCAAACAATGTACTGCAAAAGTCAAATTTTGTTATGCCCGTCAAATTTTGTCATGTCTTGCCGATGTGCAAGAGAATTCCATGATTACTTGGGTACCAATGTAAACTGTCTTCATTTGCCGTGGAGTCTCACATATCTGTCACTTTTTCAGTTGCAATTTTTGCTCGCATCTCAAAAATTGACAAGATACTGTCTTGTTCACGTCACGCACTAGAGGAGCCGTTTACAACCAAAGTGCGCTCTTCAATGCAGTCATCTAATATGATTCTTATAGTGGTTCGATATGATTGCTGCTGAACTGCATCCACTTTAACCGGACTATTTACAAAAATCTCCTACTGCTCTACATAAGCTGATGATTCTTGAAAGTCATATTACTAGCAGCTTCTGTTCACTTTTCATATTGGTGAGAAAGAAGGATGGAAGAAACGTTTTGCATGCATCAGAACTGAACTTATTTCTTTAGCATCGCAATGTGAAGGATTACAACATTCCACATGTGAAGAAAGTCGATATAGCGTTAGAACTTACCAGCAGAGTCATCCCTTCTGTCGCAAAGAACACCACCACCACGAGAATGCTAACGAGGTCAAATTGAAGTGACCTACCCTCAAGAAATCTATATAAACAAAGCAGAAAATCTGTTTGTATCTATGTATGCATCTTGTTATGTTTGTATGTAAGTATGATAGGCATTTTTTACTTGGGATCCACTAATGTCGATCTTATTGATTTTTGTGCACTCTACCCATCTGCCGATAACGAACATGGTAACCGTAATGTAATGGCCGTGATAAGTATCAGGGTAAGAAAGAGTAGACCTTGTTCAACGGCGTCAAATTGGTGCATCCTCGCAAAGGGGCGATGACATGAGGAGACTGCCTAATGGCATCAGATTGGCGCACCGACGCCAGAAAGCAATGAGGCAAGTTGAGACGTCAGATCAGTGCAACAGAACCATGAAGCAATGAGACGAGGTGAGATGGGGCCCAACGTAGAACAGACTGGTGCGCCGGCGTCAGAAGGCACGTAGAAGGAGCCTGCGACGGCCACCTTTGTGTTCCCACTGGAAAGTGATACCACTAAGGTTAATAGTGTACCACGGAAACACGAAAAAGTGTGAATTGATTCGTACATTAAACAAGAAACGTTAAGGAGTCTCCATGGTTATGACAGCTGCACCTTAACACACTTCTACGTCTTTTCCCTGCTCTTTATCCGTTATCTTGCTACGACCTATGTACATACAGTAGTGATGGACACACCAACACAACTACCATTATAGTCGGCCGACGCAGTCATGAATTAGAATGAACTTTGAAAGATCAGTGCTTCCAATAGTTATTCCGAATCCTGGAAATCAATGAAGTTGAATCTTCTCAAATAACACTGATAAAGAACAAATATCCTATTAACCAAGTGACACATGTTTAATGCTGGTGATTTTTTGTAAAAATTAATATTTTAGCTGAAATCCCGTAGATATTACTTTTTTTAGACCTGCAACATATTCGCCGTCTTTTAAGTCAAAAAGATTGTAGTGCTTACTGCAAAGTGATTTGCTCTGATTTTGACCATCATTTAGAAACTTCCATGCACAACATGAACGTATTCTTGCTGAGAGTGTTCTCTTCGTATGCAAACATCAAAAACAATTTTAATAGCTAGCGTAGTTTTCTTTGTGACTGATCGGTACCAGAATTACTCAAGATTCCGACAAAAGTAAAGTTTTTGAAAGTACGTGCCCGGTGTCTTGAGTGATAGATACATCCACTTTCCCAATGAAATAGAAGACCTAATCACATTGCTCATGACAATATTTAAATCTATATATTCAATGTATCCATACTTATTTCGAATGGCATTATTGCGATACTGGGACGGTGAGGAGCAGTAGGTAAGATGTCAGCAGTGGCCGGCCGCACAGTCGACGGTTCGAAATCGCCATAGCGCCAACCAAGCCTTTCAAGCCCCGCAAGTCATTGTATAGGCCAACATGTACGTTACAAAAGCTTGACGATCACGAAATTGCAGTAGAAGATTTCATGCTAGCTTATTGCTCACACTTTGAACATCTCTGATGTTTTAAGGGATTTCTTACCCGTGGAAGGAGGCACTGGTGCCAGCTACTTGTAATATTCCTAACGCGAATCTACGCTTGACTTTCACCTAGCAGTATTCCCATTGCAATATGAACTGGCTCAGGAGAAATTCATTGGAATAAAAACATAGTTTCGAATTATTATTTTTTGATCGAGTGAAACAGAACGACAAGTGATCGGATGTGGGGTACTAATAACGAATTGAAAACAATAGAAATCTGCTAAGAATTGCAATTCATTGCATAACATGCAGTGAGGAAATGTAGGTTATATTGGAGGGCAGAGTAAAGCAGTTAAGAGGTCACTTTATGAATACTGCAAGTTAAAATTAGATATATAGATATAATACCTATATATACAAAAGTCTAGCGAATTTGAGGTCATACTACTTGTCATGGGGAAATACATATAGGGACAAATTACGCGACAAAAAAATCAACTAACATTGGTTTCTGAAGCGATAAACCAGCCCAAACGCTCAGAAGATCATACGCGCTGGTGTAGAAATAAGTTTAGTTACAAATTAAGAATTAACTTTTCAATTTGACAAGACAATGTCTTATTTACAAATATCGACTTGTGTCGTGTTTGTGCACATCTGGCACACCACCTTGCAGCACCATTCGAATTTGCAGTTGCATTTTGTGGTTTCTTCAACGGTGTACGTGTTGTAGCCTCGTCCACAACACAACGAATCACAACCGTCCGGACCATCGGATCCTCGTCTGAAAAAAGCGGAAGCAACCATGAGCGAATACAAAGTTTACTGCCACGCTTCACATCTATAGTCAGGATCAAGACAATTTGGTGTGAAAATACGTGGAATTAGCTGCTTACGACACTTTTCCCGCTTGGCACAGCTCAGCCACTGTTCGAACAAACTAAAGACAGTGAAAGTTGAATCTAAACGAATAGGCCTCGCCATAATAAGACTTTTTTCTGTCCTTGCGAAAAGGGAATATTCAAATGGTCAGTAGTTATCTGTTTAACATTTCTGCAACATCTCCGAAATGAAATTTTTAAAACGTATCAAAGAGGTCCTCTTGCTCTTAGATTTCGACTAATGACCTCAGTACTGATGTGATTTAGTTTTCTTGATGTAGTTGGATCAAAACACATGAAGCTCGGTGTAGTTACACAAACGGCCGCGCTCGAAGCGGCCAGTGGAGCAATAGTCAAAACGACATGAAGTATGGCGCGGTGGATACAGGGTATACGAGGCGGTTGGAATCCAAGTGAGATCGCAATCGCGAATCGCAGAAATGAACGATGGGAGCAGGGTTCCTCGCTCGATCCTAACTGCTGCGCTCTAGCGTACCGCTTCGAGAGCAACCGTTTACGCAAGTGCACCGTGCTTCATATCGTTTTGACTCTACTATAGTACACCTTGTGCTTATATTTGCAAGTGCGTGTGTGAGTATGCAAAAAAGGAGAAAGAGGGGACCAGCTGCGGCAGATGCGTCCATGTGCAGAAGCGTATAGTTCACTATCACATTGTACGCTTCTGCTTTCTTAACACAAGCGCAACCACCAACACTTACCTGCAGACTCGTCCTTGTGTCCCCAGTGTTCCCGCAGCACGATCTTGCCGGCAGTAGTCGGGTGAGTCGTCCATAAAGACAAGATCCGTGGGCAAAGCCCTTGTTTTGCGTCGGCCTCCGGGATCTTTTGGAAGCTGATCAGCAACAAGTTGAAGGTTACCACGAGAGTTAACCTTAAAGCACAACTAGTAGAACTAATTTCGTTAACCGGTGGTGCCGTAGTAGCTTTGTAACAAGTAGTGTTAAATAAAAAAACCTGCACACGAATAGCATTCTTGTACTTGTTCTGCAAAATATTCCCGACTTGGCGCATTGTTGGTAACTGCATCCAACATGTTTTCAAATTACAGGCTCCAGAAACTCCGTGACATTTGCATTTTGGTGCTGTGTGACGCTTCAGAATCTAGACCATAACTCTGGGAGATTTAAAAGCTTATATTTGGAGTACCCATAAGTAACCAATTATTATTAGTGAGGAACATTTGCTTCAGTGTAGTTCAGAGCGTAAATGCATAAAGACGTGTTTTATATGGCAATATTACAACTCGTAGGCTTGACTTTTGAGAAAGATTAATTGGAACGTCTTCATTACACCTTTGTAAAATGGCGGACAATCAACCTACTGAAGGATCATTGCATTGATTTGCATCATTGCATGCTGTTTCATTTTCGATCGAATGTTAATGTGACGACTACAACAAATAAAACTTATGATGCTTATGGAGACGTATTGAAAGTCAATGAGTGCTAACGCTTGTCAAAGGCAGCATGCCAGAAATCTGAGGTTTTGCGGATTTCAGGTGGAGTATCCATATGCGGGGTCGTAGATTATGGAGACGGCTGCTTGCAGTGATTCAGGAGAGATGAGCGGAACCACACCGGTCCCCATAATTTACGATCCTGTATACGGATACTTCGCCTGAAATCCGTACCACCCCAGATTCGTAGAATGCTGCCTTTAAGAAACATTTTCAGCGATAATTTTGACTTGTCTGATAGGAGTCGAAGTGGACGCCGTGTTGAGTTTGATAGTTTGAGTTTGAGTTTGAGTCTTAAAACCACTGGTTGAAATTGATCCCAAAGGTTAAAAGAAATTAACGGAGCTAAACTGGGAGATTTTACCACATCCTTTGTATTCTCCAGACATAACGCCGTCTAATTTTCATTTATTCGGATCGATAGAACAATCTCTAAGGAATGGAAATTTCAGAAATATCTATGAAATGCGAGCTCATGTGGAGTCACATTTCTCTTTGGAAGAAAAGAAATTTTAAGAAGAAAAGAAGAAGAGAAGAACAGGGGATTGGAACTCTACCAGCAAGGTGACAAAAGGTCCGGGATAAGGACGGAAATAATCGACAAAAGATAAAATAAAATGTAAGTAAATGTGTTTTCTTTCTCTGCCACTGAAATAATTGAATACTTATGGGAATCCCTTACATATTTTTACGTTTTACCTTTCTGCCAGCTTCGTTATTGCGTCTATTCATTAGAGATCTACCCTGGTCGTGATCTCTTCGTGGATCCTTTTCCTTCTCTCGAATGTCGATAAAATTCCTTCAAACAACATTGAAAGTGTTAACGGATTTAAAGCCAGATTCGTGGGTTAAGTGTTTTAAGAAAACTATGGGATATGGATGCAACATCAAAAGTAACAAAAAAGACAAAAGTAAAAAGATGTGGGACACTGTCCTGAGTGAAATAAATGCACTGATCAGTGACGAGGTTAAGCTACAAGAGTCACGAAGAAAACTGAAAGTTATGGATACAAAAAAGACAACTACATCTTTGACATTTGAAAAATAATGATAACATGGCAAATAAATAAAGAAATGATAACGTTGCGCGGAATTTGCGCAAGACTTTTATTTCAGCAGGTGGACTGATTTGAATATTACGGTCGAGAGCTACTTATGAGCAATAGATCTTTTCCCAAGTACCACTGGTCAATACACCATTAAACAAATATCAAGGTAATTGTCATACTTGTCCAGGGAGTCTTATTTATCTAAAAGGACATAGACAACTAGACTAAGACCGTAGCAAAATGAGAGGTTTGCTGCATTTCGGACGATTTTGGAAGTGGAAATTTCGAGAAAAAATATGAAGAGAACCTTCCTGGCACTGAGTAGCAGTGCGAGGGAATGAAAAAGCAAATAGATGAATGAGATTATCGAGTGGACGAGAAGAAATATCCCACTATCTTTGATTTAATGATGTCTTTCATTCAGACACCGAGAAAGGCAAACTTCATTTTGTCCAATAAAAGACTAAGAAAGAAGATGTAGAAAAATGCTTTCTATACTTTGAGAATCGATATCCGTAATCGACGTTGTCCCCGCATCCTCCCCACGTCCAGTCATCCGCCACATTTTTAGGCTTTGCCTCCTCTGAGCAACCGCATGACGCAAGTAGACCTGCGCGGTAGAAGTACAATCGATAGAAACTAGAATTTCGGCGAGTTATGAGCATGGCTTATATGATTGTGAAAAAAAAAATAATATTTTTCTTAAAGGCATCACTCCACAAATCTGAGGTGGTACGGATTTCAGGTGGAGTAATCGTATACGGAATGGGAGACTATGGAGGGGGGGGGGGGGGGAGGTGGGTGGGGTGATTCCGTCCAGTTCTTCCTAATTGCGTAAAAAACGGCCCGGATGATACGGCTTCAGGCGTTCTGGCGCACTATTTTTTACAAGGAGTTCGACTGGAGCGCGCCAGCCTTGTGCGGCGCCGCATCTTCCGGGCCTTCCGGTTCTTTACGGCAATTAGGAAGAAATGGACGGAATCACCCCCCTCTCCATAGTCTCCCATCCCGTATACGAGTGCTCCACCTGAAATCTGCACCACCTCAGATTTGTGGGGTGATGCTTTTAATATAAAACTAAATCACGACAGAAATTCCAAGTTTTTCTATTGCCCAAAAAGAAATTACCTTGTTTACATCTTCTTCCAATCTCGTGTGTAACTCCTGCAGAGAGAATCGCATATGTGAAAGCGGCCTCTCGTGTTCCTAAAACATCACAACCGTCCGCGCATCAAATGATATGACCCAGTCGTAAAATCGCTCACCTAATTTATGTATAGGCCCAGCTATTCCGGAACCGTATGGCGTCGAACAGTTCCATCTATTCGATTTAAACTGATATTGACACTCCTTAAATTTATATATTTTTTCTTTTAGTTCGCTTCCCATATTACAAAAAAAACCTAAACAATGTGAACAATTGGATTAGTCCCCAAATTCAGTTGTTTTCGGTGATCTAGTCTATTTAGATCTTGGAATCTCAAATGGGAAGCAATTTCAGAAAAGTGCAAAGAATTTGCACTAGTGAACGTTGAAAGAGGTTAATTAGGTGAGCTTTGGGCACCGCTCTTCTAAAATAAAATGCGGGCCCGTAATCATCGCAATGTTCACCTGAATAGCAGTTTGCGCTCCTTGGCCGACAGCAGGCATGTGGTCCTTGAAAAGGTCGCATATCCTTGCCTTAAAGAGACTTTTTGCGACTTTATTGTAACTGAATGCAAATGTGTCGAGACAAGAAGGAAAGGATGGACCCGACCTGACCCGGTGAAAGTCCTCTTAAAGAGCACACTGGTCGCGCAGTTTGGCCTGCTAGCGAGGTGGAAAGCTGGGCAACGGATGACCTGCAAAAAAAAGACCCCTTAAAACAATAATTATGCAGAGCTAGCTCAACACCAGTCGATGGTATCTGATTGTGGCGTAAGAATATATAATTTGTCAAGTTTCTCATAAAATCTTTTCAAATATCGCGCTTTTTATTAGTTCTAAAATGAATGAGTAGAGCTTTTAGTATTTTTCTACACAGAGAAACACTCACCACCAAGAAGCATCCAAAACTGAACGAATAGGTTGAAATAGAACGCTTAGAAGGAGGAGACACCGCATAAGCAAAGTAAAAGCAATTAAGGAATACTCGTATCTGAAAGATGACATTTTTTTAATTTGTGGAAGATATTAATCGATTGATTAATGTGGCAAAACAGTAGTTTGTGAATAGGGTGAGGATGAAGCAGACATTTCAATTTTCACGGTTGTTTTAATTCATAACCATAAAATAGTTCTTGCAAAGAACTCATACATAATCTCTTCAAAAACATCTCGAAGGGATCAGAAGAGAAGTGATGTAAAAAAAAAAAACAAGAAAATAAAACGTTTCGTACAAGAATATGAAATTTATTTTTATTTGTAGAATTAGAAAACGAGAACTGCAGAGGTGATGAATCTATATAGAAGAACTTGTATATTGTATAGAAGTTTTGTGCAGAAAGTAAATAAGTTGCAACTAGAACAAGAACATTGTAAAAGAGCGAGTGCAGAGAAAGATTATTTTTATTTTTAAGTTAGAAAAGAACACATTCTTGTGAGAATCATTTCAGTATCGTCGAAGAAAAGAAAAAAGAAAAGAAAAGAAAAAAAGAAGAAGAAAAAACGGAATCAAATAAAAGCTGAAAAAAGCGTCGTTAAAGAAGAAATTATTAGAGGATATGAAATGACAGTAAGTTTCAAGCAGAAACCCTGGGGACCAAATACGTTGGAACATTTTTCCGGAATTATAAGTCCATGTGAGCTCACGTTGTCGACATTCCAACTAACTTCAGCTGTTCTCTCATCTATTTAACGTCTAAAACAAAAAGTTGAACAAAAAAAATTACTTTCATCTATCCATGTATGTATTGTTAGCGCGTAAAACGATGGTTAGAGCCCCTTCAGTAATTAGCATAATTTTTTTCATTTAAGTAGCATAATATTTCATCACATTATGATATATAGCACATGAAAATATCCACAGTGTTACTCTGCAGCAGGAAAGAAGCTACAAACTCTTTGAAATTCCTAGAGATTCTAATAAATAAACAGTTTGGTAATTTCTTTACTTGAACACTCCAATAATAATTATATAATTGATAATCAGCTAATTATTTCAATTAAAACATAAATTGTAGCGATTAATTATTAAAATTAATAGTTAGTTATTATTTAATTACATCTAGTAATTATAACAATTCTAGTTGTGACCAGAATTGTTCTAAATCTTGTTTGTTGTTTATTTATGTATATTAATTTTCGGGACTTCCATTACAATAAAAGGATATCCCCATAAAGTAGCTGTGTCTACGATAATCTTTAAGTCTAATAATAATAATAATAATAATAATAATAATAATAATAATAATAATAATAATAATAATAATAATAATAATAATAATAGTAATAATAATAATAATAAGTAATAATGAGAGAAAAGTAAAGTGATAACAAAATGACTGGCTTTGTGCCAAAAAGAAGCAGGAAAGTCGCTGTAGTGACGTTTCCATCGTTTAACAGTTTCTTAAATAAAATATATAATATTTTATATGTATTATTTTAAAACCAGTCTGAATGTCCGGCTAAAGCCGGACTTCAGACTTTTTCTGGTTTTAGCTTCGCTCCCCTTCACTGATCAATGAAAGTTCATAGTAGTGGTGTTTTCTGTAAAATCAGATTTGCGTTTTTAAAACAACGCTTTCCTTCTCTTCTTTATATTATAAATTACGGATTAAAGATTACGGAGTTTTCCTACCAAATGCGTCAATTCTACGTTTGGAGAATATTCTACCATCAGCTTCAAACACTCCTTCGATGCCAGAATAATATAGATGCAATTTGAAAGCATTACTCGAAGTATGGATATTCCTCCTGATTTCCCCCAATAGTTTTCACAGAATGATGTTTTAACATAAAATGACGTGAAAGACATCTTAATACTGATAAAGATAACCGTCCACGTCAGATCACATAAACATCCTGCTACTATTTAAGCAGCCGTTTTCATGCGCGTTTTCACTTTCTGAGAACGGCATGCTACCAACTTGAGACGAACGAAGAAAGAAATAGATACGCGGAGGAGTCATGAAGGTAAAAAGCAACGCGCACAATGGCTACGGTTATGAAACGGCTTTAACCATTTATCTTTTGCGACATGCACACGAAGTTATTGCGCACCATTTCGATTCCGCGGGACCCGTCTCACCCCACGTTATACCTATCTGGCGCCGGCGCACCAACGGCGGCCTGGGACCCGTCGCACCCCATTTTCTAGCTTTCTGGCACCGGCGCACCAATCCGACGCTGTGGGACCCGTTGCAGCCCATTTTCTAGCTCTCTGGCGCCGGCACACCAATCCGACGCCAACGAACCCGTCGCACCCTCTTCTATAGGTATCCTACGCCGGTGGACCCGTCGCACCCTCTTCTATAGGAATCTGACGCCCGTGAACCCGTCGCACCCCCTCCTATAGGTATCTGGCGCCAGCGCACCAATCTGGCGCCGGTGGACCCGTCCCACCCCCTTCTACAGGTATGAGGCGCCGGCGCACCAATCCGACGCCGCGGGATTCGTTGCAACTCATTTTATAGCTATCTGGCGCCGATGGATCCGTCGCACCCCCTTCTAAGGCTATCTGGCGCCGATGGACCCGTCGCACTCCTTTCTATAGGTATCCGACGCCGTGGACCCGTCGCACCCCCTTCTAAGGCTATCTGGCGCCGATGGACCCGTCGCACCCCCTTCTATAGGTATCCGACGTCGTGGGACCCGTCGCACCCCCTTCTATAGGTATCCGACGTCGTGGGACCCGTCGCACCCCCTTCTATAGGTATCCGACGTCGTGGGACCCGTCGCACCCCCTTCTAAGGCTATCTGGCGCCGATGGACCCGTCGCACCCCCTTCTAAGGCTATCTGGCGCCGATGGACCCGTCGCACACCCTTCTATAGGTATCCGACGCCGTGGACCCGTCGCACCCCCTTCTAAGGCTATCTGGCGCCGATGGACCCGTCGCACCTCCTTCTATAGGTATCCGACGCCGATGGACCCGTCGCACCCCCTTCTATAGGTATCCGACGCCGGTGGATCCCTTCACCCCCCATTTTAAAGCCTCCCAGCTTGGGGGAAAAAAAAAGACGGGGGGGACCCGTCGCACCCCTCATTTTGAATTTCGTGACTGACACACACACACACACACACACACAGACACACGTGACAGAATAAGCCCGTTATTATATAGTAGATAACACATATAAAATATTCATGAACTGAAACCCAATGGAGTCACTATTTTTCTGCAAAGAAATTTATCATAATATCTGATATGATATACGCAAAAGGTAGAGAAAAAAACTCTTCAGGATGTCAGAAATGAATAGCGTAACAGCCAATTTCACATGATTCGCAAGGGATTTTGAAAGGATTAATATTTCTTGGAATATCCGATAGTGAACTGAATTAAAAGACAAGTAATCACGGAACATAATTATGTTATACATATATATCATAATTATGTTATGATATATATGTATATGTAAAAATTAGTAGATAGAAGAAACTGTTTGCTTAGAAAAATGTGCTAAGAGCGGTCAAAATGTAACTTTGTAACAGAGGAATAGCGGCACTGACGGTGGATTAAGGCCGAAGAGTAATTATCGCATAGAAGAGCAGCAGGAGAAGAAGATAATAGAGCAGCCGGGCACAAGTCACGGCATCGGTAACGAGAAGAGCCGTCGATAATGTTGTTCAACAAGTCCTTAACTACAATTCAGACGACTAGCCGACATCGTCTCTGAAACAACATCTAGTATGCTCCGTAAGGATCGTACTGTCTGCTTCACATCCGCCGGCGGTTACTATAAGGATTTGTGCATTGATAAATATATCAAAAGAGCCGCAAATGACCGAAGGTTATGAGGTCGACCGAAGAAGTGCTTTCACAAACATTTAAGAGAAACCGCAGGTTAGGATTCTTACTGGGATAATCGGTAAATCGTCCGCGAAAATATCAACATTATGGGAGAATTTTCACCTGTTCCTTAATAAACAAACTAGTGCAGCTTATGAATGTTGGAGAAACTATCGACGTGAGGATTAATTGAATTAAATTAGGAAATAAATAGAGAGTTGGGGAGTACGAGGTAATTAGCTCACTACGTTCTGACCTAGTCTGGAGATAAGACGAAATTCTTTAATAATAGTCTTGGAACAAAAATATGTAGTATTTAAATTCTTTTCAACTAAGTAATCATTTTTTTATAATCTGATTTCGCACCGTTATTGTTTACTATAGAAAATCGGATCGATAATTCTTCGGATGTTGATTTTGCTTTTTAAAATGTAAAGTATGATTTTTTCTTATTCGTATTGATTCCAACAACGAAGTAAACAAATAAACGACTTTACATTACCCCAGACAGTTTAGTTTTAATAAGAAATGAAAGGAAAGCGTTATATTTCTGCTCAGGAAATAATTTGATAAGAGTCAAGTCATTATAATAAATAATAATAAGTGTAATATGTCGTTCAAATTGAAGATCCAGAGCAGCTATATTCATTGGAATAAAAAAAAGAATGAAGGGATTGTTATTCGTTTATTTAGCATAGGCATATAAACGAACTCACACCAGTACGTAATTAATTTAGATTCCTGTCATCAAATCTCATTGAACATTATTTTTTTTTATTACTGATGATGATTTATTATCTGCATATGCAGCATCACGTTGATGAGCAATTGACGGCCTCTTAAAACTCCAATAAAACATGGCCTTGGTAAAAAAATGGCCTAGTTAATCGGCCTTTTTTTTTACCAAGGCATACTTTTAACGTTAACCACTGAAAAGTGTGTTGATAATGTCGCATTCACAAGATTCAGTACCATTTCGGGAAGATTTTTCACTTTCAGGAAAAAAAAAACTGTAAACACTCTCAGAGGTATCATACTCAAAGTCCTCAACCGTAACGCACTGAACGCAGAAAATGTCTTATATGAGGTGTGAGCACAATACAGAATCAATGTGAATTTTATTTGTGATTGTGGGGAGAATTCTTAGCTCATGAGAAGAAAAAACAATAGCTGCGAAGTAATAAAATCGTTAATCGTTGGATCGAGATCACATATATGCAAGAAAGGGGGTTTATTCCCACTACATATTCCGTCCAACATTAAAAGCGTAGGTGTTGAAAGGTAAGAAATCCGAACCGTATACGTATACGAAACAGTTGAAAACTTTCGAGGACCATGGCGTAGTTGAATGTCGTATCGCTTTGATAAGCTGTAAACGAGGTAGAACAACCTAACAACCTCGTACAACCTCGTATACGAAACAGTTCTTCATCGGAATCTGAGTCCAAGCCGCACAAGTCGGCTGCGAGGCAAAGGAATGAGTTAAACTGATTCAAAAAAAAGTGGAAATGGGTGATGACAAAAGTGCTTTGAATAGTGACTCCCTTTCCCGGGGCGTTCATTAGTTGTGAGCATAAGGTGGTGCTAGCGCCTCGGAATCAGGTCGAATAGTGTGACCCATTGAGGCTAGAATGGGGGATTACGGTCTTTGAATTCTATATTTATTGCAGAAATGAAACGTTGAAGAGTGATAAATTGAGATGAATTAAAGGATGAAGGTGTTGACAAGAAAAAAAAAACACTCCATCGAATACGTAATCTGCACAAAAGTTGAGCTAATCATTATTCTTGGTTAAAACATAGACGAAGAGTAAAGTGAGCGACAAGAAAAAAGAAAGCAACGAAGAAAGAAGGGCTTAAAAATTAAATACAGACAAATGAGTTAGGAAATTGGGCTGGTAAGTAAGGTTCGGCTGTGATTGTACGATAGATAATTCGAATAATCTTTCGATAATTCGAAACCGCCCTAGCGCCTTACATCCCTCAGGGTCGATATATTGGTAGCAGACTTGTCTGGGAGGACGAAAACACCGACTTTTTGCTTCAATTGTCCCTGTAAATCATTGTAAAGATTGCTCACACTTTCATAAATCTTAGACAGTTCTGAAGTCAGACTTGTAGGCTTATCCGAAAGAGATTGATTGGCGCCTTACTTTATAGTTCAGTTAGCAAACTCAGATCAATTGATTCCTAAGTGAGCGAACAGTTGGGAAAAGTGTTTTTTTCATTTAAAAAAACAGTGTTTTCTTTATACTAAGTACTTTAGGTACAACAATGAACAGTCATTAGTAATTTAGTCCAAGATGCAGCAGAATAATCTAGCGACGGATGAACATGACAAATGGTTGGATGTGCTGGCGCAGTCGATGAACATTAATCAAGGTTGAAAAGCGAGCACGTCTCATAGATTCGGACCAAGACCACCAAATTGTGGCTTTAGGACAGAGTCGGGAAAGAATTTCATTTTAGCATATCAGCTAAGGGAAGTGAACAGCACCGGTGCATTGATCATCCACTCGGCCTCATCAATATTGTTGTCCTTTTTTTGATCCACTGCTGGCGTTGCATTGTCACGAATACTTTGAAAAAGAAACAACATTTCTCTAGCATCGGCTCATCGCTCAATCAAAGGAATTGCAAATGCTTGGTGCCACGTGCCGGAATAAAGGTCAACGCCCACTGATCCTCGCGAATGTTCGTCGTGGATTAACTCCAGTAAAATAATAGCGTCGAATATCAGAAATAAAAATTTGCTTAAAACAGTTCACCAAGAGAGTGTCGTTGCAATAAATAAAAAAAAGATAAATGACAGCAAATATGAAAAAGCAGAGTTTATCATAGGTTCTTTCAGAGTTCTCAATTTCAAACGTAATTCAAGTAACTGTGATTCACTGAGTAACAGAATAAAAAAGAAAAGAAATTTCACTCTACAGAAAAGCTGACAACTAATAGAATTAAAAGCGGCGGAAATATGCCCTTTCCTGCCCCATAAACAAACGATCCATAGCGTGAAGAATACTCGAAAGCGATAGCGATAGCTAAGTACCTCGGTAAACAAAGTATATGGTGCCATGAGAGAGAAAATATTGCCGAAAATGATAGAATATTGCTAGAACTGCTTTGGTAACATTGTCAATCAGATCCAATTCAGAGTAGATACGATAATAGTCTCGAATGAATGTTATGTGCTAGAAACTTTTGAATTCAGGAATAAAAATAGAAAAGTAAGGATTGCAAAATGATAATTTGACTCAACTAATCAATGCAGAACGTTATTTAGTTTAATAAATTAAGTAAGTTAATAAGTTTTTTTTAAAATAAAACTGATATTATTAGAATAAAATTCGGTGCATACATGGCTTTTGCAGGAACGGAAGAACTACGGTGCTTCCAGTGCAAAGAAAAATTCGTGATGATACCCGCAAATTTCGTAGTATTTTTTGTAATGTCGCGCGAAAGATTGAAAAAATTAAGATATTGTGGGATTGTGAAAATCTTAAAGGAAGCTAAAGCAGAACTATAGGAATATAGGATTAAAGGAATACAAAGTCAATCCAAAAGCAAGTGGTCGTTGCATAATATCGTAAAAATAAGGTACATCAGCTACTTACCGCTGTACCACCACTTTAACCAGTTTAATTACAGCTTTCATATTTTTTTTTACTAGCTATGCTTATTATTATGGATATACATAATTAAGAAATGGTGTGAGTCAAAATAATTCCATGTTCGGCTTAGAAATAATTTTAGAAATGCAAAAAATATTTATTTAAGGAGGCTCTGTTTTTATCAGAATGTTTATTCAGTGTCAATTTCCTCGATTGTCCATCATGATCACGATTATGAGTGGCAAGTATGATCGCTTTCAAAAACACCAGCAAATAAGTGCAAATTTGTAACGCTGGAGAATGAGGCAGCAACACTCAGTTGGTGCCAAATCCGTTCTAAGACTTTTGATCTTATTTTGCGACTCAATCTTCTTTTTTTAGGAAAACATGAGCCTTTGTTTTGAATAATTCGTTTTTTTTTTTCGAAAAAAACTAAATGTTCTTCTTGGTGAATCTGCTTTCAAGAGATGACAGTGGTGTAAACGGTATTGTTTACGGTCTCATCTTCCTGTTACTCCATGACTACTTTGACCTAGCATCGATACTTCAGAAAACAACCGATAGTAGGCTCGAAAAGTGGGAAGATGGATAGCTAGGCAATTGTCCGAGAAAGCAGAGGAATTAACAGCCTACCCAAAGATACTGATCAATCAATATGTGTAGTAGGGTCGATAGGAAGGGCTGAGAGGAGTGAGAAGGGGGATGACATGACAAGATGGATGGTAGCCAGATACCGGCCGTGCGCCCATCGCTGCTCATAGCAATATTGTGACAACATCGATGCATAATGAAAGCACATCAGCTCGGAAGAACGTTACCGAACCTGTAAGGGATACCGTGAGGGGCAACAGCCGGGTAGGACCTTTCTCAAAAGTAAGGGAAATTTTTGTTTTTTTCCTGTTCAGTTTTGTGATCTCAGACCTACACAACCACTTGGGACCACTCTCAACCCACCGCTCGAGACCACTCGCAACTTACTTACCCGGCTGTTACAAGTTATTGTATGTGAGCGGCGAGTGGTCCCAAGAAGAGCCAAGTAAACAACCGAAGTGATAACGGAACGGTTGAGGCGAAGAGGAGCTGTGTATTCGGTGTTGTTCTATTTCTGGTTATTTTTGGAAATACATAGTTTGGATACTAACTTACACTGAATTTAGAAAAAAAATCTGCAGTTCTGAACCAGCAACGACAGTTATTCCTTAAAAAGATTTTTTTATTGTTAAATACTTTTTTTTCTGAATTCCTTATTATTTAACAGTATACATGCTGAACTGTGCTGCATTCTCTTCATTTAAAAGAACATTTTGATGCCAGACAAAATGTGAATACGTACGGATGATGCCTCATTTCCAATTTTAAATTTTTTTTCATTAAAAGATTATCTCTGTTGTTCATTTTCTTTTTTTTTTGGTTTTGGAATGCTTTTGCTTACAGAACATAAAGTACTTTCAATGGGCAAAATCCTTGTACATAGTTGAACAAAAATTCTAGTCCTCAATTTCTTGCGATATAATTAGAGGAGCTCGTCACAAGTGCAGCTACTTTCGTGAAAAAAAATTACATCAAGGCAAGGACTACTATTATTAATAGGTTGATGCACAAATAATGGCTTTCTTTTTAAGAAAAAATTAAACTCGTGTACAGAAAAAAGAAGTTTAGAGTCATGCAACACATTGCTTGAGAGAATATTTCTTTCTCCACAAAATACCCCAACCCACAAATTGGATACAACAAATTGAAATTTAAGGACTAATTCTGAAAGAGAAACATCGGAATCCATCTAGGGAAAAATTGCGTGAAAATAAAACGGAGTAGTAACAGAGATAAGAGTTTTTAAAAAATGTTTAGGATAAAAATATGTCATATTTTATCATATTTTCAAAATAAAAATTATTATGGAATAAACTTCAAATCAGAAACAGATCAGTTTTTCTTAATTTTGAAGAATGAAAGATTTCCAGAACACACCACCATTAATGAGATGATCCATGTTTCTGTAGTCAACTCAAGCGGTTATCTCCACACGAGATCAACTGAAGCGAGGTAAAAATCATTCCGCTCCGTTTTTACTCGGGATTTATTGCTTAGCGCTTACGATTTGTCGCTTGTTATTTACATTTAAATGCATCACCCCACGAATCCGGAGTGGAACGAATTTCAGGTGGAGTATTCGTGTACGGGATCGTAGCTTATGGAAGGAGGAGTGATTCCGTCCATTTCCTCCTAATTGCCGTAAAAAACGGCCCTGAAGATGCGGCTCGGAGCGTTCCGAGGCGCTGTTCCCTACGAAGAGTTGTATTAGAGCCTTATGCACGCGTCTTATCTTCGTGGCCGTTTTTTTACAGCAATTTGGAAGAAGTAGACGGAATCACCCTCTTCCCCGTAATCTACGACCCCGTAAAGGCATAACCCACCTGAAACCCGTACCACCTCAGACTCATGGGGTGATACGTTTAAATAAAGTCGTTTCGACGTCTGAGACATTTAATAAAGACGCTAGTATAACCCTCAAAAATGAATAGATGATTGTTATGGATTTACTCTGACCATGACCTAACCTTTAACAGCTCAGAGGCGAGCTTCTCACTTTTAAAGCTAATTTTCATAATTTCCTAATTTCTAAAGGAAATTTTTTTGAAATACTTGATGGATTAATAATAATTACGTTGTCCAAATATAGCCTGGAAAAGTCGATCGACGCCAGGTACGCATAAAGCGCTGTTGTCAGCAGATTCATGGACCAGCAGATAGTTCACAGGGTTCAAAGGTTCGTGGATGAAAGGCAAGAAATAGTTAGAATTACTCTCATTAAAGGAAGAATCTACTTATAACGCACATCTACTCGACAATAATAATCAATAATAATAATAGTGTTTTTTAATTGACAATTTTTTTCTTGATATATCGTACATTCCAATGGTATTTGATAGGTTCCCTGGGATGCTAGGGCTTCTTCACTCAATGTATTTTTCACCACTTCAACTATGTGCCACGCCTTTTACAGAAGAATATGAAGATAAAAGAAGAAAGAAAAGGGAAGGAGCTGTTAAAGGTTCGGTCATGGTCAAAGTAAATCCATAACAATCACCTATTCATTTTTATCTTCGTGGATAAAGTACAACGAGTTTTTCCTGACATGTCTATCATTGATTCCTTCCCTATTCAGATTACTACAAAACACTTGCTTTTAGGGAAAGTCTATTTATCGTTTGAAATTTGAAAAAGAAGAATAGAATTTATTCTTTTCTTTTTGATTTTTTTTTAAATCGTAAACATGAAACGTTCGAGAAAAATGTCGATGTTGTGCTATAAATTTTCAATATTTTGCTCGCTCTCACATATGCACGTCGTGCAACTTTTGTTCTCTCATGAATCGCATGCTTTCTGCTTTGGAGTGAAAACAAATAATGTTAAACCTTTGAACCACTATCTGTTTCAAATATGTCTTACTTGAGCTGTACCTCATCTCTTGCCGTTTCCTTCTAGTGCCTTCTAGAGTCGTTCCACTGTTATCCTCTGTCGATCAATTCTGAAGGATCTATTCGTCTGATCTCTGGAATCTGTGAGGTAGTCTGACAATCCCACCTTTTATCCATTTCATTTATTCAATCTCATCTAAATTCTTTTTACTCTGTAACGTACGTATGGTGGCCGAGAATTTATAACAATCAGTCAGAAACTGTCTTGGATCGACATTAATCAATAGAAATTCGAGAAATTTTCTTCTTAATCATCTTCCTGAATGTTTTGACTGCTTAATGTAATTTTCTTTATATCTCGACATTCATTCCATTCTTCATCATTCCTTAACCCTATAAAAGGTGGCAAGATTGTGTATCATTATTCCAGGAATAATTACATTAAGCAGTCAAAACGTTCAGGAAGATGATTAAGAAGAAAATTTCTTGAATTTCGTAATGATTAATGTCGATCCAAGACAGAAACTATTTATTAGTTAGAAAACAAAGAGCAGTAAAATAACACCCATCCACAGTCAGAGAAGAAAGACCTTTTTCTTCTTGAAAGAATGAGCATGGTCAACATATTGTAAGACACTCGACAGAGTAAAACAGACCAATTAGAAAAAAAAAACGCAAGCACCTTCAAGATTTCAAGATTTTTTACATGTGATCTTTTCTTAGCTCTTTCCTCAGGTACAAGGTAATGGCATGGCGATTGATGATTTGTCTGCTGACCTCAATACAAGAAGTCGTTTTTCGGCACAAAATACAAGGGGAGGAAGACGTTTTCCGTCAAATTGTGTCGTACCTTTGAGACACTAATGAGGAAGTCCATTGGGGTTGATTACCTCTGCTCTCTGAGTGAATCCTATCACATTTCGAAGTGTCACTTAAGGCATCACTCCAGGGATCTGAAGTGGTATGGATTTCAGGTGGAGTATTCGTATACGGGATGGGAGACTAGGAGACTATGGAGAGGGGTGTGATTCCGTCTATTTCTTCCTAATTACCGTGAAAACGGCCCGGAAGATGCGGCTTCAGGCGTTCTGGCGCACTATTTTCCACAAGGAGTTCGACTGGAGCGCGCCAGCCTTGTACGGCGCCACATCTTCCAGGCTGTTTTCCACGTGAAATCTGCACCACCTCAGATTCGTGGAGTGATACCTTTAAGCCTCTTTCGTTACAGAAGTTGTACCTCATTAGTGGTGGAATAGAGTTCTCTGTATTTGTTGCATTCTTCCCACTATTCATAGGATCGGTTCCAACATTTCTGTTACCCAGTTTTAAAATTTTAAAATCTTTGACTATTTTACACAGTTCAACTATTTCTTCCTGAATTAATTAACTATTAATTTTAACGCAATTCTGCATGCATAATTCCTTAACAGGTTTTTTATGGATTTCATTTTTTTCGTTATTAACAGTATTTCATAATTCGAATCAAATTACGAATTTCGACTAGCATTATTCCGTTCGCATTTTATGTGCTCGGATCACAAATTCAGTCAAATTCGTGTTATCCTTGGCGTTATCCTATCCGCTTACTAGCGCACTCACCTAAACTCAGTCGTTTTAGGTTCACGAACGAGTAACTGCCCTAAAGAATGATTTCTGGAGGCTAGCCGATGAGCCAGCTCAGCGCCTCTATCCTCCCGGCCAAGTCTTATACCAATTCTGTGGACCCGAACTGGTGAATATTTTGTTTGCCACTAGGGCGGTTTCGAGTCAACGAACGATCGTGCAGTCACAGTATTCATTTATTCATACCGAGTATTCATCCTTTGACACCTCCCACAAATTCATTTATTAGCAAAATGTTACGCACCAGACCATGCTTATAGACTGCAGCTTTATTTACACACAAAAAAAGTACAAAATTGAAAATGTTTGCATAAATGAGGTTCTTGGGATAGTTGTTGCTTAGAAGATGTTTTTTTCAGTTGTATTTGTTTATCAGTGAAATATTCTAGTTTAGAGCAAACGTCAGAAATCCTTTTAGTTTCCGTGTAGGTAGCAAATTCCTTAAAGACAGCATACCCGAGTTTGGGGTGGTACGGATTTAAGTGGAGTATCCGTGTACGGGGTCGTAGATTATGGAGACCGGGGTGTCTCCGCTCATCTCTCTCAGCATCACTGCAAGCAACCGCCTCCAAAATGCTGTTTTGTAGGACGCCATCTATTGCAACGCTCCACCCCTTGCGCCGCCTCCGCCCTGCGATTCGTCAAAAATCAATCCGGACTGCCCGATAGGCAGTAGTGGACGCTACGCGTGCAAGGGTGGCGCGCTGCAATAGAAGGCATCGTACAAAACAGCATTCAGGGGCCGGCTGCTTGCAGTGATTCAGAAAGAGATGAGAGGAACCACCCTGGTCTCCGTAATCTACGACCCCGTACACGGATATTCCACCTGAAATCCGTACCACCCTAGATTCGTGGTATGCTACCTTTAATCCGCTAAACATCGGGTTAACGCCGAACTTCAGTCTTCTTGTTGTTTTTGCACCTTATTGTCCTAGTTAGCATAGTTTTTATTTATACTGCAAGTAAAAAGTGAAAACATGATATCTTCATACCTTACAGATTAATGATATTCTTATCATGCTACCAATCTCAATGTCTGGCTAACGCCATACTATAGAGTTTTCGTGGTTTTCTCTTCGCCCGCCCACAATGATCAATTAAAGTTAAAATTACTACCACTTTCTGTAGATTTTTGCTACAGGATAGATTTTTTCTCTCCCCAACATCGTTTTTTCGTTCTTTCTAAAAGATCTCCAAACATTGATGAAGGATTTAGTAGTTGCTTTCCTGAAAGGGTCAGTTCTTCACTGTGAGAATATTCAGATTTGATTTCACACCTATATTCTTTCGCTACCACTACAATTCAGAAACATTATTCGAATACGTCGTTAAATTGTTCACAGACATGTCTGGGAGGATAACAACACTGACTTAATGCCCCCGAAGGTCATTGTACTGGCCAACACGCGTTCCAAAACGACAAAGGTAACGAATTCCATTAAATGGACGTTGGCGCATCCCAAGTGGATTGATACGCTAATGACTTTATCCTTTCTCCTTTTGTTATGCTCTACTGTGCTTCCAGTATTTTCATTAGCATTATTATTACTAACAAGGTCCCGTTTCTTTTATGCATGTTTATATATTTTAGAAACTATTGTTTAATTATTACTGGCTTTATCTAAAGGACAAAAAACAAAGCTCTCTTTTATAGTTATTTAGTATATCATACGATATGCCTATATTTTCTTCTATATTTATCCCTTCTATATTTTCTTTCATTTTTTTTCCTATCAAAAAGGGTCAATTCTTTTCCTGAACTCTTTTTGAAAGTGTAACAGAACTTTTTAAAATTTTTATTTTAAAATTAGATATTTCGAAATATATAATTTTTGATGTCTGGTAAGTCCATGAAGTTATCCTCTTCCACTAGTTTCAAATCTTCTGCAGTGACGCAGTGAGTTATGAAAGCGATTCGATATAATAAAGTAGGTATAGATTATTTGAACTGGTACAGGATTCCTCAATTAAAAATATAGCCACAGAGCAGCTTTTGCACACGGAAAAACAGAACGGAAGAGTAACGAGGAGACAGGTTATACAAAGTATATCGCAGAATAGTCGTTTATTTTGGACAAGGTAAGTGAGGTGTTCTAGCTAACAGCGCAAAATTACTATACGTTTTTTGCACAGGAAATCAGTGATATGTTTATTTCTACACCGTATAATTACAGAAAAAAACTCGAAGAAGAACGATGACAAGGTAATTATCTGCTTGCAACGCTTATACAGTATCTATAGAGCGAAAGACAACGCTTTCCTAGATTCGACCATACCCGTAATAATGACATCAACCATGCGTACATGTTCAAATCTACGCTGTTTCGTTAGAGAATCTGATCACCGGGTTGGTGGCAATCACTGAGAACCAGCTCTGGCTTGATTTTAACGTCAGTTGTAGCCTTAAGTAAACAGAGTTACATCTATTTCAAATTATAGAAACGCATGGGTTTACACCTCTGTTAGCTTCGTGTGGACCTCAGTATGTAGTTTACGTTTCATCGATTTTCTCTGCCCTCTGCAAAGTGACTGAATAGCAGACCGGAACTGTGGATTGAACCATGAGTAGATCACAGGATTTAGAGCCGCTGATGTCATGGCGAGAACATGACAAAGAGCGAACACCTGAAACTGATTAAGAAATGGTGGATCTCTACTTCGTAAAACGTAACAAATTTTCATGGAATTTTTTTGAAAGAGGGGCCAGGCAATCACCTTAATCATCTGTATCATCTTGACCGTTGATCTTCGAACTGGTCGAGCGACGCCAATAATATTTCGACTTGTTCCGATCGTGTGCAAGTGTTGCCCAGTGTCATATCTTCTCTCGAGAGACTTGAAGAGCACTGTATTTTTCTTATGGCTCTCGAGTAGGGAGTTTTCTTCCGTTGCGTTTGATGTTGCGTGTTATCCAGCCGTTTACGGCTCTAGCACAAAGGTTTTCGTTAAAACGCATCAAACGTCCGAGCCACCTCGTAGTCAGTCCTTTCCGAAACCCTGCTAGTTCATATGGCTGTCCGTTATCTGATGTTCTTTCTTTTTTGTTTAAGATTACTTTTGTGAAAAGCTGGTAGATGACAGACAGTAATAGTTGCCGATATTTTGTGGGTCTCCCTTCTCAGTGAATACAGTGTGTTGACGAGGACTGGCGGCAGGTACGTCATATGTTCAGGCTCGATTCTGTAAGTGAAGTAGGACTCTTCACTGTCACCATGGCATGTCGGACTTCGGAAGGGAGAAACTCTAAAATCCACCCAGTCCATTTTCCCTCAAATGGTGAGGAGGCATGTGGAAGTGGCTGTCGAAGAGATCTGAGTAAAAGTCCTGTATGAAGTTTTCAAACCCCTTTCTCTATGCTGTAGTTTTTCCATCTGGGTTACGGAAAGCAGTAACTCTTGTTTTACAAATGACGAAGTTCCAAATTCTTCAGCAAGTGCTGTTGGTCTTCTCTATTCGAGGTCTTCTTTTGTCACTTCTCTGCAATCCTTCGTGAGCTCATACGTAGGTTCATAGTTGCCTTGAGCTCGTGCAGCTCCACGTTGACGTATTAGCTCTAGAGTTTCCTGAGACAAGCGTCACTTGGTGGTTTTAAAACTCTCAGCATTCCTCGTGAAGTCGTGAATTTGATCAACGAGCCCTTAGTATTCCTTGTTTCGCTTCGTGAACTTCTCTCCTCTCTGTGTGAAAGAAAATCTTCCTCGAAGAAGGCGATGGTCCGATCAAGTATAATACTTTGGTATAACGGCGAGATCCGTCATGCAAAACCTTTTACTGATGATAATGTTGTCAATTTCATTATGGTACTCTCCATCGCATGGCTCCCACGTCCAACGTAGAGAGTAGGGCTTCTGGAATTACAAGTCATGAATAGATCTTAGTCGTTATGATAAACTCGGAAAGCTTCTCTCCCTGCTCATTCTATTGAAAGTCGTTGGTTCCGATGTGAAGTTCTTAAAGGGCCAATTTTGGCGTTGCAATCACCTACTATAACCTTGTAAAAGGTATGGCCCTCTCTGTAGAACTTCTCCAGGTCCATGTAAAGAGACTTTGACTTCTTTTCCTTCGTAGCTTGGTTTTAGAGCGTAAGCGACGAAGATTGTTAAAATTTGCGTTAAACCACATCTTCTCATGCGTAAGTTGTTTGAAAGAACCAATGTTCATTGCCATACGTGTTGACTCTTCTGTAAGATGTTCCTAAGAACAATTCTTCTCAAGTATCATATACGGCGTCCAGTGGGTGGCATTGTCTCGTCTCCGTCACTCGGATGACGTCGTACTTAATGTCTAGCTTGCATCATCAGATCTTCTATAAACGCTTCCGATGCAAGCGTACGTGCGTTGATAGTGCAGATCGTCATCCTAGTCCTTTTCCGTTTCGGTAACGTACATGTTTCCTGCAACCCCATTTTTTCTGGCGCTACCGTAGAAGGCTTTCCTCTGGAATCAGGGGACTCTTTTCTATTACTGTAACTTGCAAAGAAATTTAAAACCTAAAACTAGGTTGCAATCTTCTAGTCCCATGAGCTTTGGGAAAACGTTGCGTCCTCCCGTCGTCGGCAAATGGAGCTTATATGTTGCTCCTCAAAGTCAAATTATTGCACGCTTTTGACCGCATAGACGTGCATGATACAAAAGGATTATGAGCCGATTCTAGCACGGCAGAAACCGGGAGTCCATCCTCAAATCCTCAAGCGTCTCAGGGCAGGCACAAGGTCGCTTTTGGTCCGCGATTAGCCTATCTGCCAACGGTGGACTCGCCACGTAGTCTCGCTGTGATCATTCTAATGAGGCAACAGAAGAGCAAATTTATTCCTCGTAAGAAATCATAATGAGCAGCTCCTTACCGTTGAGAACCACGGGCTACCTACAGATGACCCTAAGTCTCGATAGAGGTTAATAGCATTCAATGGCATCCACGCAAAGATGAATCCCAGCACCATGGCAATCATCATCCTAAAGATGTCTGTTAATAGATGTTAGTACAAAAATTAATTTCCAACTATAGCAAACCTGTTAGCCCGTGCTTTTCGATTCACAAGTTTTTCCTCGGACTCTTTCAGGAGAGTTTGACCCCTTCTTCGCTCCAGCTGTGAAGACATTACTCTGCTAATCAGCCAATAACATACGGAAGATATCAGTGCCGGGATACCGAACTGGGACAGAAGAACCGACAAGCCGTATAGACGCCGACTGGGCGAAATGAGGCCTGATTCAGTGTCTGGCCTGAAATTCAGCTGTTATTGTTAATTTACGTATCGAGCTTCTTAGAGAGCTTATTCTTAAGAAGCCATTTTTATTAGGAATACAACTGAAATAAAACCGCATACATCTTTCTTCCTGCACACAATTTATTTGTTACACCTTCTGATCTGCTGTGAGCCGATCTAAGTCGTAGCCGTTGCGTGTTGACTTCATCACTTATATACTTAGATGGCCCGTCTTCACTGAACGTGCGAGCCCCAGCATCTCTTCCACTCGTTTCGTTCCCTCACCATTGTCATCCAAGATGTTTTCAAGTTTCATGAGTGGCGTCGACGAGGTCCTTGAGCCGTATCCAGCTGAGCTCTCAGCTGGTCCATCGGTGTAGCGAACACATCACCCCATTCCGTCCACCTCCATCGAGGACGTTCAGCATCCCTTGGGATCCACTCTAGCGTTCTTTTGGTCCATCCACCGTCGATTCTTCTCATAATGTGACCGACCCATCTATGCTTTGGTTTCGATATATATTCCACTGGGTCGCGAAGACGGGACATTCCTCTTAAGTTGGAGCTGCGAAGACCAGCTAGGTGTTATGTGCGCCGGTTAAACTTCAGGAGAGATCTCTCAAGGGCTTTGTGGGTTGAGCTGAGGTATGTTAATTTAGTATTTAAGATATGAGGAAATAGTAAAAATGGTGAATGCTGAGGAGAAGTGCAATGTTATCTTTAACTGCAGTGCAAACGTTTTATTTTTCCGAGTTCTACAAGTTTCCAAAATTTACTATTTTCTCAGGGGTTTCTGGTTTTTTTTTGCTAAGACAATTTAGTTTTCAATGGATGTTTTTTTTACCGTCATAGCAACGAAGCGAATCAGTGAAACTTGAAGGAATTAAAGGCATTCCCCCACGAATCTGAGGTGGTGCAGATTTCAGGTGGAGTATTCGTATACAGGATGGGAGACTACGGAGAGGCGGGTGATTCCGTCCACTTGTTCTTAATTGCCGTAAAAAACGGCCCGGAAGATACGGCTTCATTCGTTTTGGCGCACCATTTTGTACAACAGTTTCGATTGGAGCGCGCCAGTCTTGTGCGGCGCCGCATCTTCCGGGCCGTTTTTTACGGCAATTAGCAAGAAATGGACGGAATTACCTCCCTCTCCGTAGTCTCCCGTATACGAGTACTCCACCTGAAATCTGCACCACTTCATATTCGTGGGGTGATGCCTTTAAATCCCGTTAACAATGTGCGATCTGAAAAGTGATTTGTCCTTTTTCTTACTGTAGGAGGCTGTTATAATTATGCGATAGTGCAGGAAAAGTTCAGGAAAATACTAGGTCCAAGGTAAGGAATAATGTCTTCTAAATGCAATTTGTTAAAGAAAAAAAAAGTAAGATTTGATCTGATCTCGCTTTACTCTAAAACATGGGGAAAAAGGAATGAATAGGAATAAATATGTAGCATAGCTTGGATATAGTACGTTGAAATTTAAAAATGAGTTTTAACTAGAGAGAATTGGAGGAAAACATACCAAATCTCTTCGCAGAAAACTCCACAAATCGTCTCAAAGCTGACTGCTTTGGAAAAAATGCCGGTTGGCAGCGCCAACGAATACCCGAGAACCCAAATCCCAACGACTATGGCGATGGCTCGATTATATCCAATGAACTACAAGCAAGTATTTTCTATTATGAGCATCCATATCCTGCTGCTATTGAATTAGAACAATAACTGACCTCTCTGTTCGGTCTAGTGATGAGAAGGCAGCGATCGAGGGCAATTATAGTAAGCGTGAAGCTGGAGACAAAAATACTACCACCCTGAACAAAACAGAAAATGAACAGCGTACAAAAAAACTGTGGGAATTGTGGCCGACGTATTAAATGCTAAGCTTGCATCTTAATCCTTCAAACAAGGTGTGAACGTTAGCCTCATGATTGACCTACAAGAAGCTCCGGGGCTCCTTTTCAAGTACTTAGTTCAAGTATACATAGGTTAGAAATTTATGTTAAGGTCAGATCAGACGATCAGATAATAGAAGACTAGAGAACGTGAAGTCAGTTGCGTCTAAATATAGTCGGGTCAAAACGACATGAAACACGGACATTTGTGCAAGCGGCTGCGCTCAAAGCGGAGCGGTGGAGCGTAGCGGTTGGGATCGTGTAAGGATCCACGCTACCGCCACACACCTCTACAGTTCGCCATGGTCCCACCTCGATTCCAACCGCTGTCTCCACCGCACCGCTTTCGAGCGCGGCCGCTTGCGCAACGCTCCGTGCTTCATGTCGTTTTGACCCTACTATATGATCTCTTGTAAAAGAACACCTTGAAGCAATGATTTCGACGGAATTTACGCCTATCGTCGCATTGTTGACGATGAGAATAGAGTGAAAACGCTGCTCATGATAAGCAGATTTGTGACGGAACGAATGGTTGGAGAAACCGATAGCTTAGTTTGAAGATGTACTACGTTAGAAACAGGTCGCTTCAAAATCTACTGAGGACTCAACCAATACAGAATTTCGCCTCTGATTTCGTTCTATACTCAACCTTATGATGCAAGTTTCTTATTGTCTGTTACAGAAATGCTTTTTACGTTAATATAAAATAACACTGAGGTACTAAACAGAATCTCCGCAACATTCCTACTTCAACCATTCGACCTCTTCAATGATTGTCAGTGTTTGAGTTTTCAGATTCCAATATGTTCTATGACTTACCTCCTTTATATTTTCTAATTCCTTCCCCTGGGCATTCCACCGCACTTCTTTAGAAGTTGGTTCTATTCTCTTACTTCTTGCAGACAATTGTTCCCACTTTCAGGATTTGTTTTCGATTTTTTTTTTGATTTTGTCAAGTTTTACAAACCAACAAATTTTTCGCAATATTTCCACGCTTATTCAACATATCGTAATTTAGTAGGGTCAAAACGACAACGAAGCACGACGCAGTTACGTAAGCAGCTGCACTTGAAGCGGCGCGGCAGAGCGTAGCGATTAGGGTCGAGGGAGGAGCCTTTCTAGCACTCTCCGTCGCTGCAGTTCGCCCAATTCCAACCGCTGCTTCGAGTGCAGGCGCTTACGCAACTGCACCGTGCTTTTTATCGGTTTGACCCGACTATATGTACACTTACAAAAACGCTGTTGGTGGCCTGAACAACATTAAAAGTAATTCGATCAAAAATGGAGCGTCCATCGATGTAGGGAGTAGATAAAACTAGTCTAGTGTTATTTTCCTGCAGCCAAATGCGCTGGCAGTGAAGAAGGCTCAACTTTACTAACTTTATACGGCTTCGGGCGTTCCGGCGCGCTATTTTCTACAAGGGGTTCGATTGAAGCACGCCAGCTTGTGCACGCGCCGCTTCTTCCGGGCAGTTTTTTACGGCAATCAGGAAGAAATGAACGGAATCACGCCCCTCTCCATAATCTACTATCCCGTATAAGAATACTCCACCGGAAATCCGCAGCACTTCAGACAAAAAAAATAAGGACAAAAATATCTAAACAAGTGTATTAGCAGCACCTTTTCATTTTTTATTTCTGCAAAGCTAATAAAAAAGGTGCTGCTAATACACTTGTTTAGATATTTTCCCTTTATTGTCTTTCCACAGATGTGATAGCACTTCAAACACCACACATCGACCCAACAACTGCTACTTACGCTCTACTTGCCTAGATAAAACGAAAATAATCAGATATTCACCTGAAATACACCTATCAGCTTGCAGATTGGCTTTGGAAATATCCATTCACGTGTGAATAAGGTGACTGCTGTCCAAGGAAGTGAGGTGAGTGACATAAGTAGGTCGGAAACGGCCAAACATCCAATAAAAACACTGCGGACAGATAAGGACACCTGTAACTGTGGCGTAAAAATTGTAAAGATCAGCGAAAGAAGTACAGCAGCCTATAGAAGAGTTAAAGGTGTGCTTCATCCATCAAATTTATGGAAAATGAAGAATCTCGGCAAAGACACACAAAGGCTGTTTCTATAACTATTAGCAGAAGAATATCAGCGCAATTATATCACAGAAATCATGCGTTGGGTGATTTTTGCCTGATTCCGTCCTAATTAAAGCTGCGAACAATAGGATTCAACAATTGGATGAAACACCACGTTGAACGGATACGAAACTCATAATTTTCTTGTTTTTATAGTCATATCAGAAATTTTGTTATTCTTCCATAAACATCATGCAAAAAAAAGAGAGATTATTGATAGTAGGTTTTCAAATGTAACCAATACACAAAAAATTAGTTGCAATTATATTACAGAGATTTTCATTGCTGCTCAAAAACGATCTTGTCTCCTTTATCTGCGGGAGACGTTTCGCTTCCTGTTTCTACATAAGGAAAATGTACATACATGGAAACACAAAGCGTAAGGTCTCTTATGGATTGATTGTGCCCGCGGAACTACAAGGTTATGTTTTGAGCGTCTCTCCGTGAATGGCGAACGGCTTTTTCTCTAAACAGCCCAACTTAAGAAGAAAACACTCTCTAGCATCCAGACGTCAAGCTTTTAACACTGAAAATTTTTAATACGAGAGAATAATCCCAAATAATCTAGTAATAATAATAATCAAATAATAATCTCTGCATGGTCCAGGCCGCGATGAAGATTTCTGTTTTCTGGTTGAAACTTTCCGGATGTGTGAGCCCACACCACATATGACAGGCTGGGTGGTTTTTTTTTTTGAAAATGATTAGAGTCGGTATCGGTAGAGTCGATGCTACATTAAAAAAATGTTTTTTACAGCGTTTATGAAAAAAAGGTTGTGACTCTGCTTGATCGCTCGTGGCTTCTAATGTTAACGTTTAGGTGCAGTAAAGGATAAGCGAATTAAACATGATAACATTGTCGTGGAATTCTATTCATCTGGAAATTATTAATTAAAACGCTACCATACCATAGGTCTACTGCAATATTCTTTCAATTCTCAACTATAACGCATAGCACATTTGTTATTCATCAGGAAAAGTAGGAAAGTGCAATGAAACTTTCGAATATTATCCATTTCACTAAGGTATTATAGTGCTGAACTAAATGCTTGGTTGGTTCGTTCTTTTCGGAAAAAGAAAGTTCTTTCCTATTCAAGAAGCAGGATGTGAGATATGAAAGACAACTGGAGCCCATGTCGCTCACATGTGTCAATTACTTCTTTTTCATTTTCTCTTAAATGGTTAAAATTTCTTAAGATTCTCTGCTGTGAGCCTGAATATTCGTTAAAATATTTGAGATGACGAGCACAAATAACGTGCGTGAAAAGATGTTTCACCTCCATTTCCGATGTGTACCAACGGCGAGAAAACTTGTGAATTATACAAAAGTATGAAAGTGTAAAGAGAAGTATAAGTAAATTTCTGACATTTCCTCGTAATTACTTACAAAAAATACTTTCTGTAAAATTTAGGAAAGAAAATATTCACAAGTGTTAATGATCCCCTCAGTAACCCGCGCTTAAGGAACACGTCACAAGCGTTTAGTTTTTTTTTTAGATGCAAGCTGAGGAGCCTCATTAGTGAATTCAAAACTCTTAAAGAGGATGCACTGCAAGCAAAGCACATTGCAAATCGCAGTTCCAACGAATCCATGATTCATCCAGAAGTAACGCGTAGTCCAATTTTACCAGATATTTCAGCTGTTGGGTTAACCGATGAAAAATTGAAATTGATGAAACTTTTTTCAAAATTTAAGATGGAGTCTCGTTCATATTTTGAAACTCTTTCCGAATTGAAAAGTTCGACTTTCAATGAACATCGGCATAGTTGAATGTAGTATCGAGGTTGATAAGCTGTACACGAAGTTCTTAAATAAATTTATCATAAATCTTCCTCTTTACGAATTTCTGGTAGACTTTCAGTGCCCCCTTTTAGAATTCTTTTCAGATACTTTAATTAATGAGCTCGAGAAAACATTGACAGCGTTCATGTGAGTATCCGAAAAATCCGAAGTTGTAGCACGTGCTACCGTATACGTTGTCAATGAATCAGTCTTCAAAATCACCTGCCACTGATCTGTTTATACGACCACTCTTATTATCTAGTGAAAATCAGCTGCTTATCCTGATTTATGAACCCTATTATCAACCGTCTGCAGACCTAAGGAAAGAAAGCGAAATCCAGGGCCCATTTAATGTTTTTCGACAGCACTTCTGTCCAATCACCATATCGATTTCATTCCCAAAGATCCACAGAATTTGTCCTTCAAAAATCAAAATTTGATTTTGTAGATGAGTTTCTGTCTCTTTGATAACCGATTACAATACAAATCTAAAAACCTCCCTAGATTATTTACTAAAGCAACTTTTTGTTTTTTTAATGATTACTAGGTACATAGTCAAATCAAATAATTTCATCGATAATTCTTTTTACAAAGGTGTCTTAAATATAATGGTTTATTTGGAAAATAAATTGCTGTTGATTGCGGCACTATTTCCAAAACATTTGCTTAAATTTGAAAACATTTACGATTATTCACCAATTTGCTCTTTTCCTTTCCTTTAGATTTTCTCGTGGAAGCAAAAAAAAACCGGTTGGATCTCCTCATCTCATCTAATTCCTCAGCAATATAAAATTATTTCGAAAGTGTACTGGGGTGTGGATTATCGACAAAAAAAAGTGTGGATCAAGCGTGAAGTGCACATTAGGTTCGAGCAGCTGCCCACTAATTTCGCAGCGATATTCGCGCTTCGATGAAGATGCTCTAAAATAGAACGGATCTTGTAAGAAATAAAGAATTACCTGGTTGAAGGACACTACATATAGAACGAGTACATTGCCGACAATAGCTGCAACCCATACCAAACAGTAGAGAACAGCAAATATCGCTCGTACAGCCGTGAGATCTATCGCTTCAAATGATCTGTCTTGAATTCTAGTACAATTTGGCATCTGAAAAAATGAACAACCAGTGGACAGGTGCTATGGCAACAACGACGACTCAACAAATATCTCTCAAGAAAATATATAATGAGGAATAAGCAATAACAACGCTGAAAGCAAAATAATTACTTTCAAGAAATCAAAGAATAACATAGGGAGACGTGTTAGGATTTTTGACGATGCGTTGAAGAAGTGAGCTTGGAGTGAAAACAACTTCCAAGAATAGAATTTTTGAAAAGTTATCTTAACGGATATTTTCGTAAATTACCTGCAATAATCATTAAATGCAATATCGTATAAAAACAAAAGGTAAAAAGGAGATAAAAATGCAAAAAGAAGATGATGATATGAAAAAGCACGGCCAATTTGTTCTAGTCTTTTTACCTTTAGCTCCTAATGAACAATTAGGAGTGGAGAGAGTTTAGGAAAGCGGATATTGAAGATCTGCCAGAAAGTGGAAGTGCACTGAACGAAACGAAGTGGAGATTTTTTGAGACTAACAAGAATTTCCATAGTTTTCCTTAATTATAAAAGTGAAGAAAAATCTAGACAACTGCATTTTGCATAGCATGGTACTACCTATTTCTCTTTTACACGTCTGTTTTACTCTTCTTTTTTTTAATTGCATTTCCTCTTCAAGGCTACGTTCGTTCGATATTTGTACTTCAACACTATGTTTGTTTAAAGGCGCAAAGTTACCTTCTATCTCTGAGGGATATACATAGCCAGGCAACCTGAATCCGCAGGGTCATTAGTTCTTTTTTCTGGGGGTTAATAACAGGCCTTAAATCAGGTAATAATGTTTATTTTTATTTCCGGTTTTTTTTTCGTGTTACTCTCATCTACGGTCGACGAAATAACTGTAACATATATCATCATTAACTATGAGTACTGCGTATAATTGTGGGCTAATAATAGCAAATAACACATTTAAATCGCATCGTCACTCTTTGAACAATACAGAGAGAGGTATTGAGCTTTCCCTGAGGGCATAGAAAAAAATCCAAATAAACAACAATAGTAATCGCGTGAAAAAAGGACGAGTCCATTAACGACAGAGCTGTCTGTGTACGTGAAACTGAAGCGTCTGCCGCCGCCGGTTGCTTGTTGCCTTCTAAAAAGGGTGGAGCGTCGGTTGAGCGTCAAACTTCAGATCACATTACGGTACGCTGTGAAGATTAATTGAGAGATTTCTAAGAAAGTGCGTGAAAAAAGTGTGTCAACGCTTTACTTCCACTTATTTCTGGAGTCTTTTCGAAAAGTACATAGTTTGGCAGCGATCTAACACCGTTTCCATGTACGAGCTCATCACCGGCAAAAACCGAGGACAGCAAACAGTACACTATGAATTATGAGCACGGAAAACAAACAATTTACTTAAAGGCAGAATACCACGAATCTAACGTGATGTGGATTTCCCGTGGAAAGCTTCTATACAGGGTATACAGGAAAAACCAGATGGTTTTGCTCATTTCTCCGCTTTGGATGTAAAAACGTCCTGGAGTGATGCCGTTCGTGGAGTGATGTCTTTAAATTTCTTTTTTATGTTTAAAATCGTTCCATAATTATAACTGGCTTGTGTAGAGGCAGAAGTCATAGTTTACACAAATTGAAACATTCTGCTCTCCTCTGAAGAAGTCTTTAACAGCACAAATCATTCCATAATGATCCAATCTGAAACGGTAGCTTAGTAGGCTCGAAATTAAGAATAACGTGCTAAAATTCCTGATACATAGTCTTAATACCAAACCGTAGAATTTATTTCGGCAGAAAATTATTTGCATGAGGATCAAGCAGTGGCTTTCAATCTGAAGCCAAAGCTCATCTCTCTATCCGGAAATTTTTATTTGACTCTCAACGGGATACGTTCCTAAAGAATGTTCCACGGATCTTGACAGGGATTTCCTCGAGTACGAGAGACTAAACGATGCAATGAGTCCAAATGAAATTTGCAGCTAGTGAAAAAAGATGAACGTTTTCAGGTTAGATAGCGCTTTATTCCTTTGGAAAGACGTGCGAAACTGAGGATGGACATGGATAAAAGATTACGGATTAATTATTTATGTTTGCAAAAGTATTTAAAGAGGAAAACCTCACTAAACTTTTCTTTTGCAACCAAAGTATGCAAGTACCTTCGACCGTTAATTCTCATTAAGCACCTACAGTACTGAATAAATACTGAATAAATAAATATAAGCTGTCGAATTCGGCGAGAGTAACGACCCACACGAGGAAAATCCAAAAAATCTTCTTTTCCATCAATTGTTAAAAACCAACAATTGCTAGAAATCGGAATCTGCAACGTTTGTTGTTTGCTTTCTTGAAATCATAGGCTGAATCATGACTCAAAATAACTAAGTAAATGTCTACTGATCTCATAGAATTATACGTAGACACTTCGAAGACAATATCAACATCTTCCGAATCTCTTTACGTCGGATTTTGATAAGGGTATCCATAGAATTACGTAGAACTGACAAGCAGAGCTGAGCGAATACCAACGAGCTGAGCGAATACCAACAACACAACAACAAAAAACCGCCCGGAAGATACGGCTTCAGGTGTGCTGGCACACTATTCTCAACTTCGACTGTTCGACTGGAGTTCGACTGGAGCGCGCCAGCCTTGTGCGGCGCCGCATCTTCCGGGCCGTTTTTTTACGGTAATTGGGAAGAAATGGACGGAATCACCCTCCTCTCCATAATCTACTATCCCTTATAGGAGTACTCCACCCGAAATCTGCACCACCTCAGATTCGTGGGCTGATGCCTTTAAGTATGCTGCAATCGCAAGTAGTCGTTTTGAGTCGCAGTTGTGAAACGGCAGCTTCCGGGACGCTTTTACATCCAAAACGGAAATGAGCAAAACCACCTGGTTTTTGGAAATCTACGACCCTTTATAGAAGCTTTCCACGGGAAATCCATATCACCTCAGATTCGTGCTGCCTTTAAGTAAATTGTTTATTTTCTGTGCTCATAATTTATAGTCTACTGTTTGCTGCTCTCGGTTTTTACCGGTGGCGAGCTTTATTCCTCTGGTTATTCAAGTAAGCACAGCAGTTTTCGTCAAAAATTAAAAAAACGTCTGACCTAAAATATAATCTCGATGTTTTTGGCACGTTAAAAGTGAACCTGTAGTCGGGTCGAAACAAAGTGTTCTGACTTAGGAACAACAGAAATACAATACAGATCTCTATAACAAAGAGAAATACAGCAAACAACAAAAAACGAAGAAGGAAAAAATAAAAGACGAAAAATCGGAAAGAAAAGCAAAAAGAATGTGACTAAACAAAAGAAATTGCGGCCAATATCGATCCAGATGGCGTATATTTGACAATATTTGGCAAATTGGCAAGCAAACAGCTCGGACCGTCTGTGACCGGTAAAAAACCGCATTGCACCAGCGCAACCGCTCGCTTCATGTCGTTTTGTGGATTATAGGCAGACCCGAAAGAAGAGTGTTCGTGGTATCTAAGAAGTGGTAAGAAAACAGATAGTGTTGTATGCTAAAAATTCAGGGAAGAAGTGCAAGAATGCTGCAAATTTGGTTCATTTGCTGAATAGGATAAAATTGTAGCGTGGTTCATATTTTTGCGACTAAAAATAGAATTTTCTGTGTTCTGATTCAAAGCCAGCATTTAAAAGAACAAATACATTGTGAACGATCTCCACTGCAATGAATTTTAGTCGAGGAGGAAAGAGGAAACGCTGTGAAATGGAATACTTGACATCAATTAGTCTGATTAATTCCGCTAATGCTCCAAAAATCACAATGGTTAACAAAGTAGCGCCGAGCCGAAGATAAGTAGGCGTATGGGGACGTCATAGAGAGAGAGAGAGAGTCAAATCAGCTACGAGCATTCTGAAAGACTAACAAGGTATGAGGCTTGAAAGGATGAGGAGAGTGGCGTAAACAACAATTTTGAAATTTTTTGTTTAATGATCGTTTGAGCCTCAGGTGTTGGTTTGCTGCTTCGGTGATAATTGAAATAGAAAATGCACAGCTTTCACTGAAGCGCGGGGAAAAAACCCGATGAAGTAGGGAGAAACAGTTGCGAAGAGAGACTCGGAGTCACAGTATGGGATTCGATAATAATAGCAGTAGGACTTTTTTTTCTAGAGGGAATCTCTTAGATACAATAGTGGAAGAATTCTCCGAAAAATCCCTTCGCGGTTAACCGTGTTCGGTCTACGTCTCAATAGCATCTAAATGAGCAGAAGGAGACTTGATTTATTTTACCAGAATCAGGGGTGAGTTGATTTGCACAATAATTTTCCACACCTAAAAATCACAGAAAGATAGAAAGTGTTGACAAATTGTGAATTGTACGGTACTTGATAGAGAACATCCACCTCAATATGGCAATGCTGTACTCATTTTTTTAGTTCTATTGATTCCTCTGTGCTCGGTCAGATTAAACGAACTTTCAAAAAGGCAAGGAAAGGATTTTCTACACCATTCCTTCTTTCTGGATTTAATCGAGAAGGCATTGCCACTGAAGTTACGATTGGCGCCCGTTATAGAGAGAAACAGCATGCTTGGCGCCCTTAAAGGGGGATTTTTTAGTGCACACCCACAAGACGCCCAATCACTGTAGATTGGGAAAAAGTAATTTTTTTAAATTTTTTTTAGACAGAAAAGATACAAGAGACTTATCTAAAACAGTTTCTTCATTGTCGTTCATCACATTATTCCCAATACTCCATTTTAGTTAGGTGAAAAAGAGGAATCATCTAAAATTGAGAGTTCAAAACTTAATTCACATAGTAGAACGAAAAATTTTCTGTCCAAAAATATACAAGATCTTCTCCACAGTTTTCATTCCTTTGGAAATTTTCAAGTTACAAAAAACTATGACTTATTGCTCAACTCAATACTAATACTACTGCCCAATATTACTACTATTGTAAAACCAATAGTTGTAGGGCTAACCACAGTTTATTTATTTATTTATTTATTTGTTTATTTATTCGCATGTACAAATAGTGCGCCAAAAGAAAAAAACACATTTGTCTATGTCAGGATAGTTAAGAAAAAGTCGGCAAACTCATTGTCAGTGGGGCCTGACGCAGTCCTTTTCGTGTCGGAAAACGCATCAACATGTCATTCTCCTACTCCAAAAAGTGAAGAGTCCTCTCATGACATCTACTCCCCCAATCCAGAACGCTCAACATCGGTTTATTTATCTACATATCGGGATACGAACAACTTAGAGCGAAACTGACGAGGGACCTTGAACGAAGAGGGTTCACCAACTTTCGTGATCCTCAAACGACTAACAACCACAATCTAGATAAGAGCAAGCCAGCTAGAAAATGCGGAAGTCAATAAGATGAGCTTATTTAGAGACAGTAAAGAGAAGAGGCGACATGACGGAACATTAAAAAAAGAAACCAAATCATAAGATATTATGATAGTTATTGTCAAAACGGATCAATTCACCTCGTGAAGCGTGTTTATTTTTCCTCAGAGATCTCACCAAGAACCCCAAACCTCTTCAGTTGAGTTCGTTAACAAAAATGTCTCTTAATTGGCCTACTATGCTTCTTCGGGATTTCTTTGAGGGAAAGCGTTAATGAACAAGTGAATCCTGTGTAACGATGCAACTCTTAGTTCCAGAAATTCCCAGCCACACTTCGTTCATGCCCCCTATACAAAGACTTACTGTCAGGCAAGTTTTATTATTTGCTAACTTAGTACAGAAGAACAATGAAACAACAGCTGTCCAACGCATTTTTAGAAGGGTGTTAAAAAAAATCGCCTTCGACTCGCCCTCACAAGAAGGACTTTTTTTGAGAAGGAGGTTTTAATTAATTAAGCAATATGACATCAACTGAACAAAGTCGATAGATTCCGGAACAACCAGAATGAACAGTCGCATCGAGACAACTGCTCGTGTATGATGAAAAGAAACGAGCGGCAAGCCTAGCCACTTAACAAGGCGCACTCAAAGTTAGGTTTTCTCCACGTAATTTCAGGACTGCTAATAGAAAGATCAAAAACTTCTCAGAAAAACATCGTCATTAGTCATAAAATGTGGAAACAAATCAATAACTGCGTATGACCGGAATTCCTAAAGTTTGAAAAGAGCTTCCAAAGAGGAGCGCACAGATTTATGTCTTCTTCCTTCCTAAATGCTCAATGTTCGATCCTCTTTCCCTTTAAAGGCATCACCCCACGAATCTGAGGTGGTACGGATTTAAGATGGATTTATGATTTAAGAAGATAGTATTCGTATACGGTATAGTAGAGTGGGGTATGATTTCGTCCATTTCTTCCTAATTGCCGTAAAAAACGGCCCGGAAGATACGGCTTCGGGCGTTCAGGCGCGCTATTTTCTACAACGGGTTCGATTGGAGCGCGCCACCCTTGTGCATGCGGCGCATCTTCCGGCCCGTTTTTGACGGCATTATTAGGAGGAAATGGACGGGATCCCCTCCTCCCCTCTCTATAATCTACTATCCCGTATACGAATACTCCACCTGAAATTCGTACCACTTCAGATTTATGGGGAGATGCCTTTAAGAAACTTTTAGATCAAATGCAGCTGAGTGAGTGCGCAGCCGGAAATGAAAAAGGTTCCTGCAGTGATTTCCTCCCACTGATGTGCAGCAGAAGCAAAAAAAAAAAATGCTCGTACGATGGTTTGCTCGCGACTTCTTATTGCATGCAGAAAAAAGGATTAGGAGCACCATGTGGTGGTGTTAACGAGTTACGAGAAGTTTGAAATTGAAGTTAATCCCCGGCTGGACGGGATCAGACAGGAAGTTGTCGCAACGGAGAATTTGGCTGGGGAACTTTTTAGCCATGGAATTTCTTAGAATGGTCCAAATATATTGACAGTATTGTTACGGTAACGACTACGTTTTTGATAACAATTAATTGTGTGGTAATCATAGCTTGCGTAGTAGTTATACGGAGATTACAGCCTACTTTTTTTTCTTAGTACGGTAACGCTGCTACATATACATATATACAATTATACACTTGGTACTTGTAAAGAGGTAAATTGCGAATAACAGCAGATCAAAACAATAGCAAAACGATACTAAGAACTTTAGCTGGACACTCCAAGAGTGCTCCAATTAAAAGCTTGACCCCACGAATGTGCGAGTTTCTGGTGGGTGATGTCTATACGAGGGTCGTAGATTATGGGCAGGAAGGAGATTCCGTCCATTTCTTCCTAATTGCCGTAAAAAACGGCCCGACTCTTTCTGTGCCGTAAAAAACGGCCCGACTCTCTCTTCGTAGAAAACAGCGCGCCCGAAGGGCGCGCTGTTTTCTACGAAGAGTTCGATTGGAGCGCGCCAGCCTTGTGCACGCGCCGCATCTGCCATGCCGTTTTTTACAGCAATTGGGAAGAAATGGGTCACCCTCCTCTTCATAATATACGAGCAAGTACAGAGGCATAACCCATCTGAAACCCACACCACCCCAGATTCGTGGGGTGATGTCTTTAATTACATTGTTTCAAATCGAAGTAATCGCGAAGCTTATTCTCTTCGATACTCGGTTTAAAAATTTTTAACGATGAGAAAATAACGCTAATGATTATGATGCTGACATTTTAATTGCAGAGGATTCCTATTAGGAATCGTGATGTGCATTATCCACAAGGATGTTTACTCAAGCGTTCTCAGTTAATCTACAGGTGTGAAAAGTATTTGACGTTTAGTTATATAGTAAGAGCAGTTTTAATGGAGTAATTCAGTCAAGAACTGGAAAAAAAAATTCTTGTGAGAACTAACGGTTCACATGTAGTAATAAATCTTTGAAAATTCCCACTCGCTAACACCTAAAACTAAGAGCCACTCCTATTTTATCGGCAAAGGTACTGCGAAAATTGAACAATCTGCATTTATTACCTGCAAGTAGGTAATAAATGCATATTGTTCAATTTTCGCAGAATCAGAAATCAGAGCGAGCAGAGATTGCAACATTGCAGTCAGACATGAACTCATAAATGCTTCGAAGTTGCTGTTAAACCTCTTATGTTATTCCTTATGTTTTATTTGCAAAATCCGTTTGAAGTAAGTAATAACAGCGTAAAATTCTTCACAGCGTGTTGTACACACGTAGGATGAGGAGGAATGGTGTCAAACCAGACACTCATCATCCGTTGTTGGATAATGAGTCTGGTTTGAATTGGATGTAAATAAAGTAGTAGTATATAATTTAAACCTGATGAAAGGACAAATGAAGCAAATTGGATGATCAGAAATTCCTCTCAGCCTCGGATTCTCTTGGGTTTCTCAATTTTTTTTCTGCCCATAAATTTGTTTATCTGTTCAAGAAGGATCAATAGAGCAATAAAGGGGCTAAAAAAGGTAATAAATAATTCGATCATAAAGCGAGTAGCAGAAGAAATGCAGTTCATCTTCAAATCAGAGGGAGAAATTCACGAATATGCACAATTCCCGACCTGAAAACCAATTCCCGACCTTGTGAAATTCTAAATTACCATCATTTATGGGTAAAAAGGAACAATAACACTTAGAAATATACTACATAAGTGTTCGTATGAAGCAACATTGTAAATAGGTGCTTCACATGCAGAAACTTTTTACTCATGGGCAATTTTTGTGAGAAAATTGCTCGGAATTACTTCAGGTTCCAGCATTTTTGTTTATATTTACTTATATGAATAATATAAAAAAAGAAGACTTCTGCATTCTGTGAAAGAACAATGGAAAAATCCTAATCTCGCATCTTTGGAATGAAGTCTTTAGAGCTCTTGAAGTTGGCTCATTTCTATGTACAGGACTGGATCTTAAAAAATGTAGTGACCAGAAGAAAGTCACTTCTCGTAGGACTTTATGTTTGTTAAAGGTGCCGGTTAGCGAAAGCAGGGATAGAAAAAATTAAACGCGGGGTTCCAATCAGTAAATTACATAGCAAATACCACATATTCATGATGTACATGAAAAAAGAGCAGAGTTTGAGAGGCACCGAAGGGTGTAATTCCACTCCCAATGAAATGTGAAAAGGGTGTGGCCTGCCTGTGTCTTGTTTACCAATGGTTTTAAATCGAAATATTGAGAAAAGATATGAGTGTGTAAACACGTCTATATATATGTATGTTTGAAAAGGAAATTACCTAGAAATGCTCCTAATTCACTGCCATTCCGCATCATTCGAAGTCATTACTATAAATATTTCAGGCAGGTGACAAAAGATAACAAAGCTTGTTGTATCTTTCAGACCTTTCTCACAACTGAACTAAACAGCGAACGAACGCTACATTGTCGCCTTGTCACTTCCTTGTCAACTATGCTACTAAGTTCATGTTCTTATAAGTGACATATAGTGGAAAATTAATAACTATACTAACGCTGCGTTGTCTAGGAGACTTTAAAAAGCTGAGTTTTTTTCGTGCGACAAGGAAAGGAGATAGAATCGACATCTCCTTGATGTAAAAGGAAATACTCGAAAAATGTAAAAAGGGAACTTCAAATCATATAATAACGCGCATGTTCTGTCACTTGTGTATGTACATGTACTTGCTATAGCATATATGTATATGTATCTGCTATATATTAGCTATATAACCTAGACTGTTATACGGCGAAAGATTCCCATACATTGCAAAAAGATCCTGTCGTCCAGCACATCCCCAAAATCCATAACCTGAAAGATCAACTGCCTGAGGGAAGCGTGGAACCTTGGCGTGGCAACACCCATTCGTTTCGTCACGCTGAGCTCCCGAACACTGTCGAGTGAACCCCAACAAACCGCCCACCCTCTGCTTCTGCTATATCTTTCTGTCTCGTTCGTCAGCACCGAAAATTACATCATATACAGCGGCGATGCTGATTAGAAGAAGGTAGGTGGCTGCGTGATAGCTGCGAGGAACGATTATAACAACCTGGTGCAGGAATTTACCCAAACGTCGTCTAGATGCGCCTTCGCACGATTGTGGGATCGCAGAGGACGCAAATTCTAGATCTTAAGTGCTCACGTACCTATGGAAACCGCTGAGGACAACAGTAAGGACGCCTTCTACGACGAACTCAATGCGTTGATGTCTAAAATACCCAGTCAGCCAGCAAGTGGTCATTGTCGCAATCAACGCAAATGCTCGAATACTCGAAACGGAATCGGACTCGAACAACAATCCGATGAGCTAGGGAAATGGTATTATCCAGCGGCGTGCACGTCGGACAACAGTGATCGTCAGGTCGACTTAAGTGAACAGGCGACCCTTATCATCGTTTCCACGTTTAAAAGGAATCATCGACGCCATCAGCCCACGTGCTTGGGTTTGACCCTTTTAACGCCTAAAGAGCAGCTCAAGCGAAAGATGAGGACTCTTAAGCTTCAGCTCGACTACGTTCTGGCGAGGAACATTCCTCAGTCAGATATCCGAAAATCCAGAGCTGTTTTGGACGTTGTTTTTGAGTTCAGCCACCGTTCTTCTCAGCCTTAAGATACGGTTCACAGGAAGAATCGAAAAGTACCTCCCCAACCGAAAATCGCCAAGTCTGAAAGACAAATAATGCAGAAAGAATTTCCGCTAACTTGTGTCTATTCATGTCGGAGTAAAGACCAGGAAGTTTTGCGATGCGCATTCCTTCAATCAGAAACAAGATCCACTCTATGCTCGCTCGCAGCACTGGCGATTTCAACCAGGAGAAGCGTCTTAGAAGGAAGTTATGTCGTCAACTGCAACAATGAGTGGACGTCGAGAGCAAAAGAGTTTGGAAGGGCGTGGGAGGACAAGCTTAACGAGGAACTATCTACTCGGAGTCGGAGCTTCTGGTCTGTATCCGAAAGATGAGAAATGGAAAGTCTGGGGGGGAAGACGACGGAAGTAGCACAGAAACGCTGAAATATCTTCCTCTGTCTGGGATTCTTAAGATGAGGAAGATCATCCGCTCAATATGAAATAACGAAAGGATACCTGACTCGAGGAGACACGCTATCATGATTCCTCTGCGCAAGAAGTTATCCGTTACAGACCCTTGGATTTATCGAGGAATCTCTTTGTTGCGTGTTCTGTACACGGTTTTGAAAAATTTGCGAGATATGTGGCCTTCTTATCAACTTTATTCATTGATGCAATTAGTATCCTTCTTACGCTTATTGCTGAACGGAGAAGCTCCCGCTCATCGACACACAAGGTCAGACAACTCTCTCGACATCACGGATTTTTTTAAAAGTAATTTTAGAAAAATTAGATAGTTCACATCGTATAATTGTTACCGGCGCTGTTTTTGTACGACAACAATGGCAGTTTCATGAGAATTCCAGAAACTTCTTGTTGTTGCCTTATGTTATTTTTTTTTCATGCTACGCGTTTCACGAGAATCATTATCTGCTAGGTAAGTGGTTGAAGTCGTTGCAAAAAAAGAGCCCGAAATTAACTAAAGGAAGCTCTGAGCACAGTTCTAATTTCCATGTCCTCTTTGCTCACATCCGGAGTCATCCAAGAAGGTCGCATAATCGAGAGTGATGCATACCTTTTTTATGATGTCATGATCCTTAGACTTCTAATGCGATAGAAGTCGATAAATCGATAGGATCCGATGAACGTCAAAATTCAGCAAAAGAGGAATAGAAATCAGAAGACGAGTTAAACATAAAACATAAAATACAAGAAACATAAAATGGTTATTTGAGCTACATAGTGAAGAAATTATATCGTTGACCATATGAAAGAAATGGAGGCAACGATTGTCAAGAGGATAGCATGCGGCATGTTAAAAGGATAGCATCGATTCGTAGGGCGAAAGTGACAGTAGCGAGAAGTTCTGATAACTATTGCATGGTCAATGGTTGCAACCCGCGTTAAGTCAACCAAGCCTTCCATTTCCCTTAAGTCGATAAACTGGCCGCAGGGAATCGGCAGGGTAAAATCCTGATTTGGCACATCGGCTTGCCTTTGCAACTCACAAGTGTAGGCGAGATCAAATGGAGGATGCTCGAGTAGGACAAGGAGCAACAATATTTGAGTTAAAAACACCAATGTCATCTAAAACACATATTCAATCTCATGAATTTTTGCGAGATTTTTGACGAGAAAAATATTGACACAATGAGAAATGGAAAACGGTTATTCACGTCCCTTGGAGCATTTGAAATCCACTTATTAAAGGTTCTTTAGGCTCACACTGATCTACTTACTACCATACAGATCTATCGATGATACACAAAAAGGAAATTTAGAATAAAATACAGGAGAAGACTGTAATTTTCCTTTTGATTAATTGAGTGCGACAACGCTGCGGAAAGAATGCTTACGTTTACGCGCTTACTTACAATAATTATAAACTATACTTCTAACTCTAAGCTATAACTGCACATTGCAAGCTATTTTAAGCGATCCTTATGAATGGTGACACCTTTCCGAACTAGAAATGTATGTAATCTGATCTGCAGCTGCAAAAATGGGTAACGTTTCTATATAGAGGCTCGATTACTCATGAACGTAGTGGAATAAACGATGAAAGGTAAACTATCCAAAATAAGCTTTGGATAATATCTGATAGTACTCTGAATTTCTTCAGGAATCTATCCATTTATTAAAAAAATGAGTGCTTATCAATTACTAGTGATTCTGCGCTGTTCGTAACACTCCAGAGCTATAAGCTGAGTTATGAGATTGGTTCTATATGCATTTCTTCAGCACTATTCAGACACAAATACTTATGGATAGAGCAAAGTGCTTAAAGGCATCACCCCACGAATCTGAGGTGGTACGGATTTCAGGTGGAGTATTTGTATACGGGATCGTAGATTATGGAGAGAAGGGTGATCCGGTTCATTTCTTCCTAATTGCCGTAAAAAATGGCCCGGAAGATACGGCTTCCAGCGTTCCGGCGCGCTATTTTTTTTACAAGGAGCTCGATTGGAGCGCGCCAGCCTTGTGCACGCGTCGCATATTCCACCTCAGATTCGTGGCGTGATGCCTTTAAATCACATTCGCGTTGGGTGACAGGCTACCTGTTTAGCAGCCCAACTAGTAGGTAAGGCTAGTCAGTTTATTTTCCTATTTCGAGTTCTTGCGTGCTGGCGTACTTTGAACGATAACGAGGCTCGAGAAGGTGAGAAGAGGAGATTTATGGGATATGTGCAATATCAGAATTTTCGAACCATTTTGAGACCTCTGGGAAAAAGACGTTCTCTTAATGCCAGGCCAACGCCAACATAATAACAACGTTTTACTAAAAGCTCGTTTCTAGAGGTTTCACGAACGACAGGACTTGGACATTATCAGATCAGATTAATTCTTCTGCCGTAACTTCGCCTATACTACACATCTGAGAAAAAGTTGCAAAATGTAGGATAAGAATGTGTCTGCAATACTGTGATGATTGACCTTAAGGACCAAATTCATGTGTAATTATTGCGTACTTGCTATGTATTGTAACTCCATTTGACAACCGCCCCTCCCGCATGAAAATCTCTTTTTGTTAAATTAAAGGGAATCAGAACAGTTTTGCAGTAAAACAACTAAAAATATCATACTGGGTTGTGATATCTATCAATTTAGTCTTTCGTTGTTTATAAAGAAATTTCTAAAGAGGAGGAAGTTCTGGAAGGAATGAATCAGTCTCAAACATGTGACAAGGAAGAAATGAAAGTTATTACTGTCGCTCGCTTCCAAGCATAACACAATATGCTTGGAGTGCTGTTATTATTAGCAATAAAATTCATAAGTTGAAGGAAATATTTCAATACAGAAGACCAAAGCTTATGTTTTTATTGCTGCTTGGTTCGTCGTTCGCTGTTCATAATAATTACCACTTTCAGGGAAGGGATAGTTTCCCAAAAATACTATAAGCGATAGGAAATTTACGCAGAAAAACACGTGCTATATTCTTCATAACTACAAATACAACTGTTTCATACTCATACGTAATATGCTTTGATGAAAAGAAGTGTATTTTTGCAGCTGAAGGATAAGGGACAATTTGAAATTCATAGTCTCATTTCGAACACGAAAATATGAATAAATTTAGAGGAGAGGTTATGAAACGAACTTTTTGCTACGTAATGAAAGACCATCAATGGTAATAAACGTTAAAGGCATCACTCCACGAATCAGAGGTGGTACGAATTTCAGGTGGAGTATTCGTATACGGAATGGGAGACTATGGAGAGGGGGGTGATTCCGTCCATTTCTTTCTAATTACCATAAAAAACGGCCCCGAAGATACGGCTTCAGGCGTTCTGGCGCAATATTTTCTACAAGGAGTTCGAATGGAGCGCGCCAGCCTTGTGCGGCGATGCATCTTCTGGGCTGTTTTTTACGGCAATTAGGAAGAAATAGACGGAAACACCCCCATCCCCTTCATAGTCTCCCATTCTGTATACGAATACTCCACCTGAAATCCGTACCACCTCAGATTCATGGGGTGATGCCTTTAATGGTAGCAAGTGCAATAAATACATAGTATATAGTTTACATACATAGTATCAATAGCTGAAGGAGAATCCTATGCTCAATTGCCAGTTAAAATAAAAAGAGGGCCTTACTGAATAGACAGCACCTTGTTCATGAGTGCTATCGGGACGTTCCTAGATCAGATTACACATAATTTGTTTGTTGTAAGGCACCACTTAGCGTGATGTGTTGTTATTGGTGACTTGATATTTCCCAGCGTTAATGTGCCATGCTAAACGCGCAGTGCAAAAGTTGATTTGCATAGCCTCTGCTTGATAGCGCAGCTCTAAATCTGCGACAAATCGAGAAATTGTGCCGAAAAATTCTCAAGACGCAACAGAAAGGTGTGAAATTAATGGGTAGTGGTGGTAGTAGGAGTTGAACCAACATAAGAATCATAAGAAGCAATGATATCATAGGGTCCGCTTGAGAAACTCTATAAATGAGCGTTCATATAAACAGAAGAGAATGAATGATTTGAATTGTCTGCAGGGTTGTGAAGGGAAAGATATCCGTGAGATGTAGTAGCAGAGCAAAACCGTGGACACCTGAGTTAGGGATGCCTGAAATTTCACACGGTTACGCTCTGTATGAGGAAATCTAAGGAAATTGGTGTTGAAGCGCCTCGAGAGTCATTCTTGAAACGTGGGAATCAGCAGTCTTTACAATTAATAAGGACAAAATTAATAATTATGAATGACTGCGGAATCCCAGGGCGCGACATCCACAAATAACATATGAGCGCTTAGTTAACTTCCGCTGTAGGATGAACGATGTAGGATGAATTAATGAGCAGAAACTACAAATATGGCAAAAAACTTATATATTGCACTGCACTAGAAATTTCTTCAATTTGCTCATGGATTATAAGACTTTTTTTTTCTTACAAAATCCTAGATTTCTGGAATCGATTAAAGTTGTTTCTCTAGAGTAGGAGTAACTTATATATAAAAAGACCTAACACTACCTCATAGAATGGGTTGTCCCGAAGGTTTCGTTCGTTGACCAAATTACGACCACCTCGGGTAAAAGAAGTCCAGTTTTCTTCCGACACCGATGAAACTTTTTCTCCTAGAAGACTTTCCACTAACGATTTTAAGAGAAATAGGCTAGCCCTAGATCATTCTAAGGACATATCAAATTTTGAACATTAACTTAGTGTATTGATAGACTCCAACAACTGATATCCAGACCGGAGCCGTTATTTAAAGTTGTACACGACTTTCGATGTTAGCGGACCACTTTTTCGCTCTATCACAACACTATGTGGCCTCGGAAAGCCTTGTAGTTTCCGCCGAGGCTCGCATTTCAACATTTAGCTATGACTAGAGAAGAAGGGGAGTTTTCAGAGACAAATAAGAAAACTTCGGTAACAATTGGAATGCTAAAATATCTTCACAAGCCTTTTACGGAAGATATTTCAGCCTCGTCTATTTCACATTTAAAAATACTTGTGACTGTTTGGAATTTTCGCAAAGAGTATGAGAGATCTACCAAAGTACGTCACAAGAGAAGATGGGCACGCGGAAAAATCTAGTTGATAACAAAATAGAAGACTCAGTATTTGATTTATCCCTCAATCCTTTTTTATGCTAGCTAACGAATTCGATGAAAGCACAACTCTTCCCTGAGGATGGAGAGTTTTCGAATTCATGATTAGAGCACTACCAGAATTTTTCTTTAAAATTACCTTAAAATACCTTAAAGGTTTTATGAGGTGCATCTTTGCAAAAACTCTTGTGTCTATTGGTGCTGTTTAAGTGTCAAGAAAGGAAGAAATTTCAAGTATGGAATGAATATTCTGCTGTCAGTTTCTTCAGCACACAATCAGTCACAAATTAATTTTGTATTCTTAACTTTAAAAATGATGGTGGAAGTGAGGTGAATAGCAGAAAAAGTACGTAAAAGTAAAAAGTAAGTATTCTTCAATCTTCGGCATTCTGTACTGGACCTACCCTTACTTGTTATGTCAACGAGGTCTCGCTGCGAAGCCTTGATATCGTTCTAAGTGCATACACCACGCAGGAGCTCCAAAACGGGAAAACGCAAACTGACCATTCTCATCGACTAGCGAAACTGGGGATCCCCCGTTTCTGTTTTCTGCTTAGCATCTGGAGTATTAGAAACTTCGAAACATTCGCAAGGCTTTGATGAAGACGAGGCTGTTGAGACGTGAGGTCACTAATAAAGTTCCATCAAAATCTCATTGACAACAATTAAAGGCAGCATACCACGAATCTGAGGTGGTATGGATTTCAGGCTGAGTATTCGTATACGGGATAGTAGATTATGGAGAGGAGGTTAATTTCTTCCATTTCTTCCTAATTGCCCCGTAAAAAAACGGCCCGAAAGATACGGCGCATGCACAAGGCTGGCGCGCTCCAATCGAACTCCTTGTGGGAAACAGTGCGCCGGAACGCTCGAAGCCGTATCATTTTTATCATTTCATCACGGGCCGTTTTCTACGGTAATTAGGAAGAAATGGACGGAATCATCCTTCTCTCAATAAACTACGATCCCGTATACGAATACTCCTCCGGAAACCCATAGCTCTCTTGATTCGTGGGGTGATGCCTTAAAGCGCAATTTTCGATATCTGTCTGCTTCAAAAATCCGTAAAATTGAAGAGAGTGATTAAAATTGAACTTGTGGGCGGATTCACGAGAGATGAAATATGTACTTCATTGTTGTCTTCAAATTCAAAAGCATTCCATTCAATGAAGCGTTAATATGAGAAAAAAAGTTAAAGAAGCTAAAAAGAAGATCGATAAATCACTTTTTTTGGTAATTCCCGTAAAGACGCACCTCAACTGAAATTTGTTGCGAACGTTTTTGAGGTTAATGAACAAAGATGTAGCTCCTGTACTTGGGAAATATGTCACTGTTATCTATGAGAAATTGAAAAAGAAACCACACATTCACGCGAAGTTCATCCAGAAAAAGCAAAATAAATAAAATAGGAGGATAAAATTGAAAAATGGATGGTTTCGCCCCTATCTACATAGACGATCCATTAAGTTGACAGCCTATGAATCATGCATGCATTTTTTTGTTGTAGGATGCACTGTTTTGGTTCCAGCGCCTTTGTAGCAAGAAAATGAGAATTTGTTCATGTTATCGAGATATGGCATGAACAGTTCCAGAAAAAATGAGTGAAAGAGTAACTGTAGTAGTAGTGCCCTTAAGTGTACTTTAAGCAATTCCTAGAGATCTCAGAGACTCCTTCAATAAATCGTACCCGGTCCCATCAGCGAATTATTTCGGAGGAAGCGATTGACGAAATACGGAGATTTTAAGCGATTTGAACTCTTGTGGGAACATTCAAGGGAATTTTAGCGATTAGGGACCAACTTTTAGAGACGAACTACCAATTTGTAGGTAATAAGCTGGAGCTTACGTGGTAGTAGCGAGTATCCACGGCAAAAACTCGCAACTCCTTTCACAACTCGACCATAGAATCTTTCGTTAACCTCTTTTCTCGCTTGCTTACTTACTTGCTAAACGAAAGGATGTAATGGAGGAAAAAATTCAGAAACTGTCCTCAATTTGTGAACCAAACCAAAAAACAACAATTTGTAAATCATATTGTCAGACATACTTTCGCAGACATCATAAGGACCTTCGATAAACGCTAGAACAGGTAGAAGAGAAGAAGAGAACACGTTTCAGTAGTTTTTCCGCAACTCAATGAAAAACAGGAAGGCATGAGTAAGCAGCATGTAAACAACGCTTATTTTCGTATGGCTGCATGTATGCGGCTGAAATTCTCGGCCAGTGACATTAGAGGAGATACTTTCCATACATACTACGTTCCCGCATTTCCCTTCATCCGCGGACGTTGTTTCAGTGTAAACAAAAAGCAGGAAATATAACATGCATATCAACAGCACAAACAAACAAACACAACCTCTCACCGGCAAATTGATTAAGCAATACAGCCATATGGCGTCATCTGTGAGATATATTAATCATAGACTTCTCTATTTCTAGCGCTACCCACATCAGCAGCGCACAAAACAATCGCTTTTGATAAAGCTGCATTATTTTCGACCCGTTTTTGTACACCCGAATTTTCTGTTCCTGGTGGAAATGTTAAGGAAGAGCATTAAGGGCATCACTTCACGAATCTGGGGTGGTAGGAATTTCAGATGGAGTACTCTTATAAGGGATAGTAGATTATTGGGAGGAGAATGATTCCGTCCATTTCTTCCTAATTGCCGTAAAAAAAAAACGATCCGGAGGATACGGATTCGGGCTTTTTGGTGCACTTTTTTCTACGAGAAGTTCGATTGGAGCGCGCCAGCCTTGTGCATGCGCCGCATCTTCCGAGTCGTTTTTTGCGGCAGTTAGGAAGAAATGGACGGAATCACCCTCCTCTCCATAATCTACTATCCCGTACACGAAATACTCCACCTGAAATCCGTTCCAGTCCGGATTCGTGGGGTGATTTAAATGTAAACAACAAGCGACAAATCGTAAGCGTTAAGCAATAAATCCCGAGTAAAAACGGAGCGGAATGATTTTTACCTCGCTTCAGTTGATCTCGTGTGGAGATAATCGCTTGAGATGACTACAGAAACATGGATCATCTCATTAATGGTGGTGTGTTCTGGAAATCTTTCATTCTTCAAAATTAAGAAAAACTGATCTGTTTTTGATTTGAAGTTTATTCCATAATAATTTTTACTTTGAAAATATGATAAAATATGACATATTTTTATCCTAAACATTTTTTAAAAACTTTTATCTCTGTTACTACTCCGTTTTATTTTCACGCACCCTAAATGGATTCCGATGTTTCTCTTTCAGAACTAGTCCTTAAATATCAATTTGTTGTATCCAATTTGTGGGTTGCGGTATTTTGTAGAGAAAGAAATATTCTCTCAAGCAATATGTTGACTTGTGCATGACTCTAAACTTCTTTTTTCTGTACACGAGTTTAATTTTTTCTCAAAAAGAAAGCCATTATCTGTGCATCAACGTATTAATAATAGTAGTCCTTGCCTCGAAGTAATTTTTTTTTCACGAAAGTAGCTGCACTTGTGACGAGCTCCTCCAATTATATCGCAAGAAATTGAAAACTAGAATTTTTGTTCAACTATGTACAAGGATTTTGCCCATTGAAAGTACTTTATGTTCTGTAAGCAAAAGCATTCCAAAACCAAAAAAAAAAAGAAAATGAAGCAACAGAGATAATCTTTTAATGAAAAAAAATTTAAAATTGGAAATGAGGCATCATCCGTACGTATTCACATTTTGTCTGGCATCAAAATGTTCTTTTAAATAAAGAGAATGCAGCGCACTTCAGTATGTATACTGTTAAATAATAAGGAATTCAGAGAAGAAAAAGTATTTAACAATAAAAAAATCTTTTTAAGGAATAACTGTCGTTGCTGGTTCAGAACTGCAGATTTTTTTTTCTAAATTCAGTTCAAGGTACGCCACCACGCAAGAACTCGAAATAGGGAAATAAACTGACTAGCCTTACCTACTAGTTGGGCTGCTGAACAGGTAGCCTGTCACCCAACGCGAATGTGATTTAAAGGCATCACGCCACGAATTCGAGGTGGAAGATGCGACGCGTGCACAAGGCTGGAGCGCTCCAATCGAGCTCCTGGTAAAAAAAATAGCGCGTTGGAACGCTGGAAGCCGTATCTTCCGGGCCATTTTTTACGGCAATTAGGAAGAAATGAACCGGATCACCCTTCTCTCCATAATCCACGATCCCGTATACAAATACTCCACCTGAAATCCGTACCACCTCAGATTCGTGGGTGATGTCTTTAAAGAAATTATAGTTTCTAGTCAGAGCCCTGCACCAACACTACCTCGGGAGCCTGGCCAGTGATACGACTGAACATCTACTTCTGAATGACTACATCTCCATCTTTGATTTATTTTGTGCAACCTCTGCACTAGCAGAGTAGAGAAGGAAATTGCAGGAAGTGAATTCTATTTCATGATGAGGGCAGCAGAACGTTTTTCTTTGGCAGCGACACCAAACATCATTAAGTTTCACATTTCTGCAGTGGCCGGAACCACTATCAAGACAAGTAAACTAAGAAAAAAAGTGTGATGAAATTTTTTTAGGATGATGTCTATACAATGATAGGATGCACGATTACGATTTACGAGATGAGAGTCATACGAACAACTGGAACATACAATTCGTAATACTAATCGCACAAGCACTTACAAAGTACAATTCACAAGTTGGTACTCGCACGCTTTTTATGTAAAGAGAAGAAAATAATCGTACGCAGCCGTTTTATCCAGGATTTCAGCGTTAGTTGCAAGAAAACAAAGAAGGGGAAAGAAAAATAATGAGGAAAAAAAAGAGCAAAAAGAACGTTCATAGCTTCGTTTCGCTTTATCAAGTGCGTAATTGTGAACGAACGCAGTAAAAAATTGGTAAAATTTTTTGGACGAGTACGTTGCAAATGTTCTAAGAAAATAACTGCGCTCTCACTGTATAGAAAGCGCCTCCAGAAACTCGTACGGAAAAAAAAGTGTTATGACTTCTTCCTGACCATTTATCTCCTTGAAGATTAGTAATTTTGGAAAAAATCGTACGATTTGATGGAAAACGAGTTCTTCAAAACCAAACAGGTGAGCAAAGGCAACCATTCAAAATTCCGAAATTCCCTCTTAGAGGATAAATACTTCCTTGAAAACTGACAAAAATCAGTTAAAAATTTAAATAAATTAATTAAAACCCGGGAAAATTTGAAACTTTGAAGGTGAAAAAAATTGATTTCAAATTACTGAGAGTGACACCTCCCTAGAATGGTGATGTGAACGTTTGTGCATAGGATTTTTATCAGTATTCTCATATTAAGTTAAAAAGAGTCAGTTTTACTAGGTGAAAAATACGGAAACGGTTAGCAGTTGTGTACCAATGTACGTCAAATTTAGGTCAAAAGTTGAAAAATCAACAAAGACTCACAAATTCTAAGCACAACGATGTCATCGCTCTACAACTTCAGATGGACGCTTCGAAAGATTTCGTCGCGCTTATTCCGCGAGAAAAAAGTTCGTATTTCTAAAATTCTTCAACAGCAAATGAGGTTAGAGTCTTTTTCTGCCTTGTTTGATACCTACGTGGATGAAAAAAATCGTCCTCAATTTATTTGTTAGGATGCTTTTTTTACTGGGTGAACGGCGGCGAAAGATCCCTGCATTATGTTTAAATGATATTTAGTAAACTAATAAAGGAGTGAATAAAAACGCGATGCTCTTTCTGCCAAGCGTTAAATTTGTATATATCTCCGCAAAAAAATACTACGCCAACAGACGTGGAATATATGCTTATAGATAAACGTCTATATCAATAAAATATCAATAAAAACTTCGGGAGTAAGGATAAATATGAAGTACATAGTGGCGTTGACCAATCCGCCGAAATTGTGCGAACACGTTCGATTTGTAATAAAAATCGATTTAGATCAAAGAATGTTTGTGCAAAAGACCAGCCGATGCACCAACTGTGTGTTTTTACCCTCCCAAACAAGTATGTCACGAATCATCATTATAAGTAAGTCATCAGACACTGTTGCAATGGCACCAGTTGGCCAATAGTGTGGATTCCTTAGGAGATTCTTTGTAACCAAACAACCTATTCAGGATGACAGTACGAAAAATGCTCAGTTGATTCTACGGCGGTTTCCAACCATCGACCACCGGGCAGTCGGAGCGGAACTTCTTACAGCTCTGCCATACCCCCCTCATAGAAAGGATGAATTGGATTAGATCACCTACTTACTTCACCATTCCGTAAAAATTCAAAAAAAAAAAAGTTTTAATGTCTTAAATGGGGAGGCTATATAAGACAACTGCTATATGATGAATGTCTTTAAAGGCATCATCCTACGAATCTAAGGTGGTGCAGATTTCAAGTCGAGTATTCGTATACGGGATGGGAGACTATGCAGAGAGGGGTGATTCCGTCCATTTCTTCCTAATTGCCGTTTTTCACATTCTTTTCCCTCTTTTTGGTTGAAATTTGATTGAAATGATTCTTAAGCTTCAATATATGGAATTGAAAAAAAACCGTATTGTTTGTGCTGTGTTCAATAAACCGCTGGGCCGACGATCTTCGTGCAGTGCGTTCACTTGAACGGGCCGTTTTTTACGGCCCGGAAGATGCGGCGCCGCACAAGCCTGGCGCGCTCCAGTCGAACTCCTTGTGGAAAAAAGTGCACCAGAATGCCCGAAGCCATATCTTCTGATCCGTTTTTACGGCGATTAGGAAGAAATGAACGGAATCACCCCTCCCCCCCCCCCTCCATAGTCTCCCATTCCGTATACGAATACTCCACCTGAAATCCGTACCACCTCGTGGAGTGATGCCTTTAAATACATGAAACATGACTACTATCCCAATAACTTAGGCAGAACATCTAATACATCAAAAAATGTTAAAATCACCTGTAACTTCTTTATTATGTTCCTGAGATGAAATAAAACTGGAAGTTTCGCAAGAAGAGGAGAAAAATACGATCAGCATCACAGAATGCATAATTGAAAGGGAGAAGTTAGGAGTATCCTCTCCGTTCAAGTGAACGCACTGCACGAAGATCGTCGGCCCAGCGGTTTATTGAACACACCACAAACAATACGGTTTTTTTTCAATTCCATATATTGAAGCTTAAGAATCATTTCAATCAAATTTCAACCAAAAAGAGGGAAAAGAATGTGAAAAACGGGGATGTTTTAGATTTTCGGGGGGAAAAAGCATCGTCGTGTGGCAATTTTGAGAAAAAAAAAGGAAGTAAATGATAGCGCATTGTTTAGCTTGACTCAATATATAGCGTGGATTTTTTGAGAATAATGCGAAGTTTTATTTATAAACGAGAAATTTTTTCAGGAATATTTGTTTCTTTTTTAGAAGTCACTTACTTAACTATGAAACTAAAATATGTGAGAGGTTAAAAACCTCTTGAAAGAGGTCATCTTTAAAAAAGACCCCAAACTGAATTTTCTAATGCAGAACTCATATAGATTCTGTTCATATTTTGCTTACAGTGAGGGGATTTAATTTCTTCAATAAATTTACTGCAGATGGATTAGAGCTTTGGCAAATTCCACAGTGCAAAAAAAAACTGTCACAGCCGTTTTTCCGAGGCTGTTCATCGTGCGAAACACTATCCGGCTTTGTAAACAAAGAAGAAAAGCAGATCCTATTGTAAATGAAATCCACGCCGTCGCCACCGACAAAAAGAAAAACCGACCAGCTGTACTCCTCCAGACAACGAAGCATGATATAGATGAACAATGTTCGCGGAAGAGGATAGATCATAGAGGAAACGAAACTTTTATCAAAATATCCGGCCGACAAATGAAGAACGGGAAAAATTACTATGACTAGTGCACAGGAAAACATCACTCTACTATCATGTCTTTATTCTGAACTAATTACTTTCTGGTTGAGCCTCTTAGGAGCAAATAAAAGACAATTTCACTATCTCTGAAACATACTACGTCGTTATCAACTTACGCTATCATTACAAGTTGTTTCTTAATGATAAAAGTGAAAATTCCAAGTAGCTTGTAGTAAAGTCTATTAGGTTTATACATTCTTAGATTAAAATAGAAAGTGAGAAGGATGTCGTGATGAGATATTTAAGCTTTGATTATAGTTAATAGTAAAAAGACAAGACAGGAACGGGATATTCTTCTTTTGGTCAAGAGCTCAGCTGTATTCCTATCTCTCCTTTTTTTAAATGGCAAAAAGTTTGAACTTTGCATTCCAATACCTCAGTTAGCTTTCGAGTTGTAATTTTTCCACAAGAGAGCCTATCAAATTAATATCTGTAGAATTATATAGAAACTGTCGTGGACATATTATGAAGCTAAGGCACTATAGGGGCGGGTGTAGTGTAGCTGTTAGAGGTTCCGCTTCCTGCACGATCGATCGGAGGTTCGAATCCGCCCCAGTGCTCACCGAGCCTTTCATCCTTCCGGGGTCGATAAATTGGTTTCGGACTTGTCTGCGAGGATAAAAACACTGACTTGACACATCGGCTAGCCACCGCAAGTCATTGTATAGGCCAGTTACACGTTCGTAAACCTGAAACGATTCTGAATTGAAGTGAACGTGGTGGCGCGGATTCCAAGCGGATTGATTAACGCCAGACACTTTATCCTTTATCCTTTTGAGGCACTATAAAACCAGATTAGTGCGGACTTTTGGAAAGTAGTGCAAAATTATTTACAAACTACATATTGTACATTACCCATAGTTACACAAGGCTATTGAATAATTCTACCCTAGCGGGAATACGAGCCGATGTAGGCGGGAACGGTCAAGGAAATGTTAGAAAATTGCAATTACTTTGAAAGAAATTTTGTGAAAATCCAATTATAGTTAAGTGCAGTCGAGGCTACACGGACAGCGACTACTTTTGCAGCACACACACTTTTTAATAGCCAAATCTATTCTTTGCTAACTGATGTCGATGTCTAAAGAGAGCAGATTGGAACGAGTTATAAAAAGAAACAAAAGAAAAAATCATGGACTTAAAAATCTCCAATTCCTCTCTTCTTGAAACCTCGGCATTTGAAACCAGTGTATTTATGTTTTCTTGTTATGCCAACAAGGTTTAGGTGAAACTTTTTTATTGGCCTTACGTTTCGACAAACTCGTCTTTTTCAAAGGCCGGAAAATGGTTCGAGGTCTTTGATACCATGCATATCCCATCAAACTCCTCCTCTCTCCTCGCCAAGTCTCGATATTGTTCCAAGTCCACCATGCAAGACCTTCAAAAGAAAAACAACTGACCAATTCCACCGACTAGCGGGGTTGGTAAACCACCGCGTTCTTAAAGATTGTTTCAAGAAAAGTTTCACCTAAACCTCGTTGGCATAACAAGAAGACATAAATACACTATCATGGACTTAAATTTTTTTTTGTCGAGTGCAGCGGTTACTGTCATTTACCAGCAGTAAGGTTAGCAGATTGGTTTTCTTTCAGATATAATCTCATATTTTAAAGTACTATGATTTTTCGTGGAGCATGAATTAACTACGTGAATGAAACTTGTACTTTATAGTAGACTCTGCAAAATTTTATGTATGGTAAGAACCTCGCAAGCAGACGTCTGCGCACGCACACCTAACAATGACATGAAGACTTGGAATTGAACTGCTGCCACCTCTTCCTCGTCTCTTCTAGAAGCACAGAGATCAAGTCTTCTTCGGCATTTTTTTGGCATCAACCTAGGTTTCTTTAGTGACTTTAACGTTCGTATTTCTCATTTTGAACGCGGACAATTGCGATTTTCCAGATCGTCACATGAACTCTTGCATGCACAGTTAAGAGTTTAGATTGCTTTAAAAAGGCAAAATAAATAAAATAGAGGATAAAATTGAAAAATGGATAATTGAAATTGAAAAACGCCTCTATATAGACGATCCATTTTAGAGATACGAGATTAAGACTCTTTTTTTTAAATACTAGATACTTACTTTGCGCTGAGAGTACGTCTGATTGGCACATGACTCAAATAAAGATGTGACCTAATTTCTCATGCATAAGACCAGTTTTATACATTGCTATGCTCATTTTATAAGTCCAGGCAAATAAATACGAAAAAAGCAGAATCGAGTGGAAAAAGATAATTGAATCACGAAAAGAGCTTTACTTTTATTTTCAGAAATTTTTAAATTCAATTTTCATTTTTTCACAACTTCAATGTTCTTCCTGCAGAACTTCAATGTTCTTCCTATGCTTAGGCGGCTGCATATACACGAGGAGGTCTTATACATTAGAAATTAGAGTAATAAAAAGTAAAAGTGATTAATACTTATGAAAGAAAGTTTAGCACTAATGCTAATTCCATAAGTCCAAATCCATAACTAGGATGTAGCGCTTGACATAAGCGGTGCCTAGCAAAAAACATCGAGCTAGCGACAATCTTAGAACAAATTCTGCAGAAGAGAGGTGTCATGATGCCGTAAAATGAACTAAAAATGTTTTCGACTTCATCCGGTATTATATTTTTCGCTCTTCAAGTAAGAAATAGATGTTTAACGGTTATCTTGTCAGGGCCAAAGCTGTTCGGCGACCTGTTTCGTATGCAATCACTCCTCAATTCGCACGCACTCCATTGAAATTCCGGCGGCTGGCGGATTAATTTCGAAGAAGCGCAAAGAAATGACTTTGGGAGCAGTCGGTAAATACTAATGTAGAACAGCAGGCGAACGACCGCGCTAAATGCTTAAAGGCATCACCCCACGAATTTGAGGTGGTGTTGATTTCAGGTGGAGTATTCGTATACGGGATGGGAGACTATGGAGAGGGAGGTGATCCCGTCCATTTCTTCCTAATTGCCGTAAAAAACGGCCTGGAAGATGCGGGCCGCACAAGGCTGGCGCGCTCCAGTCGAACTCCTTTTCTTGTGGGGGATTATTCCGTCCATTTCTTCCTAATTTCCGTAAAAAAACGGCCCAGAAGATACGCCTAAAGCCGTATCCTCCGGGCCGTTTTTTTATGGAAATTAGGAAGAAATGGACGGAATAATCCCCCACTCCCCCTCCATAGTCTCCCATCCCGTATACGAATACTCCACCTCAAATCCGCACCTCCTCAGATTCGTAGAGTGATGCCTTTAACGGGAGCCGAATACGCCGTATGTAAAATATGCGGTTTAGTCGGAGTTTATGTGAAGGAGAATTCCCCCGAAAAATTTTCTGAAGACAGCTAAAAGTGCTAATTGCAAAGAAATTTTTCGCGGAAACGTCAACGAAGAAGCAAAATGTCATATTCAGTCTTCCGAATTAAAAAAAAAAACTCATGAATATTATAGATTCACTTTGGTTGCGAATGGAAATCCAATCCAGACTTTCCAGTCAGCGTGCTTATGTTTAGTCTGAAAGTAAGTTCTCGGTTTGATCCAATGATTAAGAAAGTGAGCAGAAATAAATAACAAATTTGCAATGACATATGCAAATAACAATGACGATAAAAGGGAAAAATAACCTATAACGAATATTTTGATCAACTCTGGCGATTTCCTGGTACCACTTAAACGACATAATTTAGGTTTTGAGTCGATCCTCTAAAATTTTAAAGCCATATTTTATTACTAATACAGCTCACTTTATAATTAGTGTAGATAACACTGTGACCTGTGTGACAAGTGTTTTTTCAAGAGAAAGAGAGTAAACGAAATGTAGAAGTAAACAAAGAGTTTATCAAGCATTCAAATAGAAAACGTCAAATATAGGCCAGACTTTCTGAACGTATTCCAGACAATTTTTTCTATCAGTAACACAAAGTTGTTAGCTACATATAACATCCATTAAGAATATTTAAAAGTAGAGATTCGTGTGGAATTTTTTTCTCGAAAAATTCCTAAGCTTTTGATCTATTTTACTAACATATTAAAGCTTAATGCTCAATGAAACTCTTATTACAGTTCAAAGGCTCAGAAATAACTTCGATCTTTTTCTTTTTCATGTCTAAAATTGAAAAAAACCAACAGTTCTGGGAAGAATCACGTTGAATTGAGAGAAAAAAATTAAATTTTACAATAAACTTAACCGAACTGCCGTTACGAGATTGCACTAAAATAATGGATAGAATACCGTTTACGAGCAATAGTTCAATTTAATGAAGGGTACATGTGCAACGATTCAAAAATTGCCATCGGTAGCATTTAAAATTGATTGAAAAAAGAATAAGATACAAGAATGAAAATGTAGTAATACTTTTGAGTGTGAATTTCGTGTGACTTCAGCAAAAATTATCCAGACTAATATACTAATATAAAATACATTGCAGAAATAACGTGAAATAGACGAAAAAAAAGAAACACACACATAAGACATTTCGTGGTTGCGCAAATTGTAAGCTTCAGGATGAAAAAGAAACAGCAACCCTGGAAATAACAATCGATAACACTATATTTCCAACCCAGCACTCCTCACGCTTTGAAGGGTCAGTCTTGTGTAGAATTCAGGCGAAATTCTAATGAGTTCTGTTCCATCTTGTTTTTTTTTGTTTTATGGCACACCTGGTTTGGTCTGCAGGTGTTTTCAATAAATAAATAAATGAACAAATAAACATATTACGAAGAGGTTCAAAATAATCAAAAGTATGTGGCTGCGAAAGAATTTAGTCGGAATTTAATCTCGCATTTTCTTTTGTCCTACTTCTGGCGAATAAGTATTAATATTATTCATTCAGGATACTTGGCAAAGATAAAGGTCACCTAGAAAATCGGACGTGTAGTGCTAGCGCACTTCTTATTCGTTCTTCCAATCAGCTATATTATCTATTATTTATTATTTGTTAAGCATAAACACAAAATAGTGAAGTGTTTGCGCTTGGAGCAATAATGTAGCTGATAAGAAGAAGCACAGCAAGATTTAGGCAACATCTATATTTCACTTTCAAAAAAGGCTTTCATTACAATTTCGAATTGGTACATGAGTTAAAGCTGTCCGGCTAAGTGTACAACTGCACAATTATAGAAACTGTTCGCCAATTTAAAAAAAAAAAAATCTTCCCATTATAGATAGGATTTGGGCACAGGGTTTGAGAACGGGGGCGAAAACCTTGCTGTAAATATCCCTGAATACCCAAGAATTGAAGAGTTCACTTTTCTTGACGAGACAGAACATTTACACACTCATGAAGATAATACAATTTTGTAGAGCTCGCGAGCTGCAATAACGAGTAGTCGAATAAACAGAGACCTCTGATGCTCTTCGATTATGAATGTGAATCAATTATTAAAGTTAGTTATTAATTACTGGACTAAAAGAACGCTAGAGTAGATCCCAAGAGATACTAAACGCCCTCGAGGAAGACCGCCAACGAGGTGGGGTGACGTGTTCACTACACGGATGGACCAGCTGAGAGCTCAGCTGGATACGGCTCAAGGACATCTTCAACGTCACTCAAGAAACTTGAGAACATCTTGGATGACAATGGCGAGGGAACGAAACGAGTGGAAGAGATGCTGAGGCCCGCACGTCCAGAACTGAATAAGTGTAACCTTATCAACGACATCATTTGACAACGTTTCTCTTTCTGGAATAACAGAAGACCATGACCAACAAGATGAAAGCAGCGCATTTGTTGGTTTGTGTGGAAGCGCTTCGGTTGTTTACCTCCTATGCCAATGCACTTATTTATCCCTTCGGTTTCTGACTGGAAATGCAAATGCAGCAGTCAGGACGGGAATACGCGGCCGTTAATTTCAAACGGCATGACACAAACAAACAAAGATGTGAGGAACTGAATTATAATGAGAACACATACAAGCGTTATAGAAGGGAAACAGTTAATCTTCCTCCTAGTTTCACATACTCTTAGTTTTACCGCCAAAACAACTGCAACGGTAGTTAAAGGCATCACCCCACGAATCTGAGGTGGTACGGATTTCAGGTGGAGTATTCGTATACGGGATAGTAGATTATGGAGAGGGGGTGATTCGGTCTATTTCTTCCTAACTGCCGTAGAAAACGGCCCGGAAGATACGGCTTCCAGCGTTCCAACGCGCTATTTTTTTACCAGGAGCTTGGGGCTTTGGGCGTTCTGGCACACTATTTTCTACAAGGAGTTCGACTGGAGCGCGCCAGCCTAGTGCGGCGCCGCATCTTCCGGACCGTTTTTTACGGCAATTAGAAAGAAATGGACGGAATCACACCCCTCTCCATAATCTACTATTTTTTATAAGAATGCTCCGCCTGAAATCTGCATCACCTCAGATTCGTGATGCCTTTAAGCGCTAACAGCTATGTCTGGAACACATACCTATTACGAACGAAGTTATGGCAGAAATCGGAGTGGAGAGGGAGTGGTGTAGTCGGTTAGAGGTCCGTTGTAGCACACGGTCGAGGTTGATTCGAAAGAGAGAAAGAGCATGAGAGAGCCCTAGAGCAAACCAAGCCTTTCATCCCTTCGGAGTCAATAAATTGGTACCAGACTTGTCTAGGAGGATAAAAACACTTACCTGATCATCGGCTGGCCCCCGCAAGCCAATGTATAGGCCAACAAGCGTTCCAAAACTTCAGTGGATCGCGAATTACAGTAAAACGCGTTGGCGCATCCCAAGTGGATTGATAGGCCAGTGACTTTTTTTTGATAGCACTGCCACTACGAATACGTCAGTTACTTTTATACCACAAATTCACAGAAGACCGCTCATCCTAGTTAGAGGCAGCATACCAAAAAAAGTGACGATTTTGGTTATAGTTGAGGTGTAGATCAAGCGTATTAGCGCGATAACGCCCAATTCCCCTAGTTGCTCCGGAAAAAGGAGTGAGAAACAACCTTGACGATCTAATTTTCCCACAAGGGGCGTATCATGCGTTCAAACCAGCCAGATGCGCCGTGTCTGTAAGCGAACGGTCAAGAGTACCTCCTTCGGATTCCAGCTGCTCCAAAATTTTTTCCTACCTTGGAGAATCAGTCATGAAATGATCTTCTAACCGTGATTTTTGACCTAGATCAAAGGACTGAATGCTACAGTCGTTAACAGCAGTTGATTTTTCTCGTAGAGCGTCCACCTTAATTTTTGTTAAGGAATCTTCGTCTATGGATTTTCAGTCAGCTAGCACTAGTTCAACTCCTAGAATTTCCTTTCGTGTCAATTTTGTTTATTTAATTCGCCGCTGCTGGTAGAAGGATTACTCGAAGCCATCGTGTATTTGACTGGAGCTTTGTATGAGAAGTGAAACAACAGAAAACTGTAATTGAAATTGAAATTGAAAGTTGAAACACAAATTGAAGGACACTTTGTAAATGTACTTACTAAAATGTTAAGTAGGCAAGATTTTGAGGAGTTAATGATATTTTGAAGAAGCTGCTAAAAAAATCCATAAGTGTCATGCTTAGTTTGGAATATTCTTGCTTATTGAAGGAAAATGGTACAATTATAAAGATGTAGATTGTAAGAAGTTTCCAGTGACCCACTTTGCTGTCACACGATTGAAAAGAAAAAAAAAACTATCCTCGCCGAAAAAAAGAAATTTCATACATGATCAACGCCAACAACACCCGCATGCCAATAATACCCGCATTTAGAAGCCAACAGAGAAATTACTGACAAAAGAGACTATTCATTCGAATAAAATGGCGAATAGCGAAGAAAATCGAAGCAATTGCTCGACGAGTAAACAGACTAAACGTATATAGAAACAATTTATACGTGAGCAGCGTCAGCGTTAAAATATCCAGGTGCAGTGGTCTTAGCTTCACACTTGCTATTGCAACTTTTCTCTTTCAGAAATAAACAGCCTACTTATCATTCTAAAAAAGAACTGTAAATGACTACGTGTTGAAAATTTTCTATCAGTACAGTTTGGAGACCATGGAATTGCGTAGAGAAAGAATTCTTCCTATTTTTGGTTTCAGAACCTCCCCAAAACCTCACTGCTAATATCTCACTGCTCTTATCTTAGATTTCTACAACACTAGAATGAAACGTTTTGATGTTGAAACTAGTAGAAAAATGATTAATTCAGAAGAGTAGACTAGAACTACTAGATTGTGACATCCGCCAGTAATTACCTACAAATGTTACGGAAGAGAAAATTTTATGGCTGTAAACTCAACTTCAAACGAGCAACAACGAAAAAAAGTGTGATTGATGCACCAGAACATCTTAATTACTAGATTTCCTCTTAACATTTTTGAAATGTTCTATGAGAAGCATGGGCACATTAAAAACGCCAAAAAAATACATCAGACACAAAGACAAAGACATTAACTCGGCATATGTGTAAGATTTAAAGGGATTAGAGGAAGCAAATGGCAGAAGTGAAAATTATGCTTTTTTTCCTAGACAGCTATAGCGCCTGTAGTAATGTGGACGTGTCAGGTCTTAGGGAAAAAAAAAACTACATTGATATCAGAACACAAAAAAAGGCGAGTAAAAGAAAGGAGTAAGGAAAGCGAAATATTCGAGCACTACCGCTACAGAGAGCGGGCAAAATCTGGTATCACTTTTTTAAAAACTTAAACATGATAAGTAGAGCATCCAGTAGCGCTTCATAATAAGAAGGATAAAGGATAAAGTCACTGGCGCATCAATCCACTTGGGATGCGCCAACGCGTTCCACTGGAATTCGTAATCGTTGAGGTTTTGGAACGCGTGTTGGCCTATACAATGAGTTCTGGGGGCCAGCCGAGGATCAAGCCAGTGTATTTATCCTCCCAGACAAATCTGGTACCAATTTGTCGACCCCGGAGGGATCAAAGGTTTGGTTTGCACTAGAGAGGTTTCGAACCCTCATGGCTACAACGGACCTCTAACCGACTGCGCCACACCCGCCCTAGCGCTTCATAATAGTTAAGTTTTTTTGCTAAAGGCTACAAGCAATTACCCGATGCATTCGTTTGAACAGAACGTTCATGTTGATGCCGGCTGAATAAGAGCTGTGAGTTCTTATTCAGAGCTGTTAGCTGTCACCTGGATAAGTATACCAAAGTAGGAGTACAGATTTAAAAAGAGAGTTATCAGTGCAAAACAAAAATAGTGGAGAGAAAAACTCTCGGTACACAGAAGAATATTGAAGTGTTAAAAAAGTTGCACAAATAAAAATATCTATAAATAAAAAAGAACCTCTCTTAATTACTCTTGAATTTGTCATATCGAACAATGCAGGCATGATGCTACCTTTCGTTACTGCTCTAAAGATTTCTAAAGCCATTTCTTGCCTACCGAGCTCTTAGCACTAAAGTGATTTAGTAAAGGAATATTGAAGCAGTGAATATTAAAGGAATATTTAAGGAGCCAGTGCTTCAAATACTCGTCAATAATGGTACTTTTTTCGCAACCCGATTGTTCTAAAGCTATGAGTTCGGAAAAGAGGTTTTCTCAATCTGGCGGAAAAATACTCAATTTTTGTAGAATATATTGTAGCGAATCATTTAATTATGTTCATACTATATTTCTATCGTATTTACAACTATTTAGTCATATTTATTTAATTAACAACATATAATCGTGCTATTTCAAAGATTCATATCTCCTTTAATGCTCGTAATTAACTAGAGGCAAGCGAAACGCGACCATAAGAAAAGGCTAGGTGAGGAACTAAAGTCAAAGTCAAGCAAGTCAAGCTGTCACGATTGTTTGCAGCAGAATGTCTGGGTCGCATAATTCTTTCTTCACTTTGCTATTTGACAACAATTACAGAGTGGGAATTAATATAGCGACATATGTAGAAATATGTCCGTTTCATTTTCCTACTCATAAAAGCGTTAGCGGCAGCTGTAGTCGTGTAGAAAAAAACATGGAAGGACAGAGAAATGAATTATTATAAGAAAAAAAGAGAAAAAGAGAAAGAGAAAGAAAGAGAAATTATCTGATTATAAGAAACGACTTGTGTCCGGGCCAATTTGAGCCAAAACATTTGCGCTTGCTAGCTTTTACTGAAAAGCAAAACGAAGAGAAGTTTTCTTAGCATTTGCATCTCAAGACAGGTTGTCTTGCCTAGACTGTAAATGGTATTTATCGTTTGCTTGGATCAGGAAAACGTCGAGCAGAAGGACTACGTTGAAACATGTCCCGTTCAGAATTTCAATTCGTTACACACTTCTTGACCCTAACTTACCCTTTGACAGCGCAAGCGTGGCCTTGACTTCTTACTAAACAAAATAAATTACAGTAAGTTACAAACACAAACAGATGTAGCCATAAGTCAGAATAAGGTGTCATTTGAAACGCTCGCTTTAACTACAATGAGAAAATGATTGAATTTTTTGCGTTTTAATATTTTGAGCGATAAAATATCTGAGCAGAGCCTTGATGTAACTGTAAATTTTCCTCAGCATCCGCCGTTCATTATCTTGTAAAAATCGGCTGTCGAATAGGTCGAATCTCCGCAGAAAGTAGAGGCATCATTGTTGGTTGTTGTTCTTACTTAGAGAAATAGAGCTTCCACTCTTAGTCCAAGATATTTTTTGAATATTTTCATTATTCATCTCCTTTTTTACGTCAAGTCTCCCCTGGACTGCACAAATTAAATACGTGGGTGTGATTACATAAAAAGACAATATAACCTGTTAACGTGCGAAAAGCCCACTTGCTCACTGCGAATAACGGTAACAGGAGCTTACCGTGATTATGAGTAGCTGTTTTCGTTCACATGCATTACTTCTGTTTTGTTCCTCGGTATTTCACAAGGATTGAACTCAGCACTAAATCGGACGCTTCTGGTGCCGACTATGCTTATTTCGAACCGCAACTAAGCAATGTATTCTGTAATTATATTCGAGCATGGCAGCTGGGAACACCGTTGTCATCACTATCACCATCAGAATAATTACACAAGATAAATCTGTTCAAAAAAGAAAATAAATGAAAATGTCCCTCCCTCAGAAGCACCTTAAAGAGCTGCTCCATGAATAAGAGGATGAGTGAAAAATTTAACGTTTCCCGATCTCAACAAAGAGAAACTGCAACATCAAAGAGAAACAGAAACGCTTATGCTAATGGAAAGGTAAAAGATTGTGTAGGAGCACGATTAGTTGCAGCTGTCATTGTTTCGATGTTGCAGAAAAGACGTTCGCTGCTTTCTGCAGTGAGAGCACATTAACTGAAGCTTTTGTAGTATTCACAAGATTTTCGGAGCGATTTATCCTAAAAATCCATATGACGTTATTCCTAGTTGACCCGTAACAGCAACCAATCGTAATAGCTTTATCATTTCAATTGTGGATTGCTGGATCAGTCAAAGCTCCGAGTTCCTGATTTAGTCTGATTTCCATTCGTTATTCTCCAAGTATCTATCTCGTTAGCAAGAAAACTACTAAACCTTTCATCAGTGCTTGAATTTCTTTTAAAAAGTCAACTAAAAGGCGTTGCTATGAGGAGAAAAATTCAATTCTGCAGCAATAGTTTATAGAAAGTGTCAATACTTTTAATTTTTACTTATAGGTAAAGGCAAGCTAAGCGGGAACCACAAGAAATATAACTCCGGCGTTAGCCGGGCTTTCAGATTGGTGCGACAGAGCAAATGAAATGGTTCAATCATGAAATGCATGTCGTAATAATTTTTAGGAGAAAAGCCGGAGATTAAGGAGTGAAATAAATCAGAGCTGCTGCATACAAAATTGTCTTCGAAATCGGTCAGAGTTCAGCCCGAATGTCGTTCTAAATGAGACTTGCGGCGTTTTTCAAAGAATTGGTCTCAGGAAATAAGGAGATAAATTGCTTCCGCATGTCGCAGTTCACCGTACGTTATTCAAACCAAACGTTGTACAACCACACTTCCTCGGTTGAACTACAAATCTTGTCTGAAAAAGGACAAAGGATAAAGTGTCTAGAGTTAATCAATCCGCTTGGGATCCGCCCGCCACGTTTACTTTAATTCAGAATCGTTTGAGGTTTCCGAATGTGTAACTGGCCCGTACAATCACTTGCGGTGGCTAGCCGATGGGTCAAATCAGTGTTTTTATCCTCCCAGACCAATCTGGTACCAATTTATAGACCCCACAGGGATGAAGGGCTTGGTGAGCACTACGGCGGATTCAAAGCTCCGATCGATTGTGCGGTCAGCGGAATCTCTAACCGCCATACTACACCCACCCAAATAAATCTTATCTTATCTGATAAGGAAAAAATTATTAGATTTTGGGAATGGAAAGTATGCACAAACCAAGCGTATTTAGATCAGGAAAAGACATAACAGCTGCTTGTTTGTTCGCAGCACATAATTCAAAACTATTTGCGTCATCACATTTAGAGAAATACATCCCAAATAAGCACGCAATATCACCACAACTTCCCGAGATCTTGATAACAACTCAATTTGTTTTCCATCATTGTTCGGCTTTATTTCCTCTAAATTGGCTAGTCGGCTTCCTCGCAAAAGTTCGCTACTTTGTTGTTTTCTTTCCCCATCTTTGTAGGCGAAAAATCGTCGTGATGAGCAACAATGAAACAACAACAATACATGTACTAAAATACTTCCTTCTTCTCGTACCCTTTTGAATCTTTCGTTATTTACATTCCATCCAATATTTACAATTTAAAGATCCTATCTAGAGACTGATAGAGACCTCTTTTTGATTAGGATAGGGAAGAAAGGAAAGAGAGATTGAGTGGCACGCAGGAAATGTCATACACAGTCATACTGTTGAAGACACTTGACAAGATTTATGGCAAGACAAACAAGGTTTGAGAATTTACGAATTAGATCTTTTCACTAAGTTCTCCATTTTATATAGACCGAGGTTTAGAAATTTCGAGTGAGTGAATCCTGGTTACCATAAAAGTTTTCTCCGAACTCAACTTCTTATATTATAGAAAGCATGTTATACTAAACACAGTGAGACATTTCACTACATAAAATACAAAAGAGAAAATGTCTAGCGTCAACTAATCCGTTTGCGATGCGCAAGTGCCTTCACTTTCATTCAAAACTGTTCAAGGTTTAGAACGGGTGCCTAGCCATTACAATTACTTGCAGAGTCAACACCCAGATCGACAGGTTAGGAGGGATGATAAGCGCGGCAATGGGGCTATTTCGAACCGCATGGAAACAACTCTGTATTTGCAACATCTTTAAGCGAAGAGAGGAAAAGGTAAAGTCGGGAACTATTTGTAACACCCTCCCGGAAAGAAGACTAAAGCGGGTGAAAGCAAAGCTGCGGCGGGGCAATTATTTGCAACACCTTGGCGCAGAACAGAGGATGGAAGGCGAAGTCAAAGCCACAGGGTGGCAACTATCTACAAGACCTTGTTGGAGGAAGGACTACGAGGGGGCAACTATTTGCAACACCTTGTTGGAGGAAAGACTACGACGGGGCAACTATTTGCGATACCTTGTCGGAGAAAAGACTACGACGGGGCAACTATTTGCGACACCTTGTTGGAGGAAAGACTATAGCGGTGCAACTATTTGCAACACCTTGTCGGAGAAAAGACTATGGCAGGGAAACTATTTGCGACACCTTGCCGCGGGACAGAGGATGGAAGGTGAAGTCAAAGGCACGGGGTGGCAACTATTTGCAACACCTTGTCGGAGAAAAGACTATGGCGGGGCGACTATTTGCGACACCTTGTCGGAGGAAAGACTATGGCGGGGCAACCATTTGCGACACCTTGCCGCGGGAAAGACTATGGCGGGGCGACTATCTGCAAGACTTTGTCGGAGAAAAGACTATAGCGGTGCAACTATTTGCAACACCTTGTCGGAGGAAAGACTATGGCGGGGCAACCATTTGCGACACCTTGCCGCGGGAAAGACTATGGCGGGGCGACTATTTGCGACACCTTGTCGGAGGAAAGACTATGGCGGGGCAACCATTTGCGACACCTTGCCGCGGGAAAGACTATGGCGGGGCGACTATCTGCAAGACTTTGTCGGAGAAAAGACTATAGCGGTGCAACTATTTGCAACACCTTGTCGGAGGAAAGACTATGGCGGGGCAACCATTTGCGACACCTTGCCGGAGGAAAGACTATGGCGGGGCGACTATTTGCGACACCTTGTCGGAGGAAAGACTATGGCGGGGCAACCATTTGCGACACCTTGCCGCGGGAAAGACTATGGCGGGGCGACTATCTGCAAGACTTTGTCGGAGAAAAGACTATAGCGGTGCAACTATTTGCAACACCTTGTCGGAGAAAAGACTATGGCAGGGCAACTATCTGCGACACCTTGTTGGAGGAAAGACTATGGCAGGGCAACTATTTGCAACACCTTGTCGGAGAAAAGACTATGGCGGGGCGACTATTTGCGACACCTTGCCGCGGGACAGAGGATGGAAGGTGAAGTCAAAGGCACGGGGTGGCAACTATTTGCGACACCTTGTCGGAGAAAAGACTATGGCGGGGCGACTATTTGCGACACCTTGTCGGAGAAAAGACTATGGCGGGGCGACTATTTGCGACACCTTGTCGGAGAAAAGACTATAGCGGGGCGACTATTTGCGACACCTTGCCGCGGGACAGAGGATGGAAGGTGAAGTCCTATTTGAACCTTGTCGGAGAAAGATATGGCGGGACTTTTGAACCTGGAAGGTGAAGTCAAAGGCACGGAGTGGCAACTATTTGCGACACCTTGTCGGAGAAAAGACTATAGCGGTGCAACTATTTGCAACACCTTGTCGGAGAAAAGACTATGGCGGGGCGACTATTTGCGACACCTTGCCGCGGGAAAGACTATGGCGGGGCGACTATCTGCAAGACTTTGTCGGAGAAAAGACTATGGCGGGGCAACTATTTGCGACACCTTGTCGGAGGAAAGACTATAGCGGTGCAACTATTTGCAACACCTTGTCGGAGAAAAGACTATGGCGGGGCGACTATTTGCGACACCTTGTCGGAGGAAAGACTATGGCGGGGCAATGCGGGGCGACTATTTGCGACACCTTGTCGGAGAAAAGACTATGGCGGGGCGACTATTTGCGACACCTTGTCGGAGGAAAGACTATGGCGGGGCGACTATTTGCGACACCTTGTCGGAGAAAAGACTATGGCGGGGCAACTATTTGCGACACCTTGTCGGAGAAAAGACTATGGCGGGGCAACTATTTGCAACACCTTGTCGGAGAAAAGACTATGGCGGGGCGACTATCTGCAACACCTTGTCGGAGAAAAGACTATGGCGGGGCAACTATCTGCGACACCTTGTTGGAGGAAAGACTATGGCAGGGCAACTATTTGCAACACCTTGTCGGAGAAAAGACTATGGCGGGGCGACTATTTGCAACACCTTGTCGGAGAAAAGACTATGGCGGGGCGACTATTTGCGACACCTTGTCGGAGGAAAGACTATGGCGGGCAGGCGACTATTTGCAACACCTTGTCGGAGAAAAGACTATGGCGGGGCAACTATTTGCGACACCTTGTCGGGAGAGGAGGAAAGGAACTATGGCCGGGGGCAACTATTTGCAACACCTTGTCGGAGAAAAGACTATGGCGGGGCAACCATTTGCGACACCTTGTCAGAGGAAAGACTATAGCGGTGCAACTATTTGCGACACCTTGTCGGAGAAAAGACTATGGCGGGGCAACCATTTGCGACACCTTGTCGGAGAAAAGACTATGGCGGGGCAACCATTTGCGACACCTTGTCGGAGGAAAGACTATGGCGGTGCAACTATTTGCGACACCTTGTCGGAGGAAAGACTATGGCGGGGCAACTATTTGCGACACCTTGTCGGAGAAAAGACTATGGCGGGGCAACTATTTGCGACACCTTGCCGGAGAAAAGACTATGGGGGAACTATTTGCGACACCTTGTCGGAGAAAAGACTATGGCGGGGCAACTATTTGCAACACCTTGTCGGAGAAAAGACTATGGCGGGGCAACTATTTGCGACACCTTGTCGGAGGAAAGACTATGGGGGCAACTATTTGCAACACCTTGTCGGAGGGAACTATTTGACATTGCGGGGGACTATTTGCGACACCTTGTCGGAGGAAAGACTATAGGCGGGGCAACTATTTGCGACACCTTGTCGGAGAAAAGACTATGGCGGGGCGACTATTTGCGACACCTTGTCGGAGGAAAGACTATGGCGGGGCGACTATTTGCGACACCTTGTCGGAGGAAAGACTATGGTGGGGCAACTATTTGCAAGACTTTGTTGGAGAAAAGACTACGACGGGGCAACTATCTGCGATACCTTGTCGGAGAAAAGACTAGGATGGGGTAACTATTTGCGACACCTTGTCGGAGAAAAGACTATGGTGGGGCAACTATTTGCGACACCTTGTCGGAGGAAAGACTATGGCGGGGCGACTATTTGCGACACCTTGTCGGAGGAAAGACTATGGCGGGGCGACTATTTGCAACACCTTGTCGGAGAAAAGACTATGGCGGGGCGACTATTTGCGACACCGGGAAACTTGGGTTTACACCTTGTCGGAGAAAGACTTGGGGGCGGAGGAAAGACTATGGGAGGGCAACTATTTGCAACACCTTGTCGGAGGAAAGACTATGGCGGGGCGACTATTTGCAACACCTTGTCGGAGAAAAGGCTATGGCGGGGCAACTATTTGCGACACCTTGTCGCAGAACAGAGGATGGAAGGCGAAGTCAAAGCCACGGGGTGGCAACTATTTGCAAGACTTTGTTGGAGGAAAGACTATGGGAGGGCGACTATTTGCGACACCTTGTCGGAGGAAAGACTATGGCGGGGCGACTATTTGCGACACCTTGTCGGAGGAAAGACTATGGCGGGGCGACTTTCTGCAACACCTTGTCGGAGGAAAGACTATGGTGGAGCAACTATCTGCAACACCTTGTCGGAGGAAAGACTAAGGCTATGGGGGCAACTATCTGCGACACCTTGTCGGAGGAAAGACTATGGCAGGGCAACTATTTGCAACACCTTGTCGGAGAAAAGACTATGGCGGGGCGACTATTTGCGACACCTTGTCGGGGAAAAGACTATGAGCGGGGCAACTATTTTCAAGGACTATTTGCAACACCTTGTCGGAGGAAAGATTATAGCGGTGCAACTATTTGCAACACCTTGTCGGAGAAAAAAACTATGGCGGGGCGACTATTTGCGACACCTTGCCGCGGGACAGAGGATGGAAGTCAAAGGCACGGGGTGGCAACTATTTGCGACACCTTGTCGGAGAAAAGACTATGGCGGGGCGACTATTTGCGACACCTTGTCGGAGAAAAGACTATGGCGGGGAAACTATTTGCGACACCTTGTCGGAGAAAAGACTATGGCGGGGCGACTATTTGCGACACCTTGTCGGAGAAAAGACTATAGCGGTGCAACTATTTGCAACACCTTGTCGGAGGTGAAGTCAGAGGCGGGGCAACTATTTGCAACACCTTGTCCTAAAAAAAACTACGACGGGGCAACTATCTGCGACACCTTGTTGGAGGAAAGACTATGGCGGGGCGACTATTTGCGACACCTTGTCGGAGGAAAGACTATGGTGGGGCGACTATTTGCAACACCTTGCCGCGGGAAAGACTATGGCGGGGCGACTATTTGCAACACCTTGTCGGAGGAAAGACTATGGCGGGGCAACTATTTGCGACACCTTGTCGGAGAAAAGACTATGGCGGGGCAACTATTTGCGACACCTTGTCGGAGGAAAGACTATGGCGGGGCGACTATTTGCGACACCTTGTCGGAGAAAAGACTATGGCGGGGCAACTATTTGCGACACCTTGTCGCGGGAAAGACTATGGCGGGGCGACTATTTGCAAACTTTGTCGGAGAAAAGACTATGGCGGGGCAACTATTTGCGACACCTTGTCGGAGGAAAGACTATGGCGGGGCAACTATTTGCAACACCTTGTCGGAGAAAAGACTATAGCGGTGCAACTATTTGCGACACCTTGCCGCGGGACAGAGGATGGAAGGTGAAGTCAAAGGCACGGGGTGGCAACTATTTGCGACACCTTGTCGGAGAAAAGACTATGGCGGGGCAACTATTTGCGACACCTTGTCGGAGAAAAGACTATGGCGGGGCAACTATTTGCGACACCTTGTCGGAGAAAAAGACTATGGCGGGGCAACTATTTGCAACACCTTGTCGGAGAAAATGGGGCACTATTTGCGAACCTTGTCGGAGGAAGGTGGCAACTATTTGCAACACCTTGTCGGAGAAAAGACTATGGCGGGGCAACTATTTGCGACACCTTGTCGGGGAAAAGACTATGAGCGGGGCAACTATTTGCAACACCTTGTCGGAGAAAAGACTATGGCGGGGCAACTATTTGCGACACCTTGTCGGAGGAAAGACTATGGCGGGGCAACTATTTGCAACACCTTGTCGGAGTAAAGACTATGGCGGGGCAACTATTTGCGACACCTTGTCGGAGGAAAGACTATGGCAGGGCAACTATTTGCAACACCTTGTCGGAGAAAAGACTATGGCGGGGCGACTATTTGCGACACCTTGTCGGAGGAAAGACGTATTGTGGGGCAACTATTTGCAACACCTTGTCGGAGAAAAGACTATGGCGGGGCGACTATTTGCGACACCTTGTCGGAGGAAAGACTATGGCGGGGCAACTATTTGCAACACCTTGTCGGAGAAAAGACTATGGCGGGGCAACTATTTGCGACACCTTGTCGGAGGAAAGACTATAGCGGTGCAACTATTTGCAACACCTTGTCGGAGAAAAGACTATGGCGGGGCAACTATTTGCGACACCTTGTCGGAGGAAAGACTATAGCGGTGCAACTATTTGCAACACCTTGTCGGAGAAAAGACTATGGCGGGGCAACTATTTGCGACACCTTGTCGGAGGAAAGACTATGGCGGGGCAACCATTTGCGACACCTTGTCGGAGGAAAGACTATAGCGGTGCAACTATTTGCAACACCTTGTCGGAGAAAAGACTATAGCGGTGCAACTATTTGCAACACCTTGTCGGAGAAAAGACTATGGCGGGGCAACTATTTGCGACACCTTGTCGGGGAAAAGACTATGGCGGGGGCAACTATTTGCAACACCTTGTCGGAGAAAAGACTATGGCGGGGCAACTATTTGCGACACCTTGTCGGAGGAAAGACTATGGCGGGGCAACTATTTGCAACACCTTGTCGGAGAAAAGACTATGGCGGGGCAACTATTTGCGACACCTTGTCGGAGGAAAAGACTATGGCGGGGGCAACTATTTGCAACACCTTGTCGGAGAAAAGACTATGGCGGGGCAACTATTTGCGACACCTTGCCGGGGACAGATGGAAGTCGGAGAAAAGACTACGACGGGGCAACTATCTGCGATACCTTGTCGGAGAAAAGCCTATGGTGGGGCAACTATTTGCGACACCTTGTCGGAGGAAAGACTATGGCGGGGCAACTATTTGCGACACCTTGTCGGAGGAAAGACTATAGCGGGGCGACTATCTGCAAGACTTTGTCGGAGAAAAGACTATGGCGGGGCAACTATTTGCAACACCTTGTCAGAGGAAAGACTATTGCAGGGCAACTATTTGCAACACCTTGTCGGAGGAAAGACTATGGCGGGGCAACTATTTGCGACACCTTGTCGGAGAAAAGACTATGGCGGGGCAACTATTTGCGACACCTTGTTGGAGGAAAGACTATGGCGGGGCGACTATTTGCGACACCTTGTCGGAGAAAAGACTATGGCAGGGCAACTATCTGCGACACCTTGTTGGAGGAAAGACTATGGCGGGGCAACTATTTGCAACACCTTGTCGGAGAAAAGACTATGGCGGGGCAACCATTTGCGACACCTTGTCGGAGGAAAGACTATGGCGGGGCAACTATTTGCAACACCTTGTCGGAGGAAAGACTACGATGGGGTAACTATTTGCGACACCTTGTCGGAGAAAAGACTATGGCAGGGCAACTATCTGCGACACCTTGTTGGAGGAAAGACTATGGCGGGGCGACTATTTGCGACACCTTGTCGGAGGAAAGACTATGGCGGGGCGACTATTTGCAACACCTTGTCGGAGAAAAGACTATAGCGGTGCAACTATTTGCAACACCTTGTCGGAGAAAAGACTATGGCAGGGAAACTATTTGCGACACCTTGTCGGAGAAAAGACTATGGCGGGGCAACTATTTGCGACACCTTGTCGGAGAAAAGACTATGGCGGGGCGACTATTTGCGACACCTTGCCGCGGGACAGAGGATGGAAGGTGAAGTCAAAGGCACGGGGTGGCAACTATTTGCGACACCTTGTCGGAGAAAAGACTATGGCGGGGCAACTATTTGCGACACCTTGTCGGAGAAAAGACTATGGCGGGGCAACTATTTGCAACACCTTGTCGGAGAAAAGACTATGGCGGGGCGACTATTTGCGACACCTTGCCGCGGGACAGAGGATGGAAGGTGAAGTCAAAGGCACGGAGTGGCAACTATTTGCGACACCTTGTCGGAGAAAAGACTATAGCGGTGCAACTATTTGCAACACCTTGTCGGAGAAAAGACTATGGCGGGGCAACTATTTGCGACACCTTGTCGGAGAAAAGACTATGGCGGGGCAACTATTTGCGACACCTTGTCGGAGGAAAGACTATAGCGGTGCAACTATTTGCAACACCTTGTCGGAGGAAAGACTATGGCGGTGCAACTATTTGCAACACCTTGTCGGGCGACTATTTGCAACACCTTGCCGCGGGAAAGACTATGGCGGGGCGACTATCTGCAAGACTTTGTCGGAGAAAAGACTATGGCGGGGCAACTATTTGCAACACCTTGTCGGAGGAAAGACTATGGCGGGGCAACTATTTGCAACACCTTGTCGGAGAAAAGACTATGGCGGGGCGACTATTTGCGACACCTTGTCGGAGGAAAGACTATGGCGGGGCAACCATTTGCGACACCTTGCCGCGGGAAAGACTATGGCGGGGCGAATAAACCTTGTCGGAGAAAGACTATGCGGGGCAACTATTTGCGACACCTTGTCGGAGAAAAGACTATGGCGGGGCAACTATTTGCGACACCTTGTCGGAGGAAAGACTATGGCGGGGCAACTATTTGCAACACCTTGTCGGAGAAAAGACTATAGCGGTGCAACTATTTGCGACACCTTGCCGCGAGTAGGCGCAAAAGACTATGGCGGGGCAACTATTTGCAACACCTTGTCGGAGAAAAGACTATGGCGGGGCAACTATTTGCGACACCTTGTCGGAGAAAAGACTATGGCGGGGCAACTATTTGCGACACCTTGTCGGAGAAAAGACTATGGCGGGGCGACTATTTGCGACACCTTGCCGCGGGAAAGACTATGGCGGGGCGACTATTTGCGACACCTTGTCGGAGAAAAGACTATGGCGGGGCGACTATTTGCAAACCTTGTCGGAGAAAAGACTATAGCGGTGCAACTATTTGCAACACCTTGTCGGAGGAAAGACTATGGCGGTGCAACTATTTGCAACACCTTGTCGGAGGAAAGACTATGGCGGTGCAACTATTTGCAACACCTTGTCGGAGAAAAAAACTATGGCGGGGCGACTATTTGCGACACCTTGCCGCGGGACAGAGGATGGAAGGTGACTATTTGCAAACCTTGTCGGGAAAGACTATTGGCGGGGCAACATTGACACCTTGTCGGAGGAAAGACTATGGCGGGGCAACTATTTGCAACACCTTGTCGGAGAAAAGACTATGGCGGGGCGACTATTTGCGACACCTTGTCGGAGGAAAGACTATGGAAGGGCAACTGATTGCAACTATTTGCGACACCTTGTCGGAGAAAAGACTATGGCGGGGCAACTATTTGCAACACCTTGTCGGAGAAAAGACTATTGCAGGGCAACTATTTGCAACACCTTGTCGGAGAAAAGACTATTGCAGGGCAACTATCTGCGACACCTTGTTGGAGGAAAGACTATGGCAGGGCAACTATTTGCAACACCTTGTCGGAGAAAAGACTATGGCGGGGCGACTATTTGCGACACCTTGTCGGAGAAAAGACTATAGCGGTGCAACTATTTGCGACACCTTGTCGGAGAAAAGACTATGGCAGGGCAACTATTTGCGACACCTTGTCGGAGAGGAAAGACTATGGCGGGGCAACTATTTGCGACACCTTGTCGGAGGAAAGACTATGGCGGGGCAACTATTTGCAACACCTTGTCGGAGAAAAGACTATGGCGGGGCAACTATTTGCGACACCTTGTCGGAGAAAAGACTATGGCGGGGCGACTATTTGATGGACACCTTGTCGGAGGGAAGAAAGACTATGGCTGGGCAACTATTTGCCACACCTTGTCGGAGAAAAGACTATGGCGGGGCGACTATTTGCAACACCTTGTCGGAGAAAAGACTATGGCGGGGCGACTATTTGCGACACTTTGTCGGAGAAAAGACTATAGGGGGGGCAACTATTTGCAACACCTTGTCGGAGGAAAGACTATGGCGGGGCAACTATTTGCGACACCTTGTCGGAGGAAAGACTATGGCGGGGCAACTATTTGCAACACCTTGTCGGAGAAAAGACTATGGCGGGGCGACTATTTGCGACACCTTGTCGGAGAAAAGACTATGGCGGGGCAACTATTTGCAACACCTTGTCGGAGAAAAGACTATGGCGGGGCAACTATTTGCGACACCTTGTCGGAGGAAAGACTATGGCGGGGCAACTATTTGCAACACCTTGTCGGAGAAAAGACTATGGCGGGGCGACTATTTGCGACACCTTGCCGCGGGACAGAGGATGGAAGGTGAAGTCAAAGGCACGGGGTGGCAACTATTTGCGACACCTTGTCGGAGAAAAGACTGTGGCGGGGCAACTATTTGCGACACCTTGTTGGAGGAAAGACTATAGCGGTGCAACTATTTGCAACACCTTGTCGGAGAAAAGACTATGGCGGGGCGACTATTTGCGACACCTTGTCGGGGGACAGGGTGATGAAGTCAAAGACTATGGGGGGGCAACTATTTGCGACACCTTGTCGGAGAAAAGACTATGGCGGGGCAACTATTTGCAACACCTTGTCGGAGAAAAGACTATGGCGGGGCGACTATTTGCGACACCTTGCCGCGGAGGGGGTATTTGCAACACTTTGTCGGAGAAAAGACTATAGCGGGGCGACTATTTGCAACACCTTGTCGGAGAAAAGACTATAGCGGTGCAACTATTTGCAACACCTTGTCGGAGAAAAGACTATGGCAGGGAAACTATTTGCGACACCTTGTCGGAGAAAAGACTATGGCGGGGCGACTATTTGCAACACCTTGTCGGGAGAAGAAAAGACTATTGTGTGGGGGGCAACTATTTGCGACACCTTGTCGGAGAAAAGACTATGGGGGCAACTATTTGCGACACCTTGTCGGAGAAAAGACTATGGCGGGGCAACTATTTGCAACACCTTGTCAGAGGAAAGACTATTGCAGGGCAACTATTTGCAACACCTTGTCGGAGGAAAGACTATGGCGGGGCAACTATTTGCAACACCTTGTCAGAGGAAAGACTATGGCGGGGCAACTAAGTGCGACACCTTGTCGGAGGAAAGACTATGGCGGGGCAACTATTTGCGACACCTTGTCGGAGAAAAGACTATGGCGGGGCAACTATTTGCAACACCTTGTCAGAGGAAAGACTATTGCAGGGCAACTATTTGCAACACCTTGTCGGAGGAAAGACTATGGCGGGGCAACTATTTGCAACACCTTGTCAGAGGAAAGACTATTGCAGGGCAACTATTTGCAACACCTTGTCGGAGGAAAGACTACGATGGGGTAACTATTTGCGACACCTTGTCGGAGAAAAGACTATGGCAGGGCAACTATCTGCGACACCTTGTTGGAGGAAAGACTATGGCAGGGCAACTATTTGCAACACCTTGTCGGAGAAAAGACTATTGCAGGGCAACTATTTGCAACACCTTGTCGGAGAAAAGACTATTGCAGGGCAACTATCTGCGACACCTTGTCGGAGGAAAGAGGTGAACTAAAGGCGGGGCAACTATTTGCGACACCTTGTCGGAGAAAAGACTATGGCGGGGCGACTATTTGCGACACCTTGTCGGAGAAAAGACTATGGCGGGGCAACTATTTGCGACACCTTGTCGGAGAAAAGACTATGGCAGGGCAACTATCTGCGACACCTTGTTGGAGGAAAGACTATGGCAGGGCAACTATTTGCAACACCTTGTCGGGAGATGCAACACCTTGTCGGAGAAAAGACTATGGCGGGGCAACTATTTGCAACACCTTGTCGGAGAAAAGACTATGGCGGGGCAACTATTTGCGACACCTTGTTGCCGGAGGAAAGACTATAGCGGGGCAACTATTTGCAACACCTTGTCGGAGAAAAGACTATGGCGGGGCAACTATTTGCGACACCTTGTCGGAGAAAAGACTATGGCGGGGCGACTATTTGCGACACCTTGTCGGAGGAAAGACTATGGCGGGGCAACTATTTGCAACACCTTGTCGGAGAAAAGGCTATGGCGGGGCAACTATTTGCGACACCTTGTCGGAGGAAAGACTATGGAGCGGGGCAACTATTTGCAACACCTTGTCGGAGAAAAGACTATGGCGGTGCAACTATTTGCGACACCTTGTCGGAGAAAAGACTATGGCGGGGCGACTATTTGCGACACCTTGTCGGAGAAAAGACTATGGCGGGGCAACTATTTGCAACACCTTGTCGGAGAAAAGACTATAGCGGTGCAACTATTTGCAACACCTTGTCGGAGGAAAGACTATGGCGGTGCAACTATTTGCAACACCTTGCCGCAGGAAAGACTATGGGGGGGGCGACTATTTGCGACACCTTGTCGGAGAAAAGACTATGGCAGGGCAACTATCTGCGACACCTTGTCGGAGAAAAGACTATGGCGGGGCAACTATTTGCGACACCTTGTCGGAGGAAAGACTATGGCGGGGCAACTATTTGCAACACCTTGTCGGAGAAAAGACTATGGCGGGGCAACTATTTGCGACACCTTGTTGGAGGAAAGACTATAGCGGTGCAACTATTTGCAACACCTTGTCGGAGAAAAGACTATGGCGGGGCGACTATTTGCGACACCTTGTCGGAGGAAAGACTATGGCGGGGCAACCATTTGCGACACCTTGTCGGAGGAAAGACTATGGCGGGGCAACTATTTGCGACACCTTGTCGGAGGAAAGACTATGGCGGGGCAACTATTTGCGACACCTTGTCGGAGAAAAGACTATGGCGGGGCGACTATTTGCGACACCTTGTCGCGGGAAAGACTATTTGCAACACTTTGTCGGAGAAAAGACTATGGCGGGGCAACTATTTGCGACACCTTGTCGGAGAAAAGACTATGGCGGGGCAACTATTTGCGACACCTTGTCGGAGAAAAGACTATGGCGGGGCAACTATTTGCAACACCTTGTCGGAGAAAAGACTATGGCGGGGCAACTATTTGCGACACCTTGTCGGAGAAAAGACTATGGCGGGGCGACTATTTGCGACACCTTGTCGGAGAAAAGACTATAGCGGTGCAACTATTTGCGACACCTTGTCGGAGAAAAGACTATGGCAGGGCAACTATTTGCAACACCTTGTCGGAGGAAAGACTATAGCGGTGCAACTATCTGCAACACCTTGTCGGAGGAAAGACTATGGCGGGGCGACTATTTGCAACACCTTGTCGGAGGAAAGACTATTTGCGACACCTTGTCGGAGAAAAGACTATGGCGGGGCAACTATTTGCGACACCTTGTCGGAGGAAAGACTATGGCGGGGCAACTATTTGCAACACCTTGTCGGAGAAAAGACTATGGCGGGGCGACTATTTGCGACACCTTGCCGCGGGACAGAGGATGGAAGGTGAAGTCAAAGGCACGGGGTGGCAACTATTTGCGACACCTTGTCGGAGAAAAGACTATGGCGGGGCAACTATTTGCGACACCTTGTCGGAGGAAAGACTATAGCGGGGCAACTATTTGCAACACCTTGTCGGAGAAAAGACTATGGCGGGGCAACTATTTGCGACACCTTGCCGGAGGAAAGACTATGGCGGGGCTACTATTTGCAACACCTTGTCGGAGAAAAGACTATGGCGGGGCAACTATTTGCGACACCTTGTCGGAGGAAAGACTATGGCGGGGCGACTATTTGCAACACCTTGTCGGAGGAAAGACTATGGCGGGGCGACTATTTGCAACACCTTGTCGGAGAAAAGACTATGGCGGGGCGACTATTTGCGACACCTTGTCGGAGGAAAGACTATGGCGGGGCAACTATTTGCGACACCTTGTCGGAGGAAAGACTATGGCGGGGCGACTATTTGCGACATCTTGCCGCGGGAAAGACTATGGCGGGGCAACTATTTGCAACACCTTGTCGGAGGAAAGACTATGGCGGTGCAACTATTTGCAACACCTTGTCGGAGGAAAGACTATGGCGGGGCAACTATTTGCAACACCTTGTCGGAGAAAAGACTATGGCAGGGCAACTATTTGCGACACCTTGCGGTCGGAAGGTAAAGACTATGGCGGGGCAACTATTTGCAACACCTTGTCGGAGAAAAGACTATGGCGGGGCGACTATTTGCGACACCTTGTCGGAGGAAAGACTATGGCGGGGCAACTATTTGCGACACCTTGACGGTGGAAAGACTATGGCGGGGCGACTATTTGCAAACTTGTGACTATTTGCACACCTTGTCGGAGAAAAGACTATGGCGGGGCAACTATTTGCGACACCTTGCGGGGAGAAGAAGACTATGGCGGGGCAACTATTTGCAACACCTTGTCGGAGAAAAGACTATGGCGGGGCAACTATTTGCGACACCTTGCCGCGGGAGAGGAGAAGACTATGGCGGGGCAACTATTTGCAACACCTTGTCGGAGAAAAGACTATGGCGGGGCAACTATTTGCGACACCTTGTCGGAGGAAAGACTATGGCGGGGCAACTATTTGCAACACCTTGTCGGAGAAAAGACTATGGCGGGGCGACTATTTGCGACACCTTGTCGCGGGAGAGGATGGAAGACTATGGCGGGGGCAACTATTTGCGACACCTTGTCGGAGAAAAGACTATGGCGGGGCGACTATTTGCGACACCTTGTCGGAGAAAAGACTATGGCGGGGAAACTATTTGCGACACCTTGTCGGAGAAAAGACTATGGTGGGGCGACTATTTGCGACACCTTGTCGGAGGAAAGACTATGGCGGGGCGACTATTTGCAAGACCTTGTTGGAGAAAAGACTATGGCAGGGCGACTATTTGCAACACCTTGTCGGAGGAAAGACTATGGCGGGGCGACTATTTGCGACACCTTGTCGGAGGAAAGACTATGGCGGGGCGACTATTTGCGACACCTTGTCGGAGAAAAGACTATGGTGGGGCGACTATTTGCGACACCTTGTCGGAGAAAAGACTATGGCGGGGCAACTATTTGCAACACCTTGTCGGAGAAAAGACTATGGCGGGGCGACTATTTGCGACACCTTGTCGGAGGAAAGACTATGGCAGGGCAACTATCTGCGACACCTTGTTGGAGGAAAGACTATGGCAGGGCAACTATTTGCAACACCTTGTCGGAGAAAAGACTATGGCGGGGCGACTATTTGCAACACCTTGTCGGAGAAAAGACTATGGCGGGGCAACTATTTGCGACACCTTGTCGGAGAAAAGACTATGGCGGTGCAACTATTTGCAACACCTTGTCGGAGAAAAGACTATGGCAGGGCAACTATTTGCGACACCTTGTCGGAGAAAAGACTACAGCGGTGCAACTATTTGCAACACCTTGTCGGAGAAAAGACTATGGCAGGGCAACTATTTGCAACATCTTGTCGGAGAAAAGACTATGGCGACGACTATTTGCGACACCTTGTCGGAGGAAAGACTATGGCGGGGCAACTATTTGCAACACCTTGTCGGAGAAAAGACTACGACGGGGCAACTATTTGCGACACCTTGTCGGAGAAAAGACTATGGCGGGGCTACTATTTGCGACACCTTGTCGGAGAAAAGACTATGGCGGGGCGACTATTTGCGACACCTTGTCGAAGAACAGAGGATGGACTATTGAATGTCGGAAGCGGGTGGCAACTATTTGCAACACCTTGTCGGAGAAAAGACTATGGCGGGGCAACTATTTGCGACACCTTGTCGGAGGAAAGACTATGGCGGGGCAACTATTTGCAACACCTTGTCGGAGAAAAGACTATGGCGGGGCGACTATTTGCGACACCTTGTCGCGGGGAGGAAGGGAAGACTATGGCGGGGGCAACTATTTGCGACACCTTGTCGGAGGAAAGACTATGGCGGGGCAACTATTTGCGACACCTTGTCGGAGGAAAAGACTATGGCGGGGCAACTATTTGCGACACCTTGTCGGGAAGAATGGGGGTTTCGGAGAAAAGACTATGGCGGGGCAACTATTTGCGACACCTTGTCGGAGGAAAGACTATGGAAGGTGGAAGTCTATTTGCAACACCCGAGAAAGGGGGGCAACTATTTGCGACACCTTGTCGGAGAAAAGACTATGGGGCGACTATTTGCGACACCTTGTCGGAGAAAAGACTATAGCGGGGCGACTATTTGCAACACCTTGTCGGAGAAAAGACTATGGCGGTGCAACTATTTGCTACACCTTGTCGGAGGAAAGACTATGGACGGGGCAACTATTTGCAACACCTTGTCGGAGAAAAGATTGGGGGACTATTTCCACCTTGGCGGGGCAACTATTTGCAACACCTTGTCGGAGAAAAGACTATGGCGGGGCAACTATTTGCAACACCTTGTCGGAGAAAAGACTATGGCGGGGCAACTATTTGCAACACCTTGTCGGAGAAAGACTATGGCGGGGCAACTATTTGCGACACCTTGTCGGAGAAAAGACTATGGCGGGGCAACTATTTGCGACACCTTGTCGGAGGTTGCGGAGAAAAGACTATGGCGGGGCGACTATTTGCGACACCTTGTCGGAGGAAAGACTATGGCGGGGCGACTATTTGCAACACCTTGTCGGAGAAAAGACTATGGCGGGGCAACTATTTGCGACACCTTGTCGGAGAAAAGACTATGGCAGGGCAACTATTTGCAACACCTTGTCGGAGAAAAGACTATGGCGGGGCGACTATTTGCGACACCTTGTCGGCGGAGACATGGGGACGATTTGGAATTGTCGGAGGGAAGACTATGGCGGTGCAACTATTTGCAACACCTTGTCGGAGAAAAGACTATGGCGGGGCAACCATTTGCGACACCTTGTCAGAGGAAAGACTACGATGGGGTAACTATTTGCGACACCTTGTCGGAGGGAAGACTATGGCGGGGCAACTATTTGCAACACCTTGTCGGAGGAAAGACTACGATGGGGTAACTATTTGCGACACCTTGTCGGGGGAAAGACGGACTTTTGACACTTGCGGAGGAAAGACTATGGGAGGGCGACTATTTGCGACACCTTGTCGGAGGAAAGACTATGGCGGTGCGACTATATGCGACACCTTGTCGGAGGAAAGGCTACGATGGGGTAACTATTTGCGACACCTTGTCGGAGAAAAGACTGTGGCGGGGCAACTATTTGCGACACCTTGTTGGAGGAAAGACTATAGCGGTGCAACTATTTGCAACACCTTGTCGGAGAAAAGACTATGGCAGGGAAACTATTTGCGACACCTTGCCGCGGGACAGAGGATGGAAGGTGAAGTCAAAGGCACGGGGTGGCAACTATTTGCAACACCTTGTCGGAGAAAAGACTAGGATGGGGTAACTATTTGCGACACCTTGTCGGAGAAAAGACTATGGCGGGGCGACTATTTGCGACACCTTGTCGGAGGAAAGACTATGGCGGGGCGACTATTTGCGACACCTTGTCGGAGAAAAGACTATGGCGGGGCAACTATTTGCAACACCTTGTCGGAGAAAAGACTATGGCGGGGCAACTATTTGCGACACCTTGTCGGAGGAGAAAGACTATGGGCGGGGCAACTATTTGCGACACCTTGTCGGAGGAAAGACTATGGCGGGGCAACTATTTGCAACACCTTGTCGGAGAAAAGACTATGGCGGGGCAACTATTTGCGACACCTTGTCGGAGAAAAGACTATGGCGGGGCAACTATTTGCAACACCTTGTCGGAGGAAAGACTATGGCGGGGCGACTATTTGCGACACCTTGTCGGAGGAAAGACTATGGCGGGGCGACTATTTGCGACACCTTGTCGGAGGAAAGACTATGGCGGGGCGACTATTTGCGACACCTTGTCGGAGGAAAGACTATGGCGGGGCAACTATTTGCAACACCTTGTCGGAGAAAAGACTATGGCGGGGAAACTATTTGCGACACCTTGTCGGAGAAAAGACTATGGCGGGGCGACTATTTGCGACACCTTGTCGGAGAAAAGACTATAGCGGTGCAACTATTTGCAACACCTTGTCGGAGAAAAGACTATGGCGGGGCGACTATTTGCGACACCTTGCCGCGGGAAAGACTATGGCGGGGCGACTATCTGCAAATATGGGGGGCAACTATCTGCGACACCTTGTCGGAGAAAAGACTATGGCGGGGCAACTATTTGCAACACCTTGTCGGAGAAAAGACTATGGCAGGGCAACTATTTGCGACACCTTGTCGGAGGAAAGACTATGGCGGGGCAACTATTTGCGACACCTTGTCGGAGGAAAGACTATGGCGGGGCGACTATTTGCAACACCTTGTCGGAGGAAAGACTATGGCGGGGCGACTATTTGCAACACCTTGTCGGAGAAAAGACTATGGCGGGGCGACTATTTGCAACACCTTGTCGGAGAAAAGACTATGGCGGGGCGACTATTTGCGACACCTTGTCGGAGGAAAGACTATGGCGGGGCGACTATTTGCGACACCTTGTCGGAGGAAAGACTATGGCGGGGCGACTATTTGCAACACCTTGTCGGAGGAAAGACTATGGCGGGGCGACTATTTGCGACACCTTGTCGGAGGAAAGACTATGGCGGTGCGACTATATGCGACACCTTGTTGGAGAAAAGACTGGTGGGGCAACTATTTGCAACACCTTGTCGGAGGAAAGACTATAGCGGTGCAACTATTTGCAACACCTTGTCGGAGGAAAGACTATGGCGGGGCAACTATTTGCGACACCTTGTCGGAGGAAAGACTATGGCGGGGCGACTATTTGCGACACCTTGTCGGAGAAAAGACTATGGCGGGGCGACTATTTGCGACACCTTGCCGCGGGACAGAGGATGGAAGGTGAAGTCAAAGGCACGGGGTGGCAACTATTTGCGACACCTTGTCGGAGAAAAGACTATGGCGGGGCGACTATTTGCAAC